>NW_020174032.1:91002-124317 GCF_003031525.2 Neophocaena asiaeorientalis asiaeorientalis | reverse complement strand
CTACCCCATGAATTCTAGAATCTGTGGATGCTCAAATACCTTATGTAAGGTAGTGTATTATTTGCACATAACTTACTCACATCCTCCTCTATACTTTAAATCATCTCTAGATTACGTATACCTAATACAGTGTATGTCATGTAAATAGTTGTAAATACAGTGTGAGTGCTATGTAAATAGTTGCACAGCAAATTCAGGCTTTGCTTTTAGGAACTTTCTGGATTTTCTTTTAATATTTTTGATCTGTGGTTGGTTGAATCCATGGATGAGGAACCCACGGTTACAGAGGACTGACTGTGTATTAATCTACCAAAGTAATCCATGAATAAGATTAAACATTGAAGAGTATAATATAATGAAAATGAATAGTTCCTTTGTTTTATTTATCAACCTTAGACATTGTCTAAAGCTGTTGTAAGAAGCAGTTTGCATGCAGGTTAAAACAAGGACTCTGGAGCCAGCTTGTCTAGGTTTGAATATGGCTTCACCACTCTCTAGATGAGTGACCTTGGTTGGTTGCTTTCTCTCTCTATGCTTGTTTTTTCATCTGTAAAATAAGAATAAAAATAGCACCTTCCCTAGAGGATCACTCTGAGAATTAAATGATTTAATATGTTTGAAGTTCTTAAAACAGTGGCTGGTTCAGTCTTATTGTTGATGATGTTGTTGTTTTCTTGTTTTTAAATATTGAAATTTTAGCTTGCTTACATTATCGCTCATCTTTTCTCTCTCTCCTCCCTTTATGGTTCTATCATTATCATCTGCAACTTTAAGCAACATTAACTGCTTCATTTCTCTTGACTCCTCTCTTTTCCTGTGAGGATATCAGTGGTTTCACGCTCCCTCCCATCCTGTTCACCTTTCAGGGTCGGTCAGTTCTATTTTGATCTTTACCTTCTCAAAGTTGATAATGGTTTTAGTCTGTTCTGTAACCATGATGAAGATTTCTGCGGTTGTCCAAAACTCTAAAATGGAAAAAACATAATAAAAATGAATTTACATTGGCAGTGTAAATGGTGGTCACTGCAGAGACAAGCAGTGTACTTAAGACCACATTCCTGTCTCTCCAGGTCCAGTGTCACAGCTACTTAGCTATACAAAGGAGAGTATTCCAAGAATCCATTTCAGTTGGACACGCCTTTTCCATAAACCACATTGATTTACCATGACCTCAAGTTTTTCTAAGACAGCATTCGTTGTATCGAGTCTATCAGTTCTTTCCACATCTCAGAATCTTCCATTCTGGATCCCCTGTCCTCACCCTCCCAGCTGGACTGCTGGTTTTGTAGGATACCTTGAATAGCTGTTTTCCTGGAATTTCCCTTACTGTTTGACCGGATCCTATTTTCTTCTTCCTGGTTTACTCCTTTTGTGTTCTTCCTAAAGTACATTCCCAAGTAACATTCTGAAATACATGAGTTGCAAACTTTGAAGTCCATGCTGCCTGGAAAGTTCTTCATTGCCTTCATGTTTCATAGTCTGGTCAGAATAAAATTTCGTACACATACACATTTTCCTTTCAAAACTTTGAAACATTTATTGGCTTCTAGCATCCAGCATAACTGATGACAAGTCTGATGTCAGTCTGACACTTATTCTTTTGTATGTGACTGGGTTCTTACCCAAACCCACTCCACCCTGCCCCTCGGGAAGATTTTATGTTTTTTAAATTTTCATTGCTGTTATAAAGTTTTACAATTATATTCGTAGGAAAGAGCCTTAATTTTCACTTATTGTTCTGGGCCCTTTGATCCGAAGACTTGTGTACTTTTGCTTTGGGAAATTCTCTTCTATCACTTACTGGATATTTTCTACTCATAGACTCTGTGTTCTCCTTTTGCAGAAGTTCCATTAGTCATAATTTGAAAATATAAGATAATTTCTCTTTTTTATGTTTTCTCTCATATTTTTTCTCTTTATTTTGTTCTCCTTTTTGGAGATTTGCTTAAATTTATCTTTGTCTTTATATTGAAAATTTCATTGGCAATTATATTTTTAACTTCCAAGTCCTCTTTCTTTGTTTCTGATTGTTCCTTTTCCATGCTTTCTGTTTCCTTTCTATGGATTTGCTATCTTCTTGTACCTCTCTCTGGAAACTGATTATACATATTTTGGAAGTTCTTTTCATTCCTTCATTTTTGTCTGTTTTTCTAGACTGGGTGTTTTCTTTTTATTTTCCTTTGGTTTTTTTGTTTTTTTTTCTGTACATATTTTACCTCAAATATCTGGTGACACTCCTTTGTTTATATTTGAGAATGAGGCCTTAAAAAGCTTCCACAGACTGCTCTGTACATAGGTGGAGATTTTGACTGATGGGTTTCACTTTATTGTAAACTGGGCGGAAGCTTTTATGTATGGGGAACTACTAAACCATGGAAAGCCCACTATTTTACTATGAGATGCAGATAGCCAAATGATTACCTCAGTTCTCTCCGGTTAATTTGATGTCTCTAGTACAGAACATAATTTTTTCAGTGAAGTATCTTACTGCTGGGAGAGTTCTCCTTCTTGCCTGATATTATAGGGTGAGGAGCTCCACAAACCTGCTTCCCGGGGAAATTGGTGGAAATTATTATATAAATTTAAAGTCTCTGGAAATGGTCCTAAGGACCTACAGCAAAGGAAGACACACTTATTCAAGAAAATCTAAAGTTCTGGAAGAAAAGTGAGAGTCTCCGCCTTTTGAACTCAGAACCATTACCTCCCTTTTCTCTCAGAGTTCAGTGAGACAAAAACTCAATTCCAGCACCCAGTCAGAGGGCTATCTCCCTGGGAAGGGCAGGATGTCAACATTTCTCGCCTTGCCTCCAGCTACCCCTTGTTAAGTGTAAATTTTGGGTGACTGCAGCAGGGATATGGCAGAACCCTTCTTCTGTCCAACCCACACTCATGAGACTAAGAGCCCACTTTGGGTGAAACTCTGCTAAGCATACTAGACCACTGATCACCCTTGTTCTGGCTTGTGGGATGGTGATTCCATGACGGGAGAGACAAGCCAGAAGAAACTGAGACTACTGACCCTCTCCACTGAGTACGCAGCCCCTAAACTGGGGGCGTTACTCACAGGTAAATGTGACATTGTCCCACCCTCAGCTCCAGAGCCATGGCTCAGAGATTTTGCTTGGGGGAGTAGGGGGAACAGGTTATAAAATAGCTCCAAATTTCTTCCAAAAGGAACAAATTTCATTTGCAACAGAGTGGGAAGTTCAATCCTAAGAATGTTGCTATGGACTAAGTCGTGCCTCCCGCCCCCGACACCCCACAAATTCATATGTTGAATCCCCAGTACCCAGTGTCATGGTATTTGGAGATGGGGCCTTTAGGAGACAACTAAGTTTAGATGAGATCATGAGGATAGGGCATTCATGAAGGGATTAGTGCCCTTATAAGAAGGAACACCAGAGAACATATTCTCTCTCTTCTGGCCAAGTGAGGACACAGTGAGAAGGTGACTGTCTGCAAGCCAGAAAGAGAGCTCTTACCAGAAATTGCCCATGCTAGAATTTTGATCTTTGACTTCTAGCCACAAGAACTGTGAGAAAATGAATCCCTGTTGTGTAAACTACCCAGTCTCTGGTATTTTGTTATAGCATCCCAAGGTAAGACAGGTTTTCTCAAAAAACAGTAGAGTTTTTGGTGAAAGGCCGTTGGGAAGAGATAGGTACATTAATTTGACATGTAGGCTAAACTATAGGCTGACTTCTAATTCTAGAGAGAATTGGAAAAGAGAAAATTGGGAGGAGCCCTCCTGTCATAAAAATGGATCTCAAACACTGACCTTGCAGACTATATTTGTAAAAGAGACTACCTTTGAATCAATCTGTGACACAATTTATGCCTAAGGACACTGTTGAAAACAGTGGAGCAATCAGCCAGTGATTAGTAGAGTTTAACAGCTGGGAGTGGTTAAGGGACAAGGCAGTCAAAGAGAGCTCTGCTCCAACCACTGTCATCCCAGGGAGAATGTGGGCATATCTAAGTCTTTGTACCCTGAAGTTCAACATCAGGGGCTTCACATTCCTGGAGGAGATATATATACTTCATTAAAATAACTCTGCCAGTCATTAACCGAATTAGAAACCAAATAACAAAAAGCTCGGGAGAAGATGGATCAGTATCCAGAGTTAACTACAACATATTTTCTAGAATGTCCATGTTCCAACAAAGATTACAAGACATGCAAAGAAACAGGAAAGTATGAGCCATATACTGGAAAAAAGAAATTTCAGGAACCAGAAACTCCCCACCAGAGCAAACAGATGTCAGATTTAATAGGAAAAGACTTCAAAGTAACTATTATAAATGTATTCAAAGAATGAAGAAACAATGATTAGGAAGTAACGGAAAGTATGACAACAAAGTCACATCAAACCAAAAGCATTAATAAACAGAAATTATAAAAATCAAATGGAAATTCTTTAGTTGAAAGTACAGTAACTGAAATTTTTAAAAAAATCACTAGAAGGTCTCGACAGTAGGTTTAAGTGGGGGAAGAAAAAATTAATGATTTTGAACATAAACCAATAGAGACTATGCAATCTGAACAACAAAGAGAGGGGAAAAAATGAAGAAAAATTTTAAATAAGCCTCAGAGAAATGTACGGCACCATTAAGCACACCACCGTGGATTTTACTGGTTAGTTTTATGAGTCAACTTGGCTAGACTTTAGTACCAAGTTATTCAGACAGTCATCTAGATGTTTCTGTGAAAGTATTTTGTAAAAGTGGTTAACATCTACAATCAGTTGTCTTTAAATAGAAATCACCCTCAATAATGTGGGTGGGCATAATCCAATCAGTTGATAGGTTTTGGAGCAAAAACCTACATTTCCTTAGAAGAAATTCTGCTTCAACACTGCAGAAGCAGGTCCTGTCAGAGAGTTTCCAGGAGCTGGTGGAAGCACGCCTGTGTTGGGCTAAGGAAATGACTGCAAATAGTCACTCAAAACCATAGGAACAAATGATAAGATTAAGAAATGGTAGAAATGAAAGTTAAGATAGCAAAAGCTATAATTGTTTACTTGTTTTCATTGTTGTATCTGAGTTTCTTTAAAACACAAAAGTATATAAAGCAATAATTCTAACAATGTAACATTATACAGTGGTTGCTACATTTATAGGTGCAATATGCTTAATGATAATATCACAGAAAGGGAGAAAGGGGATAGAGATACTTAGGCATATCATTTCTATATCTCAGTGAAAAATGTTTAAATCTTTAGCTGATTCTGAGAATTTAAGATTGACATGGTAAGCTCTAGAGCAACCAGTAAGGAAATAACTTAGAAAAAATTAAACTAAAATGCTGCATTAGTCCTCTCTTACCACTCCTTTTCAGTATTGTACTAAAAGTTCTAGCAAATTCAATAAGACAAGAAAAGGAAATAAAGTATATACAGATTGCAAAAGAAGAAATAAAACTGTTCACAGATGACATTATCATCTGTGTAGAAAATCTGAAAGACTTGATTTTGTATAAAAAAAGAAAAACCCTTTTGGAACTAAGGGATTATAGCAAGGTTGCAGATGCAATGCTAATATAAACAAGTCAATCACATACCAGCAGTGGAATTTGAAATTAAGAACACAATATCATTTACATTTGAACCACACCCCCGAAAAGAAATATTTAGGTAAAAATCTTAACAAAATTTGTACAAGAGCTATATGAGGAAAACTGCCAAACTCTGATAAACAAAAATTTTAACAAAAGAAATAAATGGAGAGATATTGTATGTTTATGGATAGGAAGACTCAATATTGTCAAGATTTCAGTTATTCCCAACTTGATCCATAGACTCAGTGCAATTCCAGTCAGCATCCCAGCAAATGATTTTCTGTATATCAACAAACTGACTCTAAAGTTGATTCCAAAGTGTTCAGACAGAGCACTGAAGGAGAAGGACAAAGTTGGAGGACAGACATTACCTGACTTAAGACTTATATAAAGCTATCAAGACACTGTGGTATTGGCAGAAGAATAGACAACTAGATCAATGGAACAGAATAGAGAGCCCAGATACAGACCAACATAAGTACAGTCAGCAGATCTTTGACAAAGGAGTAAAGGCAATACAATGGAGCAAAGATAGTGTTTTTGACTTAAGGTGCTGGAGCAAACTGGGTATCCACATGCAAAAAAGTTAGTCTAGACAGACCTTACACCTTGCATGCAAGTGTACTCAAAATGGATCACAGACCTAAATGTAAAATGTGAAACTGTGAAACTCCTAGAATATAACATAGGAGAGAACCTAGAACCACAAGAAAGCTGGAACAGTTGTACAGAAATAGTAGGCTTTAAAACAAATAAATATTGTTAGAGATAAAGAAGGAAATTTTATAGTGACGAGAGTCCATCCATCTGAAAGGTATGACAATTTTAATCGCATACACACCTAAAAAAAGAGCACTAAAATACATGAAAGAAACTGAGAGAAATGAAAGGGAAAGTAGATGAGTCAACAATAATAGTTGGGTCAATAATAGATGAGTCAATAATAATAGTTCTATCCATTAAGGATAGAACAACCAGGAAGAAGATCAACAAGGAAATATCAATAGAAGATGTTAACAGTATAAACCAACCAGACCTAGACATATAGATAGAACACTACTACATAAGAGCAGAAAGGACATTATTCTCAAATGCACATGGAACATTCTGTAGGGTAGACCATATGCTTATGCCATAAAACAAACTTTAATAAATTTAAATGGATAGAAATACTAACAATGTATATTCTCTGACCACTCTTAATTTATTGAAAATAGAATTCAATAACAAAGAAATTTGAAACAGTCATAAATATGTGGAAATAGAATAGCATACTCCAAATAAGCAGTTGGTCAAAGAAGAAATCTGAAGGAAATTAGAAGGTATTTGAGATTAATTAAAATAAAGATACAACATACTAAAACTTATGGGATGCCAGTACAGCAGTGCTTAAAGGGAAATTCGTAGCTGTAAATGCCTATATTTTTTAAAAAGTAAGATCTCAAATCAGTATTGCAACTTTTCACCTTAAGACGGTGGAAAACAAAGAATAAACTAAACCTAAAGGAGGCAGACGGAAAGAAATAATGATTAGATTCTAGAAATTAATGACATATAAAGTAGAAAAACAATAGAAAAAAATCAGTGAATGTTTCTGCATGTTGGGTGCATCTGTTCTCCATACTTTTAATACCTTTGTTTTCAGATACAAATACCACAACTCCTGTCCTTTGTACCTGGATTTCTATGTCCCAATTTTGTCACGAATTGAACATGGCAGACAGGTTTTCTCATTGAATGTAGGTCCTCAGCATGTTTTCTAGGCTGTGGCTTCCTCTGCTTTTTGTCATCAGTCCTTTATCTGCTTACCGTCTTCTAGATATTTGTTGAATCATTTCTTTTTGGTGGTTCGCTTCCCATTCTGTTTGTTGTTATTTGTCATCTAAAAAAATCCCATTATTATTAATTTATTGGTCTCCTAGGAGGGAAAATATATAAATGCACATAATTGTCGTTTTGAACTTGAAGTCCTAACTTAATTTTACATTGTATCATCACAGAATGGATTTTCATCAATTTCATGAGCATAAGTCAGTGACCACTATTTTAAATATGAACATATACTTAATTTCAGGCATTGTTGTGTTAGTTAACCTGCTGATTCTACTTCTGATACATCTGTGACTGGGAGAGAAATTTTTATAAATGCAATGCTGAAATGGATTAAAGCCTGCATATGCTTGAGAGATGTGTTCATGTTACTGCATTGAGCTACCACGTATGGTGTAGAATTTAAATGTTAAACATTTATTTCTCCTATTAAGATGTTATATGTTTAAATGTTGAAATTTGAAGAGTTGATTTCTTTTTTTAAATTACACACATTCTAAATCAGGGAATTCTAAAGTAAAATGTTACTATGCCACTAGTATTTTTCATATGATAGCATTTTACATAAAATACTTTTCGTATTTTTATATGAATGTGTCCTCTTACATCTTAAGGTTCTTAAGTAAAAATCAAACAAGAAGGAATATGTTTACTTCTGGGCTTCAATATCAACCTAGTTTTATTTTACAAGAACAAAACAGTACCATATTGTGTTAGTATTGATCACATTTACACAGAGTTATAAATATATTTCTCATATCTGCAGCTCAAAATTCACTCATTTAAAGGGTCTGAAAATATAATTTCTACTATGCTAAAAAAGTACATCCAACTATAAATTTTCTGTGCTCCAAATGGTGACAACAAAAATCTCCCATCTGCCATATGATCAAACTACACTTGCTATATATTCGCATCATCAACAAAATAATAATATCAAAGAAGAAACAGACCAGTGGTGGTTTATTAGTTAATTTTAAAATATACAGTCCACGGGGCTTCCCTGGTGGTGCAGTGGTTAAGAATCTGCCTGCCAATGCAGGAGACATGGGTTCGACCCCTGATCTGGGAAGATCCCACATGCCACAGAGCAGCTAAGTCCGTACGCCACAACTACTAAGCCTGTGCTCTGGAGCCCATGAGCCACAACTACTGAGCCCATGTGCCACAACTACTGAACCCCACATGCCAAGAGCCTGTGTTCCACAACAAGAGAAGCCACTACAGTGAGAAGCCCGTGCACTGCAATGAAGAATAGCTCCCACTCGCTGCAACTAGAGAAAGCCTGTGCACAGCAACGAAGACCCAACACAGCCAAAAAAAAAAAAAGTATAAAGAGACTTAATTAAAAAAAAATACAGTCCGCATATTCAATGAATAATGCCCCATAAGTAAAAATAAGTGTTGCCATATTGACAAAAACTATGTAATCAAAGCCTCTTAACCTTGGTTATTCATCTGGTAAATGTTAGAAGGCCAATATAAAGCATTATGATATTAAATTTCAGAAATGCCTCACTAATTTATGGTATGTGATCTTTTAAATTGTCTTTAATTATCATAAAAATTGATATCAATCTCTCTTTCATTGCCTCTTTTACCTGGGGGAAAGCTTAGGATGAAAAGCCAAAATACTGAACCTGAACACCAGTTCTGGCACTAACTGGTATGACTTTTATTTGGCTTTTTTGCTTAATTTATTTAACTTTACCTGAGTTTTGGGTTTCACGTATATTAAGTAAAACTGTAATGACTAGTCTTCCCAGCCCAGGAAGATATTGGATGATTCCATGCGATGCCTTACAGGAAAGGATTTTGAAAATTATCATTTTTAATCTGGCAAAACTTTGTGGAAGAGTAGGATTTCCAAGCTATAAATATGCAGGGAGAGGCTTACTTATAGCAAAGGACATCTTTCCAGTGTCATGTATCTAGCTTCAATGAAGTTTAAGAATCTAAAATTTAATTACTTATATGAATGGTTCATTATATAACTTGAAGGTCAAAACCATTAATCTTATCTTTATTTCCAGATAATTCCCAATCAAGAAGATAATTGCACAGTTTCAGTACTGCCTTTAACATTAAATACATTATCTCCAGGCAGGAAAGTGAGGGTGTGGAGGTTCGAGGGAAAGAAATGTTTGTTGTTGTTGCTTTCTATGTACTGGAAAGTGGACTTAATTTGAGTCATCTCCACAGGATGAGGTCTGAAGCCAGACAACTCTAGGCCGGAGTCTTGGCTCTGCAGTTTATCACTTACACCTGACCTGTTTCCTCATCTGAAAACTGGGGATACTAACTACTTAGCACACAAAGCTGTTGTGGGAATTATAGGAGTTATTGCCTAGGAAGCACTTAGTACAAAGGTCTGGGACCTAGTGACTGTTCAATAAATGTGACCCATTTGTATATTAATGACAAAGCCAACAATGAAAAGAGTACTAAACAATGTCACCAAGACCATTGCTCTGCAAAGTGAGTACTCATGGACTCCAGTCTGGGCATTTCTATTAAGTAGTTGTGTACTGTTTCCTGAATTGTAGGTTGTGAATAATTACCCTTAAGACAGTTTAGCAACGTGTAAAATGTGTTATGGTAGCAAGAAAGGTGTCTGGCTTTTGATCACAGAGATCGACACTTTCACTGTACTTTGTGACAAGATAGTTAACCAGGCAATATACATTGCCAGGTACACGAAATTGGGAATTTCTCCCGCCATCTTTCCTGTTCTGTTTTCTGCCTCTGACTCTTATCCTCTCTGCCCCTCAAATCTTGACTTTCAGCTCCTAATAGTTGTCTCAGTTCTTTCTCTGCATGTAGTTCTTGGATTTCCTGATTTTGATCTGCTCTGTGTGACTTTCAAACTCTCTGACACCATGAGTTCTCAAAGCTACCACTGCCAGTCAGATATGCTCTGGCATATCTGATGCCACCCATTCCTCTGCCCCACCCCCCAACCATGGGGCCCCCAGGGGCTGTGCTGGCCGTCATCTATCGGATGGAGCAGAATGAACACATGGTTTGTTGTTTCTGCCTACAAAATCAGTTCTCATTGTATACTAGACTAGTTCCCAAGCATGGCTGTGTACCAGAAATCACACTTGGAAAGGTTTTTTCTTTATTTTTAACTGTCAGTTGCCAGATTCCATCCCAAACCTGCTGAAATGGAATCTGTATGGGTGGGATCCAGGAGGTCTGTATATTTAACTATGTCCTCTAGTGTTTCTCATGCCACCAGCCTAGCGTGAGGCCCCAAAATCATGTTTGTGGAAACCAACGGAGTTGACATTTATTATGTGATTCCACCCCAACATGAAAGGCATGAGAGCATGAATTTTGTTGTGTTCACTATTAAATACCCTATTAAAAGCATAGTGTCTGACACGTCTCAGTCCTTCAATAAGTAGTGGAATGAGGGAATGAAAAAATTAATGAATTTAGTACCAAGATCACTATAAGGCAAGTGGAAAGAACAGAAAACTCAGCTGGGATGGAAGGAAGACAACTGAGTCACAACTACCCAACTACTTGTCAAGTGGAAGAATTTCTTAAGGAACTGTCAGGACCATTTGATCTAAAGTGGCTGGAAATCGGATTTTAGGAGACTACAAGCCTAGCTTGTTTCCTGGAACATTTCATATCGCTGCTTCATTCAAGACAAAATCTCAGAAACTGGCTGTGATGTCGGTCATCTGACAAAGAAGATCATTGGTGCCCAGTCTATACTGGGAATTTAACCCAGATTATCATGAACAAGTGGTTTCTTTACATTTGAATATCAGGTCCACTATCTTTAAGATGTTGATGACTAAATATACGGCTTTTATTATGACCACTGGAGACATTTTTCTTCTCAAGTTTTATGCTTGCTCTTTTGTGCTAACCATAAAGTCTCAGAACAATCACTTATACCCACGTATCATGTGTGACGTCTAATTTAACCTCTAAACAGACTCCATTTCTCATGTCACATAGTAGAACGCTACTGTATTCTCTAATGATTTCTGTGATTGCTGCACAGAATTATTTTCAAACCCACACATGTCCTCTAAACCAGGTCAAGCAGGGCTGATTGATAGTATACCAATCAGTGTCATCTCTTCTTTTTTCCTACCATGTTCAGAAATAGCAGCCTAGGGTAGAAAAGCTTATTAACATCATCATGGTTGGCTGCGAAACACTGGTGATCAGTGTCAACTGCAGCAAGTATACTCACAAAGGCCTTATATTCTTTTTGTTGTTGTTTTACATGCAGTTGCTTAAGCTTTTAAGAGATATGTGTTTTGTGGGTTTTTTTCCCCCTTGGTGTATAAGAAAACAAAACTTTCTTTCATAAACCTTTTAAATTGAGTCCTATGTATTTCTCCCTGACAGGCGTTTTTTCCTTCTATTTTGAAAGTATTTTCTGTTAATCATGGAATAGAGTCATATGGTTCTTCTTACCACCCTTTGAATATTTCATTTTTTCCCCTACAGATCAGCCTATCCCTCAGTAAGATATCCAGTGTGAACTCATTTGTCCCCTTCCTTCCTAACTCTGAAATTGACTTCTCCATTATTCCAAATGAGTTTTGATCATATTCTCGTCATGAGATCATTCCAAATACATGCTTGATGTAGATCCCAGACCCTAAATATCCATAAGAATCATTTTCCAAAATCAGGAGTATGGAGCTAGGGGTTGGGACAAGGCCTCTATAGGTTGTAAGTGCCTTTTGACAAAAATCTATAATCGAGAAGAGTAGTTTCCAGGGAGAGGAGTTGATTTCGGTTTTGACTACAGTAATAGAAGCTTGCAAATAATTTTGCCTACTGAATGATATGAATTATTAAAATTCATTATATTTATGAATTAAATATAATTATTTACTTTCTAGCTTCATGATTTTGGTACATTTTATATATCTATCATCTGTCTGTCTATAACCATCCATCCCTGTTTTGGACTTTTGATCTAGTAATTAAATCAAGAGCCTGTTTGTCTAAAATAATCATGCAGAAATTAAATTCTGTTCTGGAACCATACATTTCCCTACTTTGTCTCAAACTTCAAAAGGTTGCACATGCTCAAGCGCAATGACCCTGACCATGTGTTTAGAAATCTTTACCTGACTCTTCAAACTTAATGTACAAGAAATCGCAGTTAACGTATTTCCACACTCCCAGCCCCAGATAACCTGTCTCCACCTGTACCTGCCTAGGGCTATGTATATTATCCTTAAGAAGGAGAAGTGAAGAGAGATCAAGGACATTGTCTCTATTTATGTGTTTCAGTCCTGTGAGGTAGAGCCTCCTCATCCAAGGACAGCCCAAATTGGACCCAGAGCTACCAGGCTTAACGAAAATACAATTGAACTTATTTCATGATGTTTTCGGTTTGCACTATCATTTTCGCAAGCTCACTTAATAACATCTCCATACAGAAGGAGACGTTGCAGCTATTCTGAAGGAAATCACCTTACTGAAATAAGTGCATACAGCCATTACTCAGCCCCATATCCATGACAACCAGTGTTAATGGAAAACTTGGAGACGACACCACATTTTCCCTCAAGGTATCCAAGGTCTGGTAGAAGTTACATACACACATAGGTAATTTACAGTGCAGTGCAGTAAGAGCTCTATTAGGTGGGAATGAGTAACTCAGCCATGAAAGTCTGAGAAGATCTCATACAGGTAACCTTATTCTGGGATGAGTGGACTTTACTAGACATATAGGAAAGGAAAAGTCATTTCAGATCTAGTGCACCTGATTTTTAAAGACATGGAATTGTGAAAGAACATGGACAGTTTGGTAACCAGAACAAAATTCTGCGTGTTTGAAGTGCCAGGTATGTGTCTTGGTGGTCGGGGGCGCCGTGGGGAAAGTAGCCAGAAATGCTACAGGAGAGCAGGTAGGCTCAGTTTGTAAGGGACTTTGCATGCAGTACTACCATACTTGAACTTTATTCTGTGGGCAATCGTGAGACTTTTCATCAAGATCATATTTATGGTCTAGAAAGAATTCTCAAGCTGGAGTGTGGAGGCTCATCCATAAGGAGGATGGATGGAGGCAGGGAAAAATAGGAAACTTGGAGTGTGCTATTTTGCTTCACGGAGAGAGTGAGAATAGGAGAAACAAGATGACTTGGAGAGCTATTTCCTCTTGTATCCTTTTCCGTCCTTTCCTTATGTCTCCTTCTCTTCTTGGCATCTTTGCTTCAAGTGTCTTGTTCATATGTTTGGCATTCACATACACTGATTTCTGGAATCTTTTACCAGGCCAGTCTGTTGATGCCACTGGATGGTTGCCATGCCCACATTTGACTGCAGAAGCCAACTTCTCTTTGGAACAAGAGCCCAGATTTGACTACTCACACTAATTGTTTAGGTACAGCTAAATGACTTCCACCTCTTTGCAGGTGGAAAGATAAAGACACTTTCTCTTGAATGCCAAATGCTGAGGCTGGGCTGGGTTTCTGAAGAAATCCCCTTTACTGTGAAAGTGAGCGGATGAACCTCACAACTTCCTCCTCTTGGCTCCCAGTAAAACCCTTGGTGAAACTCCTTATTGCACCGAGATTGACTCCCAAGTATGATAAGCTCTTTTTCCCCCCTATCAAAGGACTGCTGGAATTTGTCTAACATGATAAGTGGCATTTAACTGTTCACAGATTCAAACAATCACCCCAGTCGTTAGTGAGCATGTTGGTTGCCTGACTTAAAGCTTACAATAAATTGGGAGTGTTATGGATTTAACTTCTTTGTGCCTGCTGTGAGTTAGTACCCAACAAAGGCATTCGTATTCACATCGCATTCTTGGAGATTGTGTCCCCCCTTTTCTGTTCTTCACATATCACCATGATTAACTTTTTTCAATTAGTTGTGTTTATGAGTAAAGAGGGACACAGTCCTTTGATACATGGTTGGACATGGGTTTGGTCCTTTGAGAACTGGTAGTTGTTAAATCCAAATGCTAACATATTTCAAGAAAGAGAGTGGTACTGAAAACCAATGCTGGCGAGAAAAATGTAGCTTCTGTTCTTTGGGGTTCATCCAGGAAATTGAGAAAGGTTGGTATCATTATTGAATATCTTTACTCCTTTCCATCTGCCAAAGTATGTCAAGGGACTAGTTTTTTCCTTGCTTGGTAATTTGGTTTATGCGCCACGTCCCATCAGACGTTTCAAGTAGATATTTAAATGGACAAAGTGTCATAACTCATAATATCTGCTTTGCACCCAGCCGCTTATGTGACGTTAAGACTTTGAACAAAGCCTACTGCTCTCTGACTTGGTTTACTTCCCTTTAAAAATGGCACTAGAGTATACAGATTTCTCTGATATTATGAGACTGTGTTTATTGTTACTGTTATTTTCAAAACACACTGAAAGGATCCCTAAGGAGAAGAATGATTAGACTCTCAGGAAAGACTAGAGGGCATAGTAGCACAAAAGCTCATTTGTTAATTTACTTAACAAATATTTGTTGAATCTGTGTTACTGCCAATCATATAGCTATTTTCTTTGCACTGACAAAATGATGTCACATGTAAGGAAGGAATGTTCAGGGTCTCTTTTTCTAAAGGTCCAAGAGAGAACCAACTCATTAAATACATTACTTACCTTTAAATAACATTAAGCAAGTTATAGACAAGGGGGTTTCAGATCAGTTACAAAAAGGATCTGAAGAGGGAGAAAAATGGAGCCGTTAAAAAATACCACCACCCCAGTGGACTTACTGGTGAAGTGTATCTGTCGTCAATTGACATTGCGGAGCACAGGCTCCGGACGCGCAGGCTCAGCGGCCATGGCTCATGGGCCCAGCCGCTCTGCGGCATGTGAGATCTTCCCAGACCGGGGCACGAACCCGTGTCCCCTGCATCGGCAGGCGGACTCTCAACCACTGCGCCACCAGGGACGCCCCCAGAAGCCATCTTTTAAAAGTCTGATGGAGTAATTTTGTATTACGTGGGAGGTTGGACTACACGGTGACTCCCAACTTTCAGATTCTTTGATTCTATTTATGTCTGTGATTGATCCCACGTAGGCAGCTCTCTTGTCTTCTCCTGCATGTCTTGGAGCAAGCCATGGCCCTTCTCTTTAATCCCACCAAAGAAAATGCATAGACACTAACAAGAAATGAACAATTTACAGAATGTTTGGTTGAAGAAATAAAGAATCATTTATATGAGATGATCATAAAATTTCTCTTTAAAATCCTCATCAGATATCTTTCTGCCACATGAAAAGTTCTTCATTTGACTCCAGCCACTAGTTTTTTTTTTCCCCAGACCCTTCCTTAAAGTGCCCCTTAATCTTAATCTTGCTTCTTTCCTCCCAAAGTTCCAATACTAGTTCCTTGATCTTCCACAATCTGTATTTATGTTTGTTTTATAGGTAAAACTGTTTAGAGCCATAAAGCTCTTTCAGTTCTCACTTTCCACACCTATCAATTACTACTTCCTTCAAGGAAGTAAAGGTCTCTCAGTCATCCTTGAAGATGTGTATGAACAACAAAACGTGTATTTCTCCTGTCATAGAAGAATCATTCTGCACAGTGCATAGCATATAGTAACCACTCAACAAAAGTTAGCTGCTGTTATTGCTCTCTTTTATTCATGTGTTCATCAAAAATACTTATTGTGTGGTTACCATGGGCTTAGCACTGTTCTAGGCACTGAGCATGACTATGATAAACAAAACCTCTGTCCTTATTGATACTACATTCTAGTGGAAGGAAATAGAAAAAAGATCCATGCTATGATATCAAGTAACAAGTACTAAGAAGCACAATAAAGTAGGATAAGGGGATAAATAGAGATGTAGCTGGCTCTTTAAAATAGGATTATCAGGAAAAACTTCGAGAGCCATGTGGAATAGTTGCAAGAGAAGAAGCCAGAAAACTCTGAATCTAAACAACTTATATAGTAACTATGAAATAATTCCTTTTACACCAGAAAAAGTCTCTTTAAAATGGACTCTCCAGTCTTGAATATATATACAGACACATATTCATATATTGATACATATACATATATACATGTATTTTTAAAAGATAATCACATGGTCTGCCTTCACACTACAGACATCTATTAAGTATTTGTAGCACCTCACACCATACTCTGAAAAAGATCCCTTATGTCAGATTTCTGAATGTCAGAAATAAGTATGAGGTTGGGGATGGATTCTGCTCAATACAGTTAATATTGCTTCTTTGATTCCAGGCTACGATGTGCTCTACCAGGGGAACACTAAAACTCTGTGTCACAACAAGCACCACTAAGTTGGAAAAGAAAGAATTAAGTATACCAGTTGTTGGAGACGTAACCAAAAATCCTCTGCCCTAGATTATGCTTTGAACTGGTTTTGGCTATTCTTTATTGGTATGTGGGTTGATGTAACCTTATTTTCTTAGACAAAGGTTCTAGAATGTATAGGCGCTGAATTATAGGTCACCTCTGTAGAGCCATCCCCAAATATTTCAAGGGTATTAAAATAATAGAATTGGAGATTTAGAGCTTGACACAGAGCTAGTGCATATCAAATAACGCCATGTCTTCCAAAAGTGAAAAACTTAGTCACATGAAGCTGGAATAAAGCTACCCAGCTTTTCTTTGCTATCCTGGGTCCCTGTGCTGGACTTTTGACTAATTGCTAATACCTGAAATTGAATGAATGGGGAAGCCAAACACAAACTTGTGTTCATCTGTGAGGGCTTGAGGCAAGGGACTGCTGTTGATGTTTCGGAGCAGAAGTTGCCAGATTTGGGCTTCCCTGGTGGCGCAGTGGTTGGGAGTCCACCTGCCGATGCAGGGGACACGGGTTCGTGCCCCGGTCTGGGAGGATCCCACATGCCACGGAGCGGCTGGGCCCGTGAGCCATGGCCGCTGAGCCTGTGTGTCTGGAGCCTGTGCTTCGCAACGGGAGAGGCCACAACAGTGAGAGGCCCACTTACCACAAAAAAAAAAAAAAGTTGCCAGATTTAGCAAATAAAAATACGAGGTGCCCAGTTAAATTTGAATCTCAGATAAACAACAAATGACTCCCTAGTGTATGTATCTCCAAGATATTACATAGGGCATACGTATGATAAAAAGTATTTTTTTGTTTGTCTGAAATTCACATTTAACTGGTATCCTGTATTTTATTTGGAAACCCTACTCACAACCCCTGGCATTTGATATGCAAAGCTGAGCAAAGGTGGGCAACAGAGTGAAGTTCTGGAGCCCTGAGGTCAAAAAAGCTTACATCTAGAGATGTGGAGTCTGAGTAAACCAGGTTAGGGGCTGATGGCAGTGGTGTGTTCACTGAGTGTCAAGCACTGTGCTTATTGCTTCATGTGCATTATCTCATTTCATCCTCACAAAAATTCTTCCACCAACGTAATGTTAGGAGCAAAGCAACCCTTTCCTTATAATTAACTTAAACTTTCTTTATAAGTAAAGGTTGCAGAGCTAGTGAATGACAGAGGATTGGAACCCAGATAGTCTCTCTCCAGAGTCCAGGCCCCTCATCCACTTTGACTCAAGGTTATTGTAAGGCTGGTATTAACAAGTCACTGGCTGGTTTCAACTTCTGGTCCTTTTGATCTGTGGAAGAAATAAGGCCTTAAAGTCGGTTGATGCTTAAGGCTCTCTAATAAGACTATTTATAACTCTCCTGAATCAATCCCTGGACTTGGGTTTTGTGAAAATAAATGAAGAGGGCTGACATATTCCACCAAGAGGGTTCTATAATGTTTTGAGGCAAAATGGCATATGGATAAATTATTGGCGTCATTTAATGCTCTTGGTTTTGTGGGGTTTTTTTGGAAGAGTCACTCATTTGTCAAACATTTTCTTAGTACCTCTTTTGTGTAAATCACTGGGCTAAGGGCTGTGGGATGGTAGGACGATAAATAAGTCATAGCCTTTCCCCTCAAGGAATTTACAATTTAATTGGAGAGGCAGACACATAAACAACTAACCCTTCAAATACCAGGCAGTGCGAAATAAGGCCTTTAACAGAAGTGCAAGCAGAGTGTACTGGGAATATCGAGGATGGTGGATTCTCTTTGAGTGAGAAAGGGAAAAGAGGAGATAAAGGAGGGAAGGCAGGGACATGAAGTAAATAGAGTGACAGATTAAAAAAAAACCATCTTTTGGTTGCTTTGCTATGGAGACATTAGTAACTTAGATATATAAAAATTTGATAATCATACAGTAATATTGGTTTAGAGGAATATATGATGCTTCTATCATATTTTGAATCTATATTATTTTTTCTGATGTCCCTTCATATCTCCTTTTATGAAAATTTTTATTTAAATCTTGTTTTCCTAAACTAGTATACTTGGATTTTGTTGATCATTTTAAAGTCATGTGGTAACAGTGTGCAAACAGGTATGAGTCCCAGAGATCTGACTGAATAATTCATGCTATGAAAACAGTTGACAAATAGAAAATATGCATGCTCTGAATTGCATGTTTTTTAAAACAGCTGAGATTCTGTTTACGGTAACTTAAAAAGAAAATCATGCTAGATTTGAAACATGATGTACATTAATAAAATAAATGTTTGGGGATGGATTTGGTATGTTTCCTTTATTATAGCATGATTTTTTTTCCTTTTTCTTTTTTTTTTGGCCACGCCGCAGGATTAGGCCCTCAGCAGTGAAAGCACGGAGTCCTAACCACTGGCCCACCTGGGAATTCCCTATTATAGCATGATTTATGTTACTTATTTGTAACACGTTATTGGACTTTGCTATTTAATAGTAATAGTTTTCTTTTTGAGAAGGTAGATATACTTGGGAACTTACTTCTTCTGAGATTGCTTCTTTCCATTGGGGGACTCTTTCTTTACTATGCATTCTAAGAAGAATATACTTATCTATCATTCTTAATTTAGAGAACCCTTCTTGCTTTAAGTACTAGGAACCACAGCATAGCCAAAATGACCGCAATTATAATTTTCAAAAAGCTCTGAAATTTAAGCCCTGAAAACAAGTTTGAAGCTTTATAGAAAATTATATAAGCCCCTCTGTGCCTTAATGTCCCCACTGTAAAATTGAGAACAATAAGTTTAGCTACTTCATAGGGTGGCGTTGAAGATTAAATGATTATTATACTCATCAAGTACTTACTGCAGTGCTTAACACAAAAAGAAGCACAAATAAATCGCCATCTGCTAGATTATAAGCTGCATGTAGGTAGAGCCTTTTGTCTTATTTTTTTCCACTGCTTCACCCCCAAAACAAAAACAGTTTTGGTCATATAACAGATGGTCAATAAATAGTTTGGGAATGTGGAATTAAGTTGTAGAGGTGGTAGAAATACCCTCTGTTTACCTTCATTGATAAGTGGTTGTGAAAGATAATGATCTCTCAAAACTGTGGCCTCTCCACAAATCTGTGTTCATATTTTACAAGCCCAATCACTACACACATGCATCTGTACAAAATACTTGATCTATTCCAATAGAAAAGGTGGTTTGGACAAGATGAAGTCTTAAGAATTATAGACTTTGAGTCATTCACTAATTTATTTATTAATTTATTCAACTGATCACATATTAAGTGCCAGGCACTGGGAAGATGTTAGAAATGAAGATAAATAAGGCACTGCTTCTGCTCTAGAAGAGCTGTCAGCTTGCACCTTGAGCCAGAAGCAGAAACAGCATTAAAATATGCGCTGTAAGTGCTACTTTACGAGTAGAAATGGTGGTGGTACAAGGGAGAGAGGAACCAGGGTTACCTATAACAAGTGAGCTGTATTCTGATGGATAAGCAAGGTATGAACAAATGATGATGACAGGCAAGGAGAGCCATTCCAGGTGTGCTCACCATGGGTAGTTGAAGGGCCAATTTTAGGAATATTGTATTTTAAAAGTCGGGTTATGGTTTTCTCTACAGAGTCTTCAGTTGGTGGAATAGCATGACCTACCACCTCTCCTCCTCTGCAGTATATCATTTCACCCTGTCCCTGCTTCCACACTCTCGTCGATGTTAAACAGAGTTGTGGGTTAAATTTTATTCAGGGACATTACTGAGGACGATAGCCTGGGAAACAGCCTCTCAGTAAGTCTGAAGGGACTGGGCCAGACAGGCAGGGGAGGAGTGGGTAATATAAGCATTTGGGGCTGGGAAATACATGTAATCAAGGATATGTCTTGGTCAAAGATTACTGCCGGGGCTTCCCTGGTGGCGCAGTGGTTGAGAGTCCGCCTGCCGATGCAGGGGACGCGGGTTTGTGCCCCGGTCTGGGAGGATCCCACATGCCGCGGAGCGGCTGGTCCCGTGAGCCATGGCCGCTGAGCCTGCGCGTCCGGAGCCTGTGCTCCGCAACGGGAGAGGCTGGTCCCGTGAGCCATGGCCGCTGAGCCTGCGCGTCCGGAGCCTGTGTTCCGCAACGGGAGAGGCCACAACATTGAGAGGCCCCCGTACCGCAAAAAAAAAAAAAAAGATTACTGCCATTCACAAAGAACACAGATCTCAAGTTAATGATTTTACTGCTTTTCTATGTATGCAAGAATCTGAGGTCATTGAAAATCTTCCTTAGATATGCATCTTAACTATCTAGGGGCCCATAAATGCAAAGCACATAATGTTTCCATCTGTTTTTCCCCCCATCAGAAATTCCCCTCAGGGTGACTATAGTGACTTTCAACTTAACCCTTGTATAAAGGGATGAATGACACTCTGTTCTTTTTGTTTACACTTTGATGAAGAGAACTGAACAAGTCATCCCTGTAGGTATGTCAGGTAACTCATAAGGCTTTAGAAGTTATTTCTTTCAATTTCATTAGTGTTTCAAAGGGAGATAAAAATGATCACAGAGAGAAAGGAGGAAGTATTTGAGGGGCGGGGGTTGGTAGAAAGGCTTTACTTGAAGCCTGGATCTATAACTTCATGGCATCCTTTCCTGCCACACTGGATTTTGCCACTGAGCCCAATTTTCTTTAGCACAACAGTTACTTTCCACAAATAGAGATGGAGATAAATCAAGCATTTGGGTCTGAAATGTAGGCTTTATTTGCAAACAGTAGTGTTTGGTAAACGAAACTTAAGTTTAAATCTACGGGGTATGTGTTCTGCTGTCTAAATGCTTAGAAATCCTCGTGTAACTCTGTTGAACTCTAGTCTTCCAGCTTCAATGCTGCTAAACTGTGGCAAGGATAATTCCATACTGTGTCCAGTCAACTCAAGTGTAATATATGTGTCACTTTCATCCAAACAATGACATGATTTCCCTATATGCTGTTCGAGGAAATAATAGTTTTATTAGTGTTCTGAGTGCAAAATAATGTTGAAATAATTTACTTACAACGCGGATCCTAGCTGCGTCTGAAACAATAACGTTGATTTCATCAGGGCAGACAGAATCTCACAGCTGCAGAAATGGCTGTGAAAACAGAAGAGTAGAGGGGCTTTCAAACATGGTGAGCATTTTGCTTATGGCAAAATGAACAGAGGCACATTTTTCAACAAAGATACATAAAACGTGAAATTTAATTTAATTTCAAGAGCATAATGTTCATTAACTCCAACCTAATTCTTTAGATGTGCTTTGGACTCTACACTCCCCCCCACCGCAATAAATGCCATGATTCACGTGCTTTTGGTTTGTGGAAAACTCAAAGTGTTAAGTTGAAGGTTTGGTAAATAAAAGTTACATCTCAAACCTTGGAATGGTGCCCATATTTGGAAATTGCTAAAATCATGGCAGTAGAGCAAAGGATATGAAGAGGGTAGACCTTGTTTTGTTGAAGTCTTGCAGAGAACCTTCCAAAAGTCTTGTGCCTGTAGTGTGTACTAAAGAATTAGTGTGTGCTGATGTCTGGGGTACTGGTTGATAATAGCTCTGTGGCTTTCTCCTTGTTTTGTCACAAAAACAAATGAGTGGTGGCTCCAGAAAGAATGTTTCAAGAGGCAAACCTGCCCCCAAGGGACAGGAGGTGAGAATATGTTAAAAAGCAGCCTAAGATTTCATGAACTTTAGTTGATTACAAGTTTAGTCATTGTTTTATGATCACAGGTGCTATCCTTGGCCCCTGCGCCAACATAATGGACCTCCACAGAATTCAAATGAGAGCTGCTAACATCATTAAAGGACATTTGACATAATTTATACATCTTTTTATCTCTAAATCCCTGCTCCCGGAATAGAAACTTCATTTTTCATATTTCCTTTTAAAATGACAAAGAATTGTCCTTTCCTCTTCTAAGAAGGACTTTAGGCATGTCAAATTAATTTTCTCTATTATAACCTTACAACACTGTACTCTTCTGAAATACTGAAGAAACGGCACCACCAAAATCTTGTTTGGCGTGCCAAAGGTCACATCGAAAATCAGTTGCAAAGTCAGGACTGGGACATAGGTTATTCAAATCCTACTCAACAGCAAACCCTAGTTGTCCCTACATTACAGAATTGTAGAAAACAGAACATGGGAACTGGTATCAGGGCTGGAGAGCAAAAGTAAAAGGAAGAACAGAGCACAGTGATTATTTATGTAGTGATGGGCCATTGATCTTATAGAACACGATTGCTCAACAGGGGCTGTGTCACTCCCAAGGAGATAAAAATTGGTTCTTTGTGGAGGGAGGAGCATAATCTTACTATTTTGTGTATAAAGCACAGACGACATATAGCATATAAACAAATATTCAGTATTTCTGTGGTTTTAAATTTTCATGGGCAGGGTATTTGGGAAGAAAAAAAGTCTAAAGAGGCTCTTTAGGGAAGTAACAATGAACAAACCAAACAAAAGGTTTGAGAAACACAGTTATAGAATATTCCTAGGTCTAGGCCAGACAAAAATGCAGTGTAATTGAGAGAACATGTAGCCAAAGAGGGTGAAGTTTTTCATCTCATAATAAGTGAGTAGTTATTTATAGACAACTGTATCAGAATCTTGGATAGACTGGAGTTTTGTTGTTCAGATATTGTGTTAGGCAGAATTCTAGAATGGATCCCAGGATACCCACTTGCTCTTATACAATCCCCTTCCCCAAAGTGTGGACTGAACCTATAGAATATGATGGAATATCACTCCCATGAGTATTTTATATTATATGGCAAAAGAGAAGAGATTTTGTAAATGTAATTCAGGTCCCTAATCAGTTGACTTTGAGTTAAGCAAAAGGAAGGTTGTCCTGGACAGGCCTGAGCTAATCAGATGAATCCTTTAAAAGAGGGCTTAGGTTTCCCTGAGCTCAGAGACTGGAAGTAGCAGAGAAGTGCTCCTGCTGGCCTTGAGGAAGCAAGCTGCCATGAGTTCTACAGCTGCAAGCAAATGAATTCTGCCAAAAGCCTAAGTGATTTTGGAAGTGAATTGTACGTTTCAGGTGGGAAAGCAGCCATTTGAGCCCTGTGAAACCTTGAGCAGAGGAAGCAGTTAAACCATGCCCAAACTGTTGACCCGTGGAAATTTCGATATAATAAATGCTTACTGTTTTAAGCCACTAAATTAGTGGTAATTTGTTACACAGCAGTAGAAAACTAATACAGGTATTTAAAAGGGATTAAAGGAGGAGGAATTGCTTAGTGTTTCGAATCTCTCCACAGCCTTCCCAGGCATCTCATATCATTAAACATCATGTAGTTTTAGCTTGCCAGGAATGATTATGCTATTTCCTTTTTACTTTCCTTCTAAATTTAACATTTTGGTACTCGAATCAGGGAAAATACATTTTATGCCAAAAATCTTCTGAGAGTCTCCATCTGTACTAGTAATGTTGTTCTTAGAGAAACCAGAGTGATCAGGTTGCTTATTTTAAGAGCGTATCGATTTTCTTAACCTGTACTCTCAGGGTGCATCACCTATTTCCAACATATAATGAGGATCCTCAAAGCTAGTTAATCCCACTGGCTACACACCTGGCCTTGAGCTCACTCAGAATCACCCTCAATTCATATCACTCCCGACTCTCTAGGGAGGCCGGAGTCTTGCCATCTTCCTGGATACTCTGGGAATGATCAAATTAGAATATTTGCAGCCCACTGCTTTGTAATCACTCTAATCTGGTCATCCTACTTATCTCTAAAAATATAAGCCATGTTCCTCAGCTTCTTCTGCTTCATTTAGCTCTGTGCTTCCTCCTGTCCCAACCACTTCCTTTTTCTTTTAATTTCAAAACTTGTCATGATATTCTCTGTGACTTTCCTCTTTTAACCAAAATCTGGCTGCAATCCAAGAGCAGTACCTTCAAGGCAGCTATGTTGAGTAGAGTCTGTTTATTCTCTCCTCAATTACCTCAGGTTTAGGAGTTAGAGTTGGTATCTATCTTGTTCTTTTTCCCATTAGTCTTTGATACGGACTGAGTATTTGTGTCCTCCAAAATTCTTATGTTGAACCCTGATCCCTAATGTGATGATATTTGGAGGTGGGGCTTTTGGGAGGTGATTAGGTCATGAGGGTGGAGCCCACATCAGTGGAATTAGTGCCCTTACAAAAGAGACCTCAGAGGGCTCTCTCGCTCCTTGCCATGTGAGGACACAGTGAGAAGATGGCTATCTATGAGCCAGGAAATGGGCCATCACCAGACATCTAATTTGCCAGCACCTTGATCTTAGACTTCTCAGCATCCAGAACTGTGAGAAATAAATGTTTGTTAAGCCACCCAGTCTATGGTACTTTTTTTTTTTGTAGCAGCCTGAATTGAGTAGGACATTCCACTAATTCAGCAAAACCTTCTGCTCTTAGGAAGTTATGTAGTTGCTACAACCCCCTACTTCTCTTTGTTGCTGTCATCTCCAAACCTCCTGCATATCCTGCATATTCATTGTGGAATTTTGAACCTAGTCATAACTTCAACTTCACACCAAATTCTATTACCGCACAGATGGGCCATTCAACTCTTTGGTCTCAAAATAGTGAACCCTTCTCATTTCCTGATATTCACTTTCACTGTACCTCAGCCAACCGTTCCCACGGTCACATCCTCATTCTGATAAGTATATCCTGATAATAACCTGGTACTTCTCCTCTTCTAATATATTAAACCAAAGTATTTCAGTCTTTTACTGAAAACTTGTCTCCTTCCATCTCTCACTCACTCACATTACGTCTGATTATTTGATCTCAGAATGACCACTAGTCTTTCCATCTATCTACTTTCTCCCTATGTTCACTCCCTTTCTTTTTCTTTTTTTTTGCTGTATGCGGGCCTCTCACTGTTGTGGCCTCTCCCGTTTTGGAGCGCAGGCCCAGTGGCCATGGCTCACGGGCCCAGCCGCTCCGGGGCACGAACCCGTGTCCCCTGCATCGGCAGGCGGACTCTCAACCACTGCGCCACCAGGGAAGCCCCACTCCCTTTCTTAACTCCATGATTTATCACTTTATTTTCCACAGAAATAATGTCAACCATTTCACTGTTCTGTCAATCTCCTGTCCTCATCTGTATTTCAACTAGTTTGTATGATGGACTATTGTATTATTCACTTATTACCACATCAAACATTGTAAGCCCACGAGCTGTGTCTCATCACAATGAAGATCTTTGTAATTTCCCATGTTGTCACATTGAACAGAAGGCATGCAAATGAGTCCCACTATACTAGTAAGGCTAGTGCTCTGGCTCAAAAGCAGCAATGAGAATGATTACCCATTTTCTGCCTTCTGATTAGCTTTAAATGAATCTCTTCCACAGTTCGCTGTACTTGAGCACTCTTACTCAATGCTAGAAGATCTCCAGGAGGTCTCATTTATCTTAATTTCCACCAGTAATAGACACAGATGTTTGGAGCAAACTGAATTGTGAATACAGAGAAGCTCTCCCAAATCACCTGGATATCTCTGTCCAGTGACCCGCTTATGGAGGAGAAAAGGGCATTGGAAACTAAAAATCATCAATGGCTTCTTCCCTTGTCAAATTTAGAACTTTTCATTATCAGTTACTCAGGGTATGTTACCTGCATGGTGAAACATCAGAAGAAGGTCACTTACCAGATTGTCTCTTCTGCTGAGGAACACGTGCCTAAGCTGCAGGGGGTTACAATTCCTACCAACTGCAGTTAGGATGGGAGCAGTCTATGTCAGTGTCAGCTTGAGTCAAGCAGTATCCAACGGAAATAGGCAACAGATGACTTACATACCTATAGGGAAAATTTATTAATCTACCCGTTTGAAATGCTTTATTATTTTGACTTATTTGTACTAAGTTTTCAGGATCTATTGAGCAACTCATTTGGAATTTCCAATATATGGAATAAGGTGGTAGCACTGTAGTGGGTGTCATATTAAACCTCCTAAGAAAGTTAGATTTGCTAGAGTTTTAGCACATTGGACGGGAGGAAGATGCAGAGGAAAATTTTTGAATGCTAGTCTAGTTAACATGGATAAAGCCCAGTTCTATAACTGTTTATTAAACTTAGACTCTATCAGGCACTGTGCTAAGTGCTGAGAATGAATGAGTTGTGGAATAGCACCTGCTTGGGAGTACTTCATAGTTTGGTAGGGAAAACAGACATGTAGAGGCTGAAAAACACTGTAATAAAAATATGAGCAATGTGAGAGCTCAGAGAAGGAAGTGTGTAAATATGTCAAGAAGAGCAAAAAAGGGCTTCACAGGGTGATAATGTTTCATTATTTCATTCCTTCAGCAAATAACTAATCTGTGCCCAGTAAGCACCAGGCAGGAGGGCTCAGCGCTGGCGTGTTCTCATTTACCCCGGGAGAGCAGAGCTTGATGGATGCCTCAAGGCCATCTACTCTGTGACGGACATCCGTCCAAGAAACAAAAGCAGCCTATGAAATAATCTCTTCTCGTGGAGTTGTCATGGTTTTTTAAATTAAGCAGATATGCCAACTAACCATGTGTGGGGCACACTGGGTGCTTTATAGACAATGTGTAATTTAATCCTCGAGACAAGTCAGAGTTCAAATAATTCAGTTCTCTAAACATTTAGTTCTTTAGCGGCTCCTCTGGACGGGGCATTGTCCTGGATGCTGGAATTTCGAGAGTCAGAAAACATGACTTCTATCTTCATGAAAGCCCCTGGTTCAGCGAGAGACAGACACATCGATATAATTCTGATGGGCTGTATTAAGTTCGGAAATAGAAATACGGCACACGGTGCTGAGGGCACACAGAAGCAGCCAGCACATCCTAATGTGTGGGCTCCAGGAAGGCTTCCTGAGGGAGACTCAAAGGGCGGGTGAGTGGAGGTTAGTTAAGTGCAGATACAGAGGAAGGTATTCCAGGAAGAGGGCAGCCTGAGCCAGGCGTGGCGGCGTGGTGATGAGAGCTAAGACGTGTTGTTAGCTCCAATTCAAAGATAAAGAAACTGAGCCTCAGTGAATTTAAAGAACACCCTCCTGACCCCCACCACCACCACCCCAGGATCGCCCACTAGAAGGGGTAAAAGCCAGGAGGACAAAGTCCCTATTCTTTCCATCCCCTTAAGCTGCTTCTTCATCAGAATTGAACATGTAATCCTGGAGCCTAAGCATTCTAAGGGGAGGAATTAAATTGACTGTAAATGCCAAGAAGACAGATGTCAGACAGACAGTTAAAGGAAATTTAATGAAAGAAAAAAACAAAAGAGAAAGGGCAGGGGACAGAAGATAAAGGGAGAAGGAGAAGCACTGAGAATCTGAATTATTGTGTGAATAGTTGTTATTAGCACCTCTTGAATGCTGCCCCTTTGAGAACAACGTACAGGTGTCCACACGCAGCTTCTCTGACTCCCACTGTCTCTTTGGTAACACACTTTATCCCAGTCATTGCAAAGCTTGTGTTCTTGTCATGGGAGTCCGATGGAAGCCCCGACATTTGCATAATAATTCTTTTTTCTACACTGGGCTATGCCACGTGCACAGAAGGCTCCCTAGTAATTTTCCTATGACTTGTTCACTGAGACAAACTTCTTTCATACAGTTACTGCACCAATGACCTTGAAAGGCAGATGTTCCCCCTGAGTATTAATGGACCTGGATAATTATTAACATTGGGCCTTTCCTTCTCTCCTTTTGTACCTTTTGTCATTGTAAATAACCAGACAATACAAAGCCAAACCAAAATGCACACTATATCTTCCTACCAAGGAAAAACAAAGCCAGATGGTGACCCTGTGTTTGAAAGGGAGTCTATTTGGGGGTGGTAGCCAGCTGCTTTTTTACACACCTACATAGTTGGTGGCTTAGAAATGGAGCCAGTGTGAAGGATCCAGCCCATGGCTACTCCTGCTGACAGTTGATGGTTAGGATTTGTCATTGTTTTACTGTATGCTTTCATAGGAATATGACACAAGGTCTTACATTCAAGTAAAAAAGGAATAAAAGTTAATGAGCTGTTCAGCTTAGTATTGGGGAAATGCATTTATAAACTCACGTACTGAAAATGCTGCTTCCACAGTAAGGAACAGCCTGGCATCAATTAAATAGACCACAGTAGGAGCACATTGCAACCAGTTTTCCACTTCTCAATTTCTTTTGTTCACAAAAATGTGTTAATTTCTGTTAATCCCCTGGCTTCACTGCTGTTGTAATTTCACTTTTCTCTGCTTCAGTTCATGAAGCAACTTTCTGTCTCTTTACTTTCTTTCTTAATGAAGGGCTTAGCATGTACATTCTCCATTAGAAGTCTGACTAGGAGAATGCAATTCAGCTTTTTCTCTTACCGTCAATAAAAACAAATAAGACCAGGGCAGATGCTGGGGGAAATGTATAAATGTAAAAAAAAGAAAGTTTACTTCCTTCACCTCCTCCTCTACCCCAGCTCTGTGCTTCGTGTTCAGTAAAAGCCAGCATCAGCTATTCGTGTGTTGTCCACAAGGAGGCTATGTTTAACTTTTGTTTGCACTGAAATCGCTTCAGCAGTGTTTTGGCATCACTCAGGGTTGCCCACGTCTACTGCAGCATCATCCAGTTTAGGCATCGTCCAGCATCATCCAGCTTCACCGCAGCCACACGTGCACACACACGCATTTTCAGAAACAGCTTAGGCTCTGTGTCCAAAACATCAAAAGGACGTAATTTTTTTTTTCTCTCAATTAACCAATTTGAGAAAACACCACGGGCTTGACTAAATGATAGAAGGCTGACCTCTCAGATACAGTGGTTCCAGAGGTATGCCGGATGGAAAAGGAGGCAAGTTCCAAGAGAATTAGAGTTGGGTTTTCAGCAGGGTCCTGATGCCTTCATCAAGTAACTGTTCTTTCATGAAAAGGTCCTGTTACAAATAAATGAAGCAAGATTTCATTAAAAAACAAAAGTCCTGGCATGTTACAGCGGTTTGGGGTAGATTGAAAGTCTGACCATGGGACATTATGTGCCTGTGTAATCCAATCTTCCCTCCACAAACTATGTACTATCTAAAACTGCAAGTGATAAAATCAGGCCCGGCAATAAACTGCATACCATTAGGTTGCAAGTGTGATTTATAGGCCCAGTCTTGAGCAGACCTAGAAGGCAAAAATAAGTTGTAGGAGCAGATAACAGATTCCTAGTGTGATCACTCCTGCCATATGGTTATAACTCCCTCAATCCATTTCTATGGCCCCCTGGGTAGTTTCTTTTGGCCAGGTGACTACAGAGGGAATATTTGTGGCTGTTATAGATGGAACCACACTGTATGTTGGCATTAGCAAAAAGGAGTGGCCCTGAGACATAGATAAAGGAAATCCTCCCAGTGGACATAACCTCAAGGAGTACATTCAATGGTCCAGTTTCCCTGGAAAGAGAGAAAACTGAAAACGTAGATTCGTGGGCATTGCTTGATGCTCAGGAATTTCAAAAGTATAAAGTTAGATGATTGATGACAAGGATTTCTGCAGAAGAGCTATGCAAATAGACCTCTCAGAGTGGGCACAGGGGTGGAAGATGAAATCTATCCCATGCAAAGTCTCACCAAAGGTTATTCAAGTGCAGAGGAATCTCAATAATCAAATGGACAGAATGGCCCATTCTACAGACGTTGAGAACATCCCTAACCATCTCCTGCTTGTGCAGTGGGTTCATAAACAAAGAGAATCTAATGTCTAAGATGAAGGTCATTCATGGGCTGAGTCACATGGACTTCCCCCAACCGACGTGATCTGGTTAATACAACTCCTGAGGGCCCAAACTGCCAACAGCAGAGCCCAGTACTGTGTATCTTCCCTGGTGCTGCAAACCAGCCAGCTATGTGGAGAAAGATGACTATTTATGGCTTCTTCCTTCCATCATTGTGAGGCTGCGATACCTACACAGGCGTGAACTTTATTCTGAATTTGCATATGATAGCCCTGCCTGTCTGCAAATTTACAAATTACTCTAATGCCCAATGATGCACTCCAAAACAATGGCTAAATCTCTTCCTAAAAAAGCGAAACATGGACTGTTGCCTATGGAATTCATTGACCTATAACACAGAAGCAGCTGCTCTTATAAAATGAATGATAAACTGGACAATTGAAGACCCAATTTAGGAAACAGCAGGGAAATGACTTTTAGAGTTTGGAGTGCTGTCCTACAGAATAATGTTTAAGCTCTGAATCCAAAACAAATTTATATTTTGTTTCTCCCTTACCAGAATACAAGGGTCCTGGAATCACGGGGTGGCATGAGAAAGAAAGGAGGCATGGTCCATTGTATTAATTGACACCAAGTCACAGACCGTAGCTAATGTCTCCTGTGCTCAAATGATCAGAGACTTGAGATGAACAAGATTTGAGGACACTTGCCAAAGAGATTTGGGGAAGAGATGTGGATAAGATCAACTAAGAAGACACCCAGAGCGTGAGAATATTTGCAGCCCTTGTAAATCTCATCAAAAAGGCCGGAATTGTAGGGAAGGCTCTCTTATGAACTATTTCAAACATAACATGGTGTCCATAAAAATATAATAAAAACCTGTGTACCCACTACCCAGATTATGAAATAAAACAGTACCAGTACTATTTCAGGTCCCTGGGTAACCTTCCATGATCTCACCATCCTTACTCTCTATACCCCCTCCTAGATGTAAACACTGCCCTGAATTTAGTTCTTTATGTTCCCATTCATGACTTCATAAGTTTATTATACATGTACATATCAACAAAAAATATATCAATTTTCATATTTTTCCATTTTATATACATGGGAGCATACTATCTGGATCCTTCAGCAACTTATTTATTTTTTGCTCAAGATTAGGAAAAGCATCCATATTTAATTTTCAATAATGTATAATTGTCTAATGAGTGAGTTTATTATGATCGTAGTTAGCAAATACCTTTTGAGTATTATATAAGTTGTTTCTAAATTTCTTTTTGCTATTATAAATAATTCTGTAATTTTTGTACCTGTATCATACATTGAGTTTATCTTGATTTTTCCGTATAAGCAATCATCTTGTTTGAATAAAAACACTCATTTATGAACACTGACTTCGACTTTATTTAGTGTATTATGTAGTGCATTATAAATACACACACATATATGCATGCATACATGTGTATGTGCATATATATGTGTGTGTATATATAATATATGGTGTGTGTGTGTGCATGTAATAACAGATTTATTAGGCTAAACAGTCTATGATGGGTGTTTGTTTCTTCTGAGACTTGTTCTGGAGTTGGAAGTCAGCAGTCAGGCAGTCAGGAAGAACATATGGGAAGTGAAGAGGGGAGAGAGGAAGAAAAACTGGAACCTTCAAGGATGATCTGGAACTCATAAAGACGGACTGGCACCCGTGTGCCATGGTGGTTGGGGGAAGCCCATGTGATACATACTGCCTCCAAGCCTCCAACTTACATGATGGGAGTGTCCTGCAGGAGAAGCTGGTGCCCTGAATCATGAATTTGTTTCAATACCTGGGCCAGGAGTTGAAAAAGATGAAGGACTTGTAGGCCCAGCTGCTACAGCATGTAAACGAGTGAGCCAGTGGACAAGCTTCCTGCATGAGCTGCAACAATGCCTTTTGTTTTGCTTCAACCTTCTAAGCATAAAATGTATATATATATGGCTTATGTTGCTCTTCTGCTTTATAAATCACACGTGAGATGTCTCTTATAGTTCATCGCAACTGGGATCTATGCTGGGAGGGGAATTACGGGAAACATAGTTCCATTTTTAGCATTTCAACAAAATATCATCCTGCCAGATTAACCATATCCCTTCTCTTTTGTGTCCATTTCTCTTTCATCTCCATTCTTCATACTATTGAGATGGGTTTACTGGTGGTAATTATCAGTCCATAAGTTGAAGCGTACTGTGGAGGGCTCACAAGAGTCCTAGAGATGGAAGGGAAAACCTCTAGAGATTCTGGCTTGAAAATGGAATAAATCATTCGGAAGAATTTGGGTCTTCTCTCAGAGAGGGGATGAGCGTGCTTTTGGTTGTATGATGAAGAGTTGCGTCATGTCAAGGAGGACTCTGTTTGCTGGGGGGATTGGCAGAAGGAGCAGTGAAAGGGGTACACTGTGTTGGCGCATGTTCAGCTGGTGATAGTACAAAATGAAAACAAATCTTCCTTTTGGGAAATTTTCTCATTGTGAATAGATTTGGTGGGAGGAGATTTCCTCATGCCTGACTCCTACTTTATAGAACAGTGAGGAAAGACCCTATACCTACTTATAAATCATTTCTGGAACTTCGAAACTTCAGTGAATAGCATAAAGATGGAGCAGACAATTGCAAGTCAGCTTCATCACAGTAAAACAACAAAGGTCACACATTAAATACAAAGGACAATGGGATTTTAAATACTTTAAGTGAATAACAATGAGGACTCTACAGTTAATTCCCCTTTACCATCCATTGTTAGTAACAGACTTTTCAGGAATTTTTGTCCTAGAGAAACCAACTGATCCTCCATTCAAATATTTGGTTTATTTTAATCTTATTTATTTAAATAACATCATTGACTTTATATATATAATATATATAATTATATTAAATATATATATATAATTACAGAAATGGAGGATGTGAAGAATGATATGGTGATGTTTGCTTTATTGGATGGTCTGAACCCTGGCAGCTGGTAGAGTTGGG
>NW_020174032.1:89542-89665 GCF_003031525.2 Neophocaena asiaeorientalis asiaeorientalis | reverse complement strand
GCTTGATTAACAGCATGAACAGTCTCCTGGGCTAATTAGAATGTCATAGGGCACTGGTAACCATTTAAGTGTAACGGCATCAAATCAGAAATTACAATGGGAAAGGTATCTGGGCTGTCCAAC
>NW_020174032.1:52749-89307 GCF_003031525.2 Neophocaena asiaeorientalis asiaeorientalis | reverse complement strand
GCTTTAATTCAGTCTCTAAAAAGAGTGAAACAGAAAAATATATGGCAATGAATTTAAAGTATTAGAAAAGTCAACACCACATTGCTTTCTGAATACTGATTTCTACTATTTGTAGAAAGTCTTGTAATGAAGAGCTCGAAATTCTCCTTCTGCCTCCAAAAGCCAATTATGGACAGTAATAACCTGTACGATAACACTGGGTAAATATTGCCAGAATATATTAAATGAATTGCTGTCAACAATGGCAGCTTACTAAAAGAAATATATAGAAATATATAGAGAAATATATAGAATATATAGAAATATATATATTTCTGTATATAGAAATAAAAATCATTTCTTCTTTTTAGAAATGGTAGGTGAGTTATGGTTTTCAATAAATCTATAATTTATAAATTTATGTATTTATAAATTTATAATATTTATTTGTAAGTAAATACAGTGTTGGTGCAAAAACAGTCATATTATCAATAACAGCTATTGCATAGCAAAGCACCTACTTTGTGTTAGCCAGAGTCTCAGATCCATTATATAGACTATCATTAATCCTTACAACCTCTGTGCAGGAGATAATTATTTTCGCTACTCATGAATAAGTACATGAAGGCTCAGAGAGGTCAATTTTCTTGCCAGCATTCACAGAGAAAATTAATTGGTAGATCTAGTATTTAAACATTTTCAGTCTGACTCCAAAACCCTTACTCTTAACCATCATACCATGCTGCTGTTTCCATTTGAAACTTGCTTTTCCCCTACAACTATGTTCACATGGAGCAACATAACTGGAGTAAAACCAGCCTCTTCATTGAATGAGCGGGTCCATTTTATGAATGGTTTAGAATCAGCAAATTCCATGGTATGCAGATATCTCAAGATAAACTTCCAGAGAATGCTCTGATTAGCCAATTTCCCCATGAGTACTTAAAGAATTTGGAGTAATCATTCATGTTCCTCCATCTTGTAAGAAGCAGAAAGGAATCAAATCAACTCTGAAAATCTAGATTTTTAGGATAAAGACAAATACCTAGATTTGTGAAGTCATGAGAAAATAATAGATGTTTCAATTTAAGAATAGTATTAGAATGGATACAGGGGGACTTGATTATGAAAAGTTTACAGTAAATAATGTCTCTCAGGTCATCATCACTTTTAATATTAGCAGGAGAATATGTTATAGGCATGACATAAACCAGAGCCCATGTTGCCAAGGTTCCACATTATGGTATCAGATTTGGGCAGCCCCAAGCTAAAGATTTGTTGGCTGTCTTCACCATAAAAAACTGGGACGAGGCTACAGAGACAGGATGATGACCTCGAGTTTCATTGACTTAGGGGACAAAGGAGTGCAGGCCATCCTGTACTATACATGCCAGTGATTGTGACGGAATTAAGATTGTGTGTGCTTTTTAGTTTTCAGCAACTTCCCTTGGCCACACTCCTACACTGAATTGTCAGTGTTGATCAGCTCCTTATATTAATAGCACAGTTCTTTCTCTCTCGGCCTCTGGACTGCATTTAGATTTCCTCAGATTAAACCACTTATAAATTTAGGACAAAGAGAGACTTTGGAAACTGATAGGACTTACAAAGAGCATCCACTTAAAAGACAGACTTAATAAAATTCATGTCAAAATGTTTCTCTTTTCTCCTCAAATGTAATCTCCATTTGCTCACTGCCGAAGTATTAAACTCGATTCTCCTTTTCAAATCCTTCTCTGAGCATAGAATTTATAATCCCATAATCTCAAGGAAATAATTATTTTCCAGAGAAAAAGAGTGGAAGACTATGAAGTGAAAATAAAATATTCTTCCTGTTCCTTAAATTAAAAAATCGTAATATTATGATATTTATAATGGTATGTAAAGGTTTGTGTAATTAAGGCAGCTTTATTGGTGAGATAGTGCTAATGAAAAAAGAAATTTGGCTGATTTCCGTAAAACTGATGGTTTCCTAAACCTAGAAATTATATCCATTTAGCACACTCCACACCTTAGGGAAGTTATAGATGAGATGCTTTGTTCACGGAATTTTTTTGAATAGCTAGTGAATATTGGTATGTGAAAAATCTATCATTAAAATAGTCCTGAATGAAAAAAATGCGATATTATATTCAGTGTTATGAGGAGACCCAATTTCGAAGTAAGAAGCTAAATGAACTTCTGTAACACCTCTAAGCAACCATATTTTCCACAGTTCTAACAAGCATATCTAAGAAATATATATCCTTTGCTATAACATTAATTTGTAACAAAAGCTCCTCGAAGTCTGAGCTCTTTAATAAGAACTTCAGGGGTGTTAGATCAAACAAATAGGTCTTTACTAAATAGGCATGCTGTTACTTTTCTTAATTTCCTATTACCTCCTTTCTCCATCATATTGATTACTCTATTTGCATACACAGTGAACACATTGGCATTTTTCTTCATGGTTTGTAAGTTTCATGGTAGAAGTAATCCAATAAAACTTGACTGTCAGCAGCCAGAGTTTAGGAGGAAGATACAAAATCATGGAACCATCATTACTCCTTTTTCATGTACTACCCTTTCCCAGTATTGCCAGGGTGATTAATATAACATGAAAATCTATACCATCTCACTCCCCTAGTTAAAAGCTTCACTGAACTCATTTATTAATCAGCATTTGAATGAAAAAAATCAGCATTTGCTAAGCTCCTACTACATACTGGACACTCTAAGGTGCTGGGGATGGAGGAGCTGACAGTCTAGTCAGGGAGACAATAGGTGTAAACAGTTGATTACAGTGTACTCTAGAGCAGCGGTCCCCAACCTTTTTGGCACCAGGGACTAGTTTCGTGGAAGACAATTTTTCTACGGACGGGGTTGGGGGTTGGGGGGATGGTTCAGGTAGTAATGCGACTGACGGGGAGCGATGGGGAGCGGCAGATGAAGCTTCGCTTGCTCACCCGCTGCTCACCTCCTGCTGTGCGGCCCGCTTCCTAACAGGCTGAGGACTTGTACCTGGGGGTTGGGGACCCCTGCTCTAGATAAATGCTCTACTAAAAGAGTACTCTAAGTAAGGCAGTGAAGGACACTATGTGAACATTTGGAAGGCACTCCTAAAGCCAAGCTTCTCATTCCCTGTAGAATAAACTCCAAGTCCCTTAGTGTGGTTTGAAAAGCTGTCATGGTCTGGCCCCTTTCTACCCAGCGACACCAGATGGTTGGTTTGTTACTGTCCCTCCCATACCCTGCTGTTTCCTAGTTTTTCTCATTTTATCCCATCTCCTTAGACTATGCTACCTCATCCTGTCTGCCTGGTAAATACCTACATTAGGTATGAAGACTTAGCTCATAGAAGCTTCCTGGCTTTCCTCACCCCTCTACCACTCTGTACCCCATGTCCAGCCTTCTAGTACTTCTATGAGAGCTCCGACAGTGTTTGTAATACCCATATTTACACGACTGACCGCCTCACTAGACCATCAGTTGCATGAGATTAGAAATGAGGAATACTCATTCTGGCACACTCAGGGTCCAACATAGCCTCAGATGAGTTAATGCTAATGAATCATTTTCCTGTGACTATAGATAGCAGTGTCACATCCTCCTTTATCTCGGGAACAACTCCCTGAGGTGGGTGGGGCAGAGATCCTCCCCTTCTGTTTTACAGGTAAGAGACTGATGTTCAAGGTAGTTTACCTGACTTGCTAAAGTGTACATCACCAATAAGTGGACAAGTTCATTCTAGAATCCATTGCTGTCTGTTTCGTATTTCAGGGCTCTGGCTGGCATGTCATACTGATGTCAGTCAAATAAATGAACATGGTTCCCGCATACTGCCACTTCTCTTTTCACAGCAGACCTTCAATCCTGTGACAAAATGATAGGACAAATAAGTAAAGTGGCTAATCAGTCCAAATTCATTCCTCCATGACAGAGAACTATCCCCTAGGAAACCAAACCTGGGCAATTTTCTCAAAAATCAAAGGGAACAAGTAGATGGCATGTTTAGTTAGCAGCAGCTATTCATTAAGGAGGCTGAAATTATTCATTAAGGTATTAAAAAAATCCATCACATAAAAAAGCTTGAATATGATACAGTACCCAAACAGGGTGTATTCAGTTGTGAGACTTTCATATTAAAAGAAAAACAGGCTTAAGTGGAAAATAATAAAATGGTGAATATTAATAACGCTGCAATGTCTCTAACCCAAAAGTACTATTTTCTAAGTAAATGAACAATTTAACCATCAGCTAAAAATACCATTTGTCTCTTCCTTTATTTTATTTTTCCTTTTTAAGAAATCCATCATATAGTAATGAACTCAGACTGTATCAGCATAACTGCAGTGGCAGACGAGAAAAAGAAAATGGCAATCATCCATTGAAAAAGAAATCTAAGCAGGTTGTGTTTCTCCCTGTGGCACCTCCCATCCCACACACATACACTACAAGCACAGGACAGACACTCATGCAGATGATTTTGATGTGTGGTGCATTAAAGAGAAGTTGCCCCTAACATATTACCTTAAGTTGTGTATAATGCAAGGCACACCTAAAAAGGAGTGCAGGTGTACTTGCGTGGCTTGGAGAGACTCAAATTTCTTCATAGGCACGGCTCCTGGAGGGAGAGTTCCCATGAAAGGGCAGGTGTTAGTGCTTATGCCTTAACCCACCTTTTCTGGCTTGTGGCTAATTTGCTCTTTGAATTGTTTTATTCTTATTATGCCTCTGGAATTGTATGGTTTATTGATGTCAACTTGGACAATTTTGAATTGTTAGAGACAAACATGAAAGCTGACCATGAGAGACCTCTCTATATGATATTTGGTTACACTTTTGAACTATTAAATCTACAGCTCTTTTCTGTTGGGCATGGGGGGAGATTGCCCTTATGATCTCTTATGACCTTGGAGTCATCTGCTCTTCTGAAGACCAGTCCATCTTCTTGCCCACAAGCCCCCTATATCCCTGTAATCCCACAAGGTGACTAGGCATCGGGTGCTGTTTAAGCATTTCATTTACTGAAGAATCAGGTAAGCATCCCAAAGCAGGGCCAAATATTGGGACCAGAACTTGGGACTTCGGCTAACTCCTGTCTTTATGCTTTTTCCCTCCCTCCCGTTCAGGGGGTGGTAGAGAGCAAGACGTGATAGACGACTGATTCTACCACATAGGAAACAAAGTCCCTAGAATGTAATATTAGTCTGTATACAGATTCTAGATAAGAAAGTAGTGGCTAAAAGTGTTAATTTCAAGATTAAGTCCTCTCTCGGCCAGTGGTTGGATATTTCAAAATCAAAAATTACACAAAAGTAGATACGGAGGCAGTAATGATAGAATCCAGTGTTATTCATCTTGTAAAATTACAAGAACTCCTCCTATTGTTCAGAGCATCTGATGTCTAAGTGCTGTCACCTCTTTTATTTTGCAGCATGCAAAAATATAGCCAACTAGCTGATACTGTCTTTCCTTTCTAGCCTTCTGCTTCCTTAGTTGTGAATTAAGCTGATTTGCCATTTAATATCTGCCAGCAGCCAGCCATTTTTCTTGATGTGCTGCCTATAAGTGCATTGATGCCTTGCTTTTTCCACCGTCAGCCTTACAAAGTTATGAAGGGGGACAATTCTGACTGGTGCTCCGTAGCATGTGAAATGTTACCAGAATAATGTTTGCTAGTGCCCGTTGGATCAAGGCTCTGCCAGCAGTTCTAATCTAAACTTAATTTTCTGGAGTTTGTAAGAGGAAAATGGGGGATTAAAGCTTGACTTTGGAGAGAACATGTTAGTACAATGAATCAAATTCATGTTGTCACTGTTTACCCGCTAACCCCAGAATAAAGTCCATACTTCCATATTTGGCTTCTAACTCCCTCCCTGCTCTGATCTCAACCATCTTTTCCTGGTTTTATCCCCCCCAGTACCTGGACCATTGTAAATCCCATTCTCCACTCTGCTGTGAAATTAATTTTCTTAAAAAAATAAACTAACTCATCACCCCCTTACTTGAAACATGTCAGTGGTCTCCCATTCACCTCAGGATAAAGTACCAAACCCCAAACATGGGTTTGAATGTCTTCTCCCTTTTTTTCTTGATGAGTCTGGCTAATGGTTTATCAATTTTGTATATCTTCTCAAAGAACCAGCTTTTAATTTTACAGATCTTTACTATAGTTTCCTTCATTTCCTTTTCATTTATTTCTGATCTGATCTTTTTGATTTCTTTCCTTCTGCTAACTTTGGGGTTTTTTTGTTCTTTCTCTAATTGCTTTAGGTGTAAGGTTAGGTTGTTTCTTTGAGATGTTTCTTGTTTCTCAAGGTAGGATTGTATGGCTATAAAATTCCCTCTTAGAACTGCTTTTGATGCATCCCCATAGGTTTTGGGTAATCATGTCTCCATTGTCATTTGTTTCTAGGTATTTTTAAATTTCCTCTTTGATTTTTTCAGTGATCTATTGGTTATTAAGTAGTATATTGTTTAGCCTCCATGTGTTTGTATTTTTTACAGATTTTTTTCCTTTAATTGATATCTAGTCTGATAGCATTGTGGTCAGAAAAGATACTTGATATGATTTCAATTTTCTTAAATTTACCAAGGCCTGATTTGTGACCCACGATATGATCTATCCTGGAGAATGTTCCATGAGCACTTGAGAAGAATGTGTATTCTCTTGTTTTTGGATGCAATTATCAATATGTATGTTCCTATTACCATTTTCTTAATTTTTTGGGGTGTGTTATTGTAGGTCTTTTCCTTCTCTTGTGTCTCCTGGCTGGAGAAGTTCCTTTAGCATTTGTTGTAAAGCTGGTTTGGTGCTGCTGATTTCTCTTAGCTTTTGCTTGTGTGTAAAGGTTGTAATTTCTCCATGAAATCTGAATGAGATCCTTGCTGGGTAGAGTAATCTTGGTTGTAGGTTATTCTCCTTCAGCACTTTAAATATGTCCTGCCACTCCCTTCTGGCTTGCAGAGTTTCTGCTGAGAAATCTGCTGTTAACCTTATGGGGATTCCCTTATGTGTTGTTCTTCCCTTGCTTTTAATATTTTTTCTTTGTATTTAATTTTTGATAGTTTGATTAATATGTGTCTTGGCGTGTTTCTCCTTGGACTTATCCTGTATGGGACTCTCTGTGCTTCCTGGACTTGATTAACTATTCCCTTTCCCATATTAGGGAAGTTTTCAAGTATAATCTCTTCTAACATTTTCTCAGTCCCTTTCTTTTTTTCATCTTCTTCTGGGACCCCTATAATTCGAATGTTGGTGCGTTTCATGTTGTCCCAGAGGTCTCTGAGACTGTCCTCAATTCTTTTCATTCTTTTTTCTTTATTCTGCTCTGCAGTAGTCATTTCCACTATTTTATCTTCCATGTCATTTATCCGTTCTTCTGCCTCAGTTATTCTGCTATTGATCCCTTCTAGAGTATTTTTAATTTCATTTATTGTGTTGTTCATCACTGTTTGTTTGCTCTTTAGTTCTTCTAGGTCCTTGTTAAACGTTTCCTGTATTTTCTCCATTCTTTTTCCAAGATTTTGGATCATCTTTACTATCCTTATTCTGAATTCTTTTTCAAGTAGACTGCCTATTTCCTCTTCATTTGTTAGGTCTGGTGGGTTTTTATCTTGCTCCTTCATCTGCTGTTATTTTTCTATCTTCTCATTTTGCTTAACTTACTGTGTTTGGGGTCTCCTTTTTGCAGGCTGCAGGTTTGTAGTTCCCGTTGTTTTTGTTGTCTGTCCCCAGTGGCTAAGGTTGGTTCAGTGTGTTGTGTAGGCTTCCTGGTGGAGGGGACTAGGCTTCCTAGTGCCTTTGTTCTCATGGATGAGGCTGGATCTTGTCTTTCTGGTGGGCCGGTCCACGTCTGGTGGTGTGTTTTGTGGTGTCTGTGGCCTTTTTATGATTTTAGGCCGCCTCTCTGCTAATGGATGGGGTTGTGTTCCTGTCTTGCTAGTTGTTTGGCATAGGGTGTTCAGCACTGTAGCTTTCTGGTTGTTGAGTGGAGCTGGGTCTTGGCGTTGAGATGGAGATCTCTGGGAGATTTTCACTGTTTGATATCATATGGAGCTGGGAGGTCTCTTTTGGACCAGTGTCTTGAACTTGGCTCTCCCACCTCAGAGGCACAGCCCTGATGCCTGGCTAGACCACCAAGATCCTGTCATCCACACGGCTTGGGGTAGCTGGTTTTCTGTAGTTAACAATCATCTTTTGATGTTCCCCATTACCTGCTGAAGTCCCCTCCCCTGTCCCCTCCCCCTGGTACTTTAGCTCAGGGAGGAAGGAGCTCAGAGGGACTTGGCTGAATAATCTCCAATTCCTTTTACATGCCATCCTCCTACCCACTTCATAACCATCATGTATTCTTACATTTTGGCTTGGGACAGTCTTCACTAACATACACACTATAAACCTTGTTTTATTGCACTTCACTTTATTGTACCTCGCAGTTCACAGGTATTGTGTGCGGGGGTCTTTTCTGTTTGTTTGTTTAACAAATTGAAGGTTTGTGCCAACCCTGCGTCGAGTAAGTCTACCAGTGCCATTTTTCCAACAGCATTTGCTCATTTCGTGTCTCTGTGTCACATTTTGGTAATTCCTACAGTATCGCAAACCTTATTATTATATTTGTTACGGTGATCTGTGATCAGTGTTCTTTGGTATTAATATTGCAAAAAGATTATGACTCACTGAAGGCTCAGATGACGGTTAGCATTTTTTAACAATAACGTATTTTTAAATTAAGGTATGTACATTGTTTTCTTAGACATGACACTACTGTACACTTAAAATACTACAGTATCGTGTAAAGATAACTTTTATATGCACTGGGAAATCAAAAAAATTGTGTGGCTCACTATTGCAATAATTGCTTCATTGCTGTGGTGTAGAAACAAACCCACAATATCTCTAAGGTAAGTCTGTAGTCTCTCATTAAATATGACTTTCTGAAAGAGATCTTCTTTGACTATCTTCCTAATGTAAATTCATTCCTAAATATTCTATATCATAACAACCAACATAATAATTGTGATAAATTTCATGTGAATATTTGATTATTGTTTCTTTTCTGTACTGTCTCATAAACCCTCTGAGGGCAGAGATTCTATCAGTATCCCCAGGGCTAATGAACACAAGTCTAGCACATAGTAGGTGGTCAATAATATTTGATGAATGAATGAATGAGTAAGAATTCAGAATAAATAAGAGTTAGGCACAAGTACAGATATTCTAAAAGGATGAATGAAACCCACACTCTTGCCAAATTAAACTACGTGTTTCCACCAAGACAGCTTTTCTCTTGCTCTACTTTCTGCTTAAAATTCTCTTTCCAAATCTCTATCTGTCATTTTTTAATAACTTTTATTTTCTCAGCACTTACCTCAAATGCCATAAGTAAAGTCTACCTGGTTCCCCAACCAGAATTTATTTCCTCTTCATATGCTCCCTGTGCCTATAGTACTATTATTATTTTTTGCCAGGTCCTTAGAGAAATTACCACATTCTACCACAGACCATGCTCAAAACTTTGCATATTTTTTATTGTCTAGACTTTATGCTCCCAGGGAACATCAATCAGCACTGTTAATGCTTCTTTCAAACGGCATATAGTAAATGCAGAGGTGACTTTGCAAGACAATGACAGCTGTCTCCTCAATATCCATGTCTGCCTTCTCCTAATGTAATGAAATTTCAGTTGGGTCCATGGCCTCCAAGAAAAAAAGGCTACATATTCCAGCCTCATTTGTAGCTACATTCAGCCATATGACCAATTTCTGACCAATGGTATATAAGCTGAAGTTGTAACTTCTGGGTTATGTCGTTGAAGGGAACGGGTGTTTCTTTGCCTTCATATTTTCCTTTTGTTTGAGAGAATGCAAGTGAGTAGTTCTTTCAGAGCTGTCTCAACCAGGCAGAGAGGGACAACACCCCAGGAAAGACAGAACAAGAAGAGAGGAGTTCAGAGCCTGACACCAGGGAACACGGTGTAAGCCTAACAATGCAGCATTTCAAGGAGCAGGTCCATGCTACCAGTTAAGACTTCAACATTTAGGAGAAAGAAACTTCTCTATTTTCAGCCACTGCTATGTTTTTATCTCAGTTACATGCAGCTGCCTAGATATCTTCACTAATAGCAGTGTTATTGGCAACTTTCTAGTTTATATAATTTTCTAAGGAATAAACAACTTACTATGGGCTACTTGAACAGCATTCTTGCTAGATGCTACAGTAAGCGCGATTGCTACCTTTTTGCATCTTCTTAAATGCCTTAGCTTTCTTTTGGTCAGTATCTGATCTGTGTTGCTGTGCACTCAAAAATAATCATAATTTTACAAATAAGTGCCTTGCATCAGGCCAGTTTACCACTTTTTCAAATAGGCAAGATCACTCAGCATTTGTGGCCAAACCTTGCCTTGCTCTGTCTTCACGGTGACTTGTTTATCTACCTACTGCCTCTGAACCTGGTTTGTTAAAAAACAAAAAGAGAGATTGGTTTCATCTATGAAGTAGAATTATGAGCTATAACTGGGAAGTCCTCTTCACAGTTTCTAGCTTGGAAGTGATGTGAATGGGGATGGAATACTGCCCACAGATTCATAAGGGAAATGTGTTTTAAACAAACATGGGTGTGCACGGCAAACTAAAAATATCAACGTGATTCATTTTGAACAACAAGTGATCAAGGATCTAGGCAGGCATGGTATAAACAATAATGTTGCCTGTCACCCCAGTGTAGACATTAATAATAACCGTTCCTCCCTCAAAAGTGTCCCTGTTCACATAATAAATATTGTGTTCATGCTAGGACCTCCCAAGGCTCATAGCTGTAACTCAAGGATGTCAAGTCAGAATGAAATGGACTCAGAATGGGTATCATCAGAAAATCTACAAACAACAAATCCTGGAGAGGGTGTGGAGAAAAGGGAACCCTCTTGCACTCTTGGTGGGAATGTAAATTGATACAGCCACTATGGAGAACAGTATGGAGGTTCCTTAAAAAACTACAAATAGAATTACCATATGACCCAGCATCCCCACTACTGGGCATATACCCAGAGAAAACCATAATTCAAAAAGACATGGACGTAGAGAACAAACGTACGGATACCAAGGGGGGGAAGGGAGGGTGGGATGAATTGGGAGAATGGGATTGACATATTTACACTAATACGGATAAAATAGATAACTAATAAGAACGTGTTGTATAAGAAATAAGTAAATTAAATTAAAAAAAATATATATGGGTCTTTTTCTGGACTCTGTTTCATTTCAGAAGTGCATCTATCTCTCCTTACTTTAATACCATGATGTCTTAATTACTGTCATTTTATCAATAAGTTTTGATATCTGGTAAACCAAGTTATTTCACCTTGTTCATTAAGATCTTCTTAGTTACGTATACCTGTATGTTTGCACTTCCATATACATTTTAGAATCAGTTTGTGAAGTGCAACAGATTTAAAATTTTTTTAGAGTTATGTTAAATCTATAGATCAACTTGTAGAAAACTGATATCCCCACATAATTGAGTGTTTTAATCCATAAATATAGTATAGCTCTCTGTGACAGTTAGTTTTTCTCAACTTGGCTGGGCTAAGGGATGCCCATACAGCTGGTAAAACCTTATCTGTAGGTGTGTCTGTGAGAGTGTTTCAGGACGTGATTAGCATTTGAATCAGACTGAGTAAAGAGATCTTCCCTCACCAGTGTGGGCAGGTACCATCCAAGCCACTGAGGGACCAGATAGAAAAGAAGGGCAGAGAAAGAACAAATTCTCTATCTCTTCTGGGGCTGGGCCTTCCACCTTCTTCTGCCCTCCCACCTTGGAGCTCCTGGTTCTCAATCCTTCAGACTCCCAAGACTTAAACCAGTGCGCTCCCTACCCCCACACCCAGCCCTGTTGTAAGCCCTTTGGACTTGGACTAAATTACACTGCCAGCTTTCCTGGTTCTCCAGCTTGTAGACAGCCAGTTGTAGGACTTTTCAGCCTCCATGACAACGTGAGCTGATTTCTGTAATAAACCTCTTTAATATATATCTATATACATAATTATCCTACTGGTCTGTTTCTCTGGTGGATCCTTACTAATACATCCTTATTTCAGTCTTCATTAATTGCTCATAACAATAGTTTAGTAATTTCTGTATAGAGGTCTTGCACACATTTAGATTTACACCTAGGTATATGATATATTTGCTATTATTTAAATGCTATTTTAAAATGATAATTTTCGAAAATGATAAAGGTATTCAGACTCTTTGCTAGGACCCCAATGAAGTAACTGAATAAAGGGGAGAGAGGTTTTGTGAAATGATACAGCAGTGGATTTGTAGGGCAGTGAAACAGTTCTGTATGATACTGTAATGGTAGATACATGTCATTATACATTTGTACAGGCCCATAGAAATTACAACAGAAAGAGTGATCCCTAATGTAAACTATGGACTTTAGTTAATAATGATTTATCAATATTGGCTCATCGGTTGTAACAAATGTATCACCTGAATGCATGTCAATAATAGGAGGAAGTGTGGGAGGGGGAGTGAAGGGGTATATGGGAACTCTGCACTTCTCATTCTTCTGTAAACCTAAAACTGCTGTAAAAAACCCTATTAGTTAATATATTTTTGGTGCAATTACTGATATTTTACTGATGATATATATCTACCATCTTATGCTGTGATTTACATTTGTCCTCCCTGCTCTTAATCTTCTTTTCTACTGGCTTTGCTATTTCTTTTAAATGGATCAAGTATTAAAAAAAAATATTTTCTTTTTCTTTTCTTGTCAGTTTGGAAGTTATATATATATATATATATATGTGTGTGTGTATATAATTTACAAAGCTCTTTCATTGATTACCATAGACTTTACAACATCTTGATGTATATTTGATTTATCAGTTTTTAATGTTTATTGATACCTTATCTACATCCAGGACCTTGGAAGAGGAGGAGGGTATTAAAAACATTAGACCTTTTAAAAATCTTTTACCCACTCCCAATTTATTTGCTATTCAGTATGCCATGAGGAATTTTTATTACTGATTAATGAATTTAGCATCCACTGACATGTACTCATATATTTAACATTTTTATTCCTCTTTATCCCCACCTTCAGCTCCAGCTTTATATCAGGAATCATTTCCCTTCTGCCTGAAGAATAACCTTTCCATATATATGTGTGTTTGTGTGTGTATATGTACTATACATTTATTTTATATACATGTTCTATATATGTATGTATATATATATATATATATATATATATACACACACACACAGTGTGTCTACTTTTTAATTCTATCAGTTTTGTTTGTACAAAAAATGTTTTAATTTCATCTTTATCCTTTATCCTTTGAAGGATATTTTTGCTGAGTAAAGTATTACAGGTTGGCTGGTTTCCATTTTTCTAGTCTTAGTCTAATTTTTGGTTCTTTCAAGGTTTCTCTCCTTTTATCTTTGGTAACTTTAAATGTATTCTGTTTGCCTTTATTTTTTCTTTTCAGCTTTTGGTTTTCTAAGGTGTATTTAAGTGCATTCTTATTTAAATTATTTTGCTTTGGGCTGCTTGGATTATTTGCATATGTAGATTAATGTCTTTCTTGACTTTTGGAAAATGTAAGGACCTGATCTCTTTCAAATAGTTCAGGTAATGCTAACATACTATTCTCTTTGCCTTCTCCTTCTATCATTTTAATTAAACATATGTTAACATATTTTAACATTTAAAATTCCTCCATTACACAAAAATGCTTATTTTAGAAATTAATATGAAATGCATTATAAGAAAATATTGAAATTTACTTCTAATCTCATATGACCTGTAGAACAATTCTGTTAAGAACCAAATAAATATCATTAGAATTTTGATTGGATTTCAGTTAACAGTTTATGGTTTTGGAAATAATTTCTATCTTAGCAAAGTTAAGATTTCCTCTCCTGGGGAATGCCATATTCCAATTTAGGAATCTTGGTGCCATTTTATTTGCTTATTTATCTATTGTTAGTGGTAATAGATGGTTTGAAGAAAATTATTTGATTTTTGTGTAATTAAATAATAGTTTTACTCTACAGAATTATTCATTTGATGAATGTGTCTTCCTTTCTGGAATCACAATGCTTATTTCTAGCATTGGCTAAAACCTACAGAATAGTACTGGATGGTAGGGCTGAGAGTTGGCATCTTTTCTCCTTTTTAGATAGGTTTATTAAGATATAAATTCACCCACTGAAAATGTACAATTCAATGATATTTAGTATGTTTACAGAGTTGTGCAACCGTGATCACAATCACTTTTAGGAGATTTCATCACTGCTCCATATCCATTAGCGCTCACCACTATTAACCTTCTACCCTCTCCTCAGGCCCTGGCAACCCCTACTTTCTGTTTATATAGATTTGTCTAATCTGGACTTTCCATAAAAATGAAGTCATACAATATGTTTCCTTTTGTTACTGACTGCTTTCACTTCCTGGTATTTTTTTCAAGGGTCATCAGTGCTAGATAATGTATCAGTATTTCGGTCCTTCCTTTTGCTGCCAAATAATATTCCATTGTATGGCTGTAATATATTTTATGTATCCATTCACTAGATGATGGACATTTGGGTTGTTTCCTTTTTTGGCTATTAAGAATGCTGCTAAGAATAATTGTGGACACTTTTATATGGACATATATTTTAATTTCTCATGGGTATTTATCTGGGAGTGGAATTTCTTGGTCACATAGTAGCTCTGTTTAACATTTTGAGGAACTGCCAAACTTTTTTCTAAAGAGGGTGGCTGTTTTACAGAGCCACCAGAAATGTATGAAGGTTCCAATTTCTCTACCACTAGCCAACACTTGTTATTGTCTGTGTTTTTTGTTATAACCATTCTAGTTGGTGTGAAGCGGTATCTCATTGTGGTATTGATTTTCATTTCTCTAATGGCTAAAGATTTTCAGCATCTTTTCATGACCTTATTAGTCATTAGCGTTTCTTCTTTGAAGTAATGTTTGCAGATACTTCACCTATTTTATAATTAGAATATTTGTCTTTTTGTTGTTGCATTGTAAGAGTTATTTATATTTTCTGAATATGAGTATCTTTTCAGAGAGTATGAGTTGAAAATATTTTCTCGCATTCTGTGAGTTGTCTATTCATTTTCTTTGTGGTATACTTTGAAGGACATAGGTTTTTAGTATTGGTTTTTATTTCGATGAAGTCAAATTTATATAGTTTTTCTTCTGTTGCTTGTACTTTTGGTTTTATATCTAAGAAATTAGTGCCTAACCTAAGGACACAAAGATTTACTCCTGTGTTTTATTCCAAGGGTTTTATAGTTTTAGCTCTTACATTTAGTCCTTTGTTCCACTTCTTCAGAAACTTAAAGCCATTTCTATGCTGGGTATCTGTTATTCATTGCCAGTATATTTCATCTTTAACTCAGTTCTCAAGTAGAAGCAATTTTAAGAGCAGCCCTTCTTGCCTGCTGGAGTTCTATTTGGACTGATGTATACTGCTCCTTCCAAATGCTGATGATCCAAAGAAGCAATGAAATCTCAAAGGGAGTTGCCTATCTTCTGTCTCATGGCCAACCCTGACTCCATCCTTCAACTCTCTAAATTAGGTAATAGTAGTAGATTCTGCCGGTACCTTCTCTGCCTACTTCCTGTGACACAAACCACCTTCTGAGGAAGAAAGTTTGATTTTTCAGTTCTTCTTCAATCAAGGGCCATCTGCAAGTCCCTTAGCAGAAATTGCTTGTAAACCACACATTTCTTTTCTCAAGTTCACAGATGTGTTTTCCCACTTTAATAATCCTTTTGCCAAGCAAATGCTTGGCCTATGGTAGGAGCTCAGTAAATATGTATTAAGTGAATTGATGAATTTCACCTAATTATTTGAGATATAAACAGAAAATGTGTGGTGAGGAATGGACAGAAGAGGAGTTAAACCCTCTGCTCAAGTCACCATCTTTTTTTGGAATCAGGATATACTTTCCATCAAGCAAAATTCTATTCTATGCTTTACACCTTTATCTATCTTCCAGCCTCAGAACCACCTTTCATCTCCAAGTTGTTTATCTTCTCACTTTGTGGACTCATGTGAATTATATCCTTTTAACTCCAATCTCTTAGCTCCTCGTTCTACACACAATTGTCATATCATCTTTCCGGAAGAAATTTGTTTTAATGTTACTTGTTTGTTCGTAATGTTGTAATTGACTCTCTCTTGTCTATAAAATAAATGACGCTCTTCAGCGTGGTGGAAGTTTTTTAAATAAATTAAAATTAGATGTTTTTCTCCCTTTCTTTTCTTTTTTAATTTATTTATTTTTGGCTGCTTTGGGTCTTCGTTGCTGAGTGTGGGCTTCTCTTTGTGGTGGCTTCTCTTGTCGCAGTGGCTTCTCTTGTTGCGGAGCACGGGCTCTAGGCGCGTGGGCTTCAGCAGTTGTGGCTCTTGGGTTCTAGAACGTGGGCTCAGTAGTTGTGGCACATGGGCTTACTTGCTCCGTGGCATGTGGGATCTTCCCGGACCAGGGCTCAAACCCATGTTCTCTGCATTGGCAGGCAGATTCTTAGCCACTGCGCCTCCCTTTATTTTCTCCTTTGCTTTGTTTTTATTCCAACAGATATCAAATTCTGCTTTTTTGCCCCAGGGGAGGAATATGGTTGAGCACAAAATAGAAGTAACTGTCCAGGAAATTTCCTCTTTGGCTTTTGTTTCCCCAAAGATTAATAAGCCCATTGAGGAGAATATGCCATGCATCTAATGGGGAGAGTAGAGAAAAAGAGTGCTTCTGGGGGAGCCATTTCCCTCTGACTAAAGAGAAATTCCCCTGAACCGAAAAGGAAAAAGAGGTCTTCGGGTCTCATGAATGATGAGCCTGGGACTCTGTTTTGTGACTGTGCCTTGGGGAGAAGGCAAGGTTTTAAAGAGAAGTAGCTCTAGGGTTCTGATGTTTGTTAGTTATTGATCCTTTGCCCCAACCATGACACGTAAGCAGCAGAGTCAGTGCACTTGAAAGGAACACATGCCCTGGAACAATGTGCTTCCTGATCAATGACTGATGACCAGAGGTTATGTCCCAAGGCTGTGTGGCTGCAGAATTCCCTATATAGTTTGGTGCTGCTCTGGGGAAGGATCCTCAAAAGTGACTTTAGTTGAAATTCCCACCTGTGCAACAGGTCAAAGGCTTCAAGTCAAAATTCATTTTAAAAACTAAGGAAATATTGACTCTCTTGTAGACCAGGGTTTATGCACTTTAAATGTTATCCATTACTCTGGACTTTTAGCTCCACGTATTCAGTGTAGTTTACAGTAAACTCACTAGCTACCTAAGAAATCTTCTCTTCGTATTGCAAGACCCAGTTCAAATGGCTATACCTTTAAGTTCCCAAGCAGAATTAACTGCAACCTTATCTTTTTTTCTTATAGTGTGTTAAATGTGTATATACCTCCATGAAAGCTCCATTATAGTTACACATTGTTCTTCCTTATTATAGATGAGCATTAAAAGAGTAGGTTCTATGTCATACTAAGTTCTGTATCCTCATGACCTACCCCTGTAACTGGAGCATACTTTGTGCTCAGTAAAGATTTTTCAAATTATATTATTATCTTTATTATTCTTTCATTTCTTATTTATAAAAATTTAGCTCCATTGATTAGTTGTGCAAAGACTATGAATTACAAGCTACTTGACCTAAGACACATGTTCTTCCATAAAACATTTTCCTTTTGAGGCTCTGTAATGCTTTCAACTGAAATATCAGTGATCATTTGCATAGTATGCCAAAGGCTTCAGATAAAAGGTAAATAAAATATTTAGTGACATAATTTCCAGGGGATAATATTTACCTTATGTTAAGAAAGCTACTGAGGTCTTGGCAGTGATAAAGAAAAAAAATAAACCCAAAACTCTCCATCCAGATGAGGAAAGCATAACAAGGACAAATTTGAGCATGATTTAGTTAATGCATGAGATAAAATTTCTTTTGGTGTATATAAGCAGTGGGACTAGACAGTTGGAAAGAGAAATTAAATATATCCTTGGGGCCAGAAATGGATTTGGGACAGTAGCTTCTAAATCAATTGCTAGAAGAAAGACCAAGGTTAAGTAGCAGGTCAAGAGACAATGTTATTGGCAACATTTTAGCATTGTTGTAGGCCAAAAAAAGGTCGCTATCTTAAGAAGTGTAGTTTTCCAGCAAGACCTAGAGGTTAGTAGCAAATAAAGTCTGGAAGCAGGACTCTTGGTAGAATTCTGGTTCTTGGGAAGGATGGATAATATGTAGCACCTGTCCAAAGCACTCTTGTCTTCTGTCAACACTCAATCTATTGTTTATCCAAAAGCCAGCGTGCTATTTCTTTTTTTAAAAAATAAATTTAGTTATTTTGGGCTGTGTTGGGTCTCTGTTGCTGCATGCGGGCTTCCTCTGGTTGTGGCGAGCGGGGGCTACTCTTCATTGCGGTGCACTGTCTTCTCATTGCGGTGGCTTCTCTTGTTGCAGAGCACAGGCGCTCTGTGTGCGTGGGCTCAGTAGTTGTGGCGCATGGGCTTAGTTGCTCTGTGGCATGCGGGGTCTTCTCGGGTCAGGGCTCGAACCCATGTCCCCTACATTGGTAGGCGGGTTCTTATCCACTGCACCACCAGGGATACCCCAGCGTGCTATTTCTAAAGTGCAACTCTGGTCCTGTCACCCCGGACCTCCTGCCTAAAATCCTTTAATGATCCCCTGTTGTCCAAAAGATAAAGTCTAAGCTTCTTAACATGGCACACAAGACTCTTCATTAATTGACCTCTGCTTATTACCTTTCCAGCATCACTGCCATTTCCTGCCCCGTACTTTATACTCCACTCACAGAGAACCACTGTAAGTTCTTTGATATCAAAATGCTTTGGGTTCAAGTGACTGAAATTGAATTCAAACTGGCTTGAGTAAAAAGAAGAATTTGTTGACTCCAAAATTTAAGAGGATCAGACATCCAGTCCTTGGAGAGGGTAGGGATGCTGCTACATGCCTGACCGACACTTGGTACTTAAGACATGAACGCCACCAGAGCTCTTTTGCACCTCTCTTAACTTTGCTTTTGTCTATTTATTAAATCCATTCTCTCTTAACACTAGTTGTAGGGGATTGAATAGTGTCCCCTTCCCCCCCCCCCCATTCATGTCCACCCAGAAGCTCAGAATGTGACCTTATTTAGAATTAGTGTCTTTGCTGATATGATTAAGATGAAACCATACTGGATGAGCGTGGGCCCTAACTCCAGTAACCAGTGTCCTTCTAAGAAGAGGAGAGGATGCACAGATGTCCACAGAGGAGAAGGCCATGTGAAGATGGAGGCAGAGATTGAAGTGATGCTGCCACAAGCCAGGAACACCGAGGTTTGCTGGAAGCCACCAGAAGCTAGAAGCAGCAAGGAAAGAGTCTTTCCTACAGCCTGCAGAAGGAGCATAGCCCTGCTGACACCTTGATTATGGACTTCTGGCGTCCAGAACTGTGAGAGAATAAATTTCTGTGATTTGAAGCCACTGGTTTGTGGTAATTAGCTTTCCCTGGGCAGCTAACACACTAACCAACCTATTTAATGCTGCAACATTACCACATTCCCTTGACTCTGCTTTTCCCATACTGCTTTCTTTTCCTATTAATTATGACCTAACTGATTTTTTTCATTGAAGTGTAGTTGTTTTACAGTCTTGTATTAATTTCTGCTGTACAGCAAAGTGATTCAGTTATATATACTTTTTCATATTCTTTTCCATTACGGTTTATCACAGGATATTGAATATAGTTCCCTGTGCTATACAGTAGGACCTTGTTGTTTATCCATTCTATATTTAATAGTTTGCATCTGCTAACCCCAAACTCCCACTCCATCCCTCCCCCAACCCCCTGGGAACCACAAGACTATTCTCTATGTCTGTGAGTCTTTTTCTGTTTCGTAGTTTCATTTATGTTATATTTTATTTTATTTTTTTGCGGTACGCGGGTCTCTCACTGTTGTGGCCTTTCCCGTTGCGGAGCACAGGCTCCGGACACGCAGGCTCAGTGGCCACGGCTCACGGGCCCAGCCGCTCCGCAGCATGTGGGATCTTCCCGGACCGGGGCACGAACCCGTGTCCCCTGCATCGGCAGGCGGACTCTCAACCACTGCGCCATCAGGGAAGCCCTGTGTTATATTTTAGATTCCACATATAAGTGATATCATAGGGTATTTGTCTTTCTCTTTCTGACTTACTTCACTTAGTATGATGATCTCTAAGTCCATCCATGTTACTGCAAATGATATTATTTCATTTTTTTATGGCTGAGTAGTATTCCATGGTATATATGTACCACATCTTCTTTATCCATTCATCCATTGATGGGCATTAGACTGTTTCCATGTCTTGGCTACTGTGAATAGTGCTGCTGTGAACATAGGGGTGTATGTATCTTTTTGAATTGTAGTTTTGTCTGGATATATGCCCAGGAGTGGGATTGCTGAATCATATGGCAACTCAATTTTTAGTTTTTTGAGGAACCTCCATACTGTTTTCCATAGTGGTTGCACCAACTTACATTTATACCAGCAGTGTAGGACTCCACACCCTCTCCAGCATTTGGTATTTGTAGACTTTTCAATGATGGCCATTCTGACAGGTGTGAGGTGATACCTCATTGTAGTTTTGATTTGCATTTCTCTAATAATTAGTGATGTGGAGCATCTTTTCATGTGCCTACCAACCATCTGTATGTCTTCTTTGAAGTGATGTCTATTTAGGTCTTCTACCCATTTTTCGATTGGGTTTTTTTTTGTTATTGAGCTGTATGAGCTGTTTGTATATTTTGGAAATTAAGCCCTTGTCAGTTGCATCATTTGCAAATATTTTCTCCAGTCCGTAGGCTGTCTTTCATTTTGCTTATGCTTTCCTTTGCTGTACAAAAGCTTGTAAGTTTGATTAGGTCCCATTTGTTTACTTTTGCTTTTATTTCTATTGCCTTAGGAGAATGACCTGAGAAAACATTGGTGCAATTTATATGGCCTACTGATTTTTTTTTTACTATAGGTCATCAATTCCAAGATGCAATGCTTTTTTCACATTTTACCATCTCTGAAACTGTAATGCATTGTGCAAACAATGGTCTTTCATATTTACTTACCAATGATTTTTTGTTTCTTTTTTAGTGGTATATAAAAGAGTGGTATGCCTTACAACCAGTGGCATCTTAGATGCAATGAAATACGGTTAATTTTATCCATTATTTATGCTGTTTATTGTCTGTTTCCCTCAACCCCACCCAACCTACCCAGGTACTACATGAGAGCAAGGATCTTTGATTTGTTCACTGCTCTATCCTCAGCACCTAGACCAATGTCTGGACTAGAATAGGTACTGAATGCATGAATTGATAGTATATTCTCAGCAAATATTTGGTGAACTGAAGTATATTCCTAGGCATTGAGAAACAGTCACTTGACCATCTCTTACTTTCGAAGGAACCCCTGGAAAAAGGTTGAACTCTTTTCTTTCTAATTATTCTGAACTTGCTCTTATTTTTTTATATTGATAATATTAATAATAACTTGCAATTATTTAGCACTTGGAAAGTTTAAACCTTTCTCATCATTGTCACCTTTGATAAAATTTGCCTGATTTGCAGGACTGTGAAGTTAATTATTTTCATTTTAAAGATGAGTAAACTGAGGTTCAGAGGGCCAAAGCATTTGTCTAAAGTCAACTGAATAGTAATCCACGGGCCACCAAGAATTTCCTCAGGCTCTTCTTCCTAGCCCAGAGCTCTGTTTGGGGTCCTCCTCTCTGTAAATGCTATCTATAATTTATCACATATAAGACTTCAGGAACCCATGCAGATTTTCCTGATTTGCTGGGAATTTTTAGAATATAAAAGAGAAATCAGAGGAACAGATGGCAGTGAGTTATATATAGCAACACATTCTAAAATGGCATAAGTAATCTACACTTCAAATATATATTAGTGGAGACAGATATGTTAATGAGATGTGGATATAGTTATGTACATATGTAGTGTGTATAATAGTATTATAAATATATCAGAGAGAGAGACACCTTGGTAAGGGTATTTCTGTATCCTTCCTGGGAGTTCATTCATTCACAAAAATGGAGATATATATTGGGTTTTAGATCTTTACCCTTGCTATGAAAAAAACATACTACTGTTGAGAGCAGTTCTCATTATTTGCAAATGTAGTATACAATGTATAGTAAAATATGTCAGGAATTCTTACAATGTATTTTAACCAAAAATTGAGTGGATGTGTAGAAAGCTGGCATGTAAAACCATAACACACAGTGATGATCATGCAAATCAAAATTGCTTTTGATTTTGGAGCGTAAATTTGAGTTATGTTGTATTCTGGGAGTCTACTTGGAAAGACACAGTGAGAGAGCCGGGAAACTACTTTGGGCTCACTCCTTGCCTGGGCACAGCTTTCTAACTCTGCTGGATTCTTCAGTTGCGTGCCTTTTCTAGGCACAATATCTAAGACGGTTGAGTATGCAGAGTTGCACTGGGCCAGGGTTTGGTTGATATGATATTTTATCCCGTGTCAAAAGCAATGGGGTTTTTATTAATGCTTCACGAAGAAATGGTGAAGTAAGAGGGGCAAAAACAAAGTTGATTAATACTATCCATAAGATCATTGTTAAGAAGTCCTCAGTCTCACATTGAGGATTTCCACAATACAGGCCCTGCCTACCCTCCCATTTCTATCACGTATTACCCCTCCTCCTATGATAGGTCAAACTACACTAAATGTATTTTTCTTCAAATTTTTCTCATGGACAAGACTTTAATTACATCCTCTAGCTGCATTGCTTATTGAGAAACTTACATGGCTTTCTTCTTCCTCTTCAAGTTAAAGTAAACTGGTGATTAGGGGCCCAGACAATGGAGTCAGACTAAACAGAGTTTAAATCATAGCTCTCTCACCTGTTTTCTGTGTAGACACATTACTAAATTTTTCTGACCATCGATTCCTTCATCTGTAAAATACAATAATGTAATATGTGTCTTATATAGTCAGAAGTACAGGAAATAATGCACATATAGCATATGGCACTAGGTTCTAAGAAATAACTATACATATATACATTTATGAATGTATGCATGTGTCTGTATATGTATGAGTATATATATTTAGATATATGGATATATTCCAAAGGAATCAAGTGGTGTGAAGGCTTATCCAAGCTAGTTCAGGGTTCATGTAAAAGCACTTTTGGTTTGTCTATGACCTCACTCTTTTCATGTTTTTAATTTTTTTTTCTGTAAGTAAATGATCAGAATTGTAGCTTCCTGGGGCTGCTGTAACAAAGTTCACCCCTATGAACTGGGTGGCTTAAACAACAAAAGTTTATCATTTCATGGTTCTGGAGTCTAGAAGTCTAAACTTGAAGTGGGAGCAGGGTTGCTTCCATCCAAGGGGGGGGGGTGTAGGGAAGGATCTGGTTCAGGTCCCCCTCCTTGCCTTGTAGGTGGCTATCTATCTTCTCCCTGTATCTTCACATCATCTTCCCTCTGTACGTGTCTGTCTCTGTCCACAAATTTCCCTTTTTTTAAGAACACAGTCATATTGGATTAAGATCCACTCTAATGACTTCATTTTAACTTGATTACAATCTGCAAAGACCCTATTTTCTTTCCTAACAAGGCCACATTCAGAGGTACTGGGGATTAGGACTTGATCACCTTTTGGGAGGGACAAAATCCAACCCATTGCAAGAATTAAGACAGTGAAAATGGGGCTGGGGGCTAAAAAAGGACAGTGGGGTCCAGCACAACAGCTCTGAAGCCTAAACTCAGAAAGTAGTGGGGCCAGCCTGCCAGAGTGCTGCACTCACATGTTGAATAGAGAGGACCGGCCGACCGTAATTTGTGAAATACTCAAATATCCCAGGTCATTTCTAACGTTTGAAGGAGTCTAGTTGTTTCTGTGTGTCTGTGTTAAGTTAAAATCATTTCCATGCAATTATGTAAAATTAGCCTTAATATATAAACTTTGAATGAGAAATTTCTCTAGGAAGTACAAGGCCCTGCTCTGGGGGTTAAATTATGATTCAATACAATTCAAATAAAGTATTCTTACTTTCATAGAAATAATAATAATGCACATAAAGAAATTACTTTTGATTGTCCATTTGTCCTACATAAAAAGATAGAAGATAAGCATTTGCTCCAGAAACGGGGCTCATTGGGAAGCTACTTGCAAGGCTTCCATACCAGTGTATTTGGGGAGAAACTCAGAAAGATAGTTTATTTTAATTAAATCACAGTGTTAATATTTCTTCCTATTACTAGATCTGGTCTACTAGTCTGGAATGCTAAATAAGCCTTTAGGAAATGTGCCTACTGTATACAGAATGCGTCTAAGAGGATATGATCTTACAGCCCTGGATGTCCTTACATGTAGACACACTTTAACAGGGTTAATATTAATTACTATTCATTTAAGCTTGGTTGCTGACCCAACTTATATCCCAGGAGATGTTTCCCTCCAGTTAGGTAAGAGTGGTCAGATTGCTGGCTCTGAAATCCAGTATATTTAGCTTGTCATCTTCTTTCTTTCTCTGCCATATTGCTCTGTTCCACCCTACCATCTGCCACCCCACACCCCACCTTCAAAAAGTATGTCTCCATAAGTTCAGAAGAAAGAGAAAAGAATTAAGGAAAATATGACCTGTTTTTCCCTTGCAAGGTCACATGTTTAAATGTAATATCCTGTTAAAAAGAAAAATGATACCTCTTATGTAATTAAAGCAAGCACAGTCCTCTGCTCTGGTTCCATCTATTTCCTCTTTAACAAATGTCAGCATCTTGGCTGAGTGTCTAAGTACCTGAGTCATAATTCCCAATGTTTTATTGGCTATGTTATCTATAATCTCTCTCATCTCCAGATCAGATATACATGATAAATAAGTTTCATGTTTTTTTCCTCTTGTAGGAGGGCCCGAGAATCTCTAGGACCCAGACTTTGCTCTCTGAATGACAGTGTATATGGGCAGATACCTTTCGCATGTCAGTTTCACGTGTTCCCTGACCTAGGTCCTTTTCTGTGTAATTTCTCAGCTAAACATTGTCCTGATGAATTTTTTTTTCTTTCATTCAGGACCAGGAGCTAACAGTAGCTATGGGTGAGAATGAAAAGCAGTGTTCCACAAAATATGAAAATACCCGAGCGTATCTGAGACTTATGGGAGCAATTCTTACGTCAGCGTATATTTTACTAAACATTTACTATTTACAAAACACTGTGTGGGATACAGGCAGGCATAAAGCATAGTCCTTTCCTTCAAGGAACTGCAGATCAATAATGGAGTCCATGGGATATCAACAAATATAAGGCAGAATGCAGTAAATGCTATAATTAATATCCAAACAATGTCCTGTAGGAATAATAATGCATTCTGATTATAGGGATAGCTTCTAAGGTGTATGATATTTGACTTGATTTCAGAAAGCTGGGTAGGATTTTGGTAAATCTTTGATAAAGAACCCACCAGGCTGAATGCTGTCATTCCTAGGAATGTAGAAGTGTTGAAAACGTGAGAAAGGGCAAGTGACTGATGAGGAACTGGGCATCTAAATATGCTTTTCAATATTTTCAAAATATTTTCTTTCTTTCTGGGAGCTTCTTTATTCTCTAGGTTAATTAAAAGCCATTCATAGTACTGCTTCTGGATTCTCGTACTGACCTGAGCTACAGAGAGAGAGCACATTTCTTCGTTGGTAAACACGAGTGATAATTCATAGCAAGGGTTTGAGCAGGATCAAATGAGAGAGTATGTGTGGAAGGGTTTGCTGTCACTGATCCTGCTTTTTTCACTTATTGAGTTTGTAATTATATCTTTGTTTTATTTTTGTCTCTCCCAGTGGATTGTAAATTCAGGGAGAATGTTTTGTTTATCATTTTATCCCAGTATGCAGCACAATATCTAATGGGATGTGTGTGCTTAATAAGTATTTTTGAATGGATAACAAATAAAAGAAGGAGGTAAGGACTTTAAATTCCCCTACAGACATGTCATATGGCTGGTAGTAATGTGTTAGATCCTTGACCTTTACCTATTTGTGACCATAAAAGCAATTATAAAGGCCTAAGCCTATTTGTGAATCAATCCCATGGTCTTGACCTCAGTTAGTGCTACTCCCTCCATGTAGTAAACATTCCTTATTAAAAGTGAAATATGCACCCAAAACTTGGTGTTGCCCAGAATTTGGAGAAATAAATATTAGGGCTAGCAAAAGCCTTTGGTTTCTTCTAGTGCAATGTCAACTTTTTTTACAGTTGAGAAAAATGAAGATCAGAGGGGGAAGGGACTTGACCAATTCTGACAATATAATAGCAAAGCCAGGGGCTAAAACCCTGGCCCCCTGATTCAAGTCCAGTCCTAATTCCACACAAGAAGTTGATCTTCCCACTTTTACCAAACTAGGCCAGAATATTTAATGTGCTATGACTGGTTTTCCTCACAGGCTATGGTTTAAAGGATAAAGTTGAGCAAATCATATTCAGCGAGTATCCAAACCATGATCTTCAGGGACATTTCTTTGTTTCAATGCTGTTTCACCATTTCGTTGGGAAATTGATTAGATGAATTAATCAGTGTCATTATTATTCGGGATATTCCACAGGCAATAAATAGCTTTCTTTGTGAACTGGCATGTTAGGGAATGCTGTAAAAAATGGTCTAATATAACAATTTCATTAACCAGAAATGCTAGAGTGACAAACTCTAGAGTGGCAGACAGCTATTCATTGCCTATAACTACCTTCCAGGAGTGCCAAAGGCATCTGAGTCGGCTATGGCAGCGGTCCCCAACCTTTTTGGCTCCAGGGACCAGTTTCATGGAAGACAGTTTTTCTACGGACCGGGGGTTGGGGGTGGGTAGTGTGGTTGTTCAGGCGGTAATGCGAGCGATGGGGAGCGACAGATGAAGCTTCGCTTGCTCGTCCGCCGCTCACCTCCTGCTTTGCGGCCCGGTTCCTAACAGGCCGAAGTCCGGTACTGGTCCGTGGCCCGGAGGTTGGGGATCCCTGTGCTATGGGACATAGCTTAAATTAGAAAATTTTCTTTTCCTTGAAAACTGATATCAAGGGAGTAGACAATTTGAAAAGGAAAATAAAACCAGGCAACAACAAATAAGTAATGAATATAAACGCATAGCTTATTTGAGGAAGACTGTAGTATCTATCAATCATCATCTGTTGAGAATTTATCATACGCTATGAACTGTTCTGATTGATTCCTTTTCTGTATCTTCTGTTTTAATCCTCACAGCAGTCCTATAATTATTATTTTTTTATAAATTTATTTATTTATTTTTGGCCGCATTGGGCTTTTGTTGCGGCGTGCAGCCTTTCTCTTATTGCGGTGAATGGGGGCTCCTCTTCGTTATGGTGTGCGGGCTTCTCGTTACGGTGGCTTCTCTTGTTGTGGAGCACAGGCTCTAGGTGCACGGGCTTCAGTAGTTGCAGCATGCGGGCTCAATAGTTGGGCACACGGGCTTAGTTGCTCTGCAGCATGTGGGATCTTCCCAGACCAGGGATCAAACCTCTGTCCCCTGCACTGGCAGGCAGATTCTCAACCACTGTGCCACCAGGGAAGTCCCTATAATTATTTTTATCCTAATTTTTCAAATGAGGAAACCAAGGTATTCACAGGTTCAGCAAATTTCCCAAGTTCATACATCTAATAAATGGTGGAAATTATTTGGACCAAGTCCATTTGATTCTTAGACTCTATAATATTTTGTTATATTGGGTTAAAATACAGGTAAGATGGAGCCAGTTTTGAGAAATCCTTGAAGGCCTGGCTGCACGAATATTTGGAATAATAAATAAAGAAGGCTTTGTAGGGGGCTTCCTTGGTGGCCCAGTGGTTAAGAATCCGCCTGCCAATGCAGGGGACACAGGTTCAAGCCCTGGTCTGGGAAGATCCCACATGCCGTGAATCAACTAAGCCCGTGCACCACAACCTCTAAGCCTGCGCTCTAGAGCCCATGATCCACAACTACTGAGCCCGTGTGCTGCAACTACTGAAGCCTGTGCGCCTGGAGCCCATGCTCCGCAACGAGAGAAGCCATCACAATGAGAAGCCCGCGCGCCACAACTAGAGAAAGCCTGCACGCAGCAACGAAGACCCAATGCAGTCAAAAATAAATAAATACAATTAATTTTAAAAAAAGCAGCTTTGTAGATTCTTGAGCAGAGTAGTTAGTGGATGCTTAAATGGACAGATTATAATTAATTTGACAAGCAAATGCAAGGTAGAATGAGCAGAGCCATGAAGCAGGGAGAACCAGTGTGAAGAGGGCTGAGGCTGGAGAAGTAGCAACGGTATCAGACATGTTCTAAGACAGCTACTAGAAAGAACTGACAGGACCGGGTGATTAATGGAGTGTGGGCAGGGAAAATTGAGCAAAAAGCCAAGGATGACTCACAAGTTTCGACCCTCAGAAGCAAGAATGGCAAGCTGGAGAAGGGAGCATCTTGGATGGAGAGTGAGAATTGGGGGCTGAGTATTATTTGGAACTGTTCAGTTGAGTGAAAACCAGGATTCATGTAATAGAAAACAAGGATTCATCCAAAGAAGACATACAGAAATATGATGGGGTCCTGACTGCACAGAACAGATGACATCACTGCTTTCTTCTATCCAGTTTAACTACTCGCCTGTAATAACTGGATTCAACACAAGGTTCTGAGCTTCCTTTGAAAGACCTGCATTTCCATCAACAAACAAACCGATAAAGAAGATGTGGTACCTATATACAATGGAATATTACTCAGCCATAAAAAGGAACGAAACTGGGTCATTTGTAGAGACGTGGATGGATCTAGAGACTGTCATACAGAGTGAAGTAAATCAGAAAGAGATAAACAAATATCATATATTAACGCATGTATGTGGGATGCAGAAAATGGTACAGATGAACTGGTTTGCAAGGCAGAAATAGAGACACAGATGTAGAGAACAAACGTATGGACACTAAGGGGGGAAAGCATGGGGGGCAGGGGGGATGAACTGGGAGATTGGGATTGACATATATACACTAATATGTATAAAATAGATAACTAATAAGAACCTGCTGTATAAAAAAATAATTAAATTAAGAAAATAAAAAGAAAACCAGGATTCATGTAATAGCCATTTGTCTGGCCAACATTTTGACCTGTCAAGGCCTGCTGCCACGTTTTGAAGCCTATTTTGAAGTGACAATAAAAATCAAGGTCCTTTTTTTAGGCAGTGAAAGATGTCTCTACCTCATATTATTTCCTCTTGGCCAGCTGGCCGGGCTAGGTGTTACACACAAGTGAATGCCACCCACAGAGTGGGTCAAGAAGGGTGGTGCCAAATTGCCCTTCACCCCCCAACTCTCCCCTCACCAGTGTGCTAGGCTTTTTAATATTTAAGCGACTTCCAGTATTCAATAAACTTTTGACTGTGGTATATATTCGTATGCCTGGGGCAAACCCAAACATACAGAGATCAAACACGCACAGAGGCCTGTAGACAGTACAGAAGACATCAGACAAAGGTTATGGTCAGAGAAATAGTGATGAATATCCCTAACAGAAGGTCGCAGAAGGATTGCCAAATGAGTATGTACATAGGAAAAATATCAGATCAAAAGAAAGTAGGATCAAGAGTAAATCACAAGCATGGGAGAAAATATTTGCAAATGATGTGACTGACAAGGGATTAATCTCCATAATTTACAAACAGCTCATACAGCTCAATATCAAAACAACAAACAACCCAATCAAAAAATGGGCAGAAGGCCTAAAATAGACACTTCTCCAAAGAAGATATACAGATTGCCAACAAACACATGAAAGGATGCTCAGCATCACTAATCATTAGAGAAATGCAAATCAAAACTACAGTGAGGTATCACCTCACACCAGTCAGAATGGCCATCATCAAAAATCTACAAACAGTAAATGCTGGAGAGGGTGTGGAGAAAAGGGAACCCTCTTGCACTGTTGGTGGGAATGTAAATTGATACAGCCACCATGGAGAACAGTATGGAGGGTCCTTCAAAAACTACAAATAGAGCTACCATATGATCCAGCAATCCCACTACTGGGCATATATCCGGAGAAAACCACAATTTGAAAAGATACACGCACCCCAGTGTTCACTGCAGCACTATTTACAATAGCCAGGACATGGAAGCAACCTAAACGTCCAAAAACAGATGAGTGGATAAAGAAGATGTGGCACATATATACAATGGAATATTACTCAGCCTTTGAAAAGGATGAAATAATGCCATTTGCAGCAACATGGATGGACCTGGAGATTATCATACTAAGTGAAGTAAGTCAGACAGAGAAAGACAAATATCATATGATATCACGTATATGTGTAATCTGAAAAAAAATTGATACAAATGAACTTATTTACAAAACAGAAACAGACTCACAGACATAGAAAACAAACTTTTATGGTTACCAAAGGGGAAAGGTGGGAGGGATAAACTGGGAGTTTGAGATTGGCCTAAACACAATGCTATATTTAAAATAGATAGCCAACAAGGACCTACTGTATAGCACAAGGAACTCTGCTCAATATTCTGTAACAACACAAATGGGAAACTCTAAATGCTGCACAGCTCAACATCATCTTTCCCCTGTATAAACTCTCTCCTTAGGTATTCTCACCCAGCCCGTGGCTTTACATATCATCTGTATGCTAATATGATTTATATGTCTAGTCTTGAGTTGCTACAACTAGCTGTCATTTTGGCTATCTAATAAAGTTTTCCTGTCCTTTTCCCTACTCAAGCCTGTTTTTTTCTAAGTCTTTCTCATCCTCCTATGTGGCACCAGAATCCATTTACCCATTTGCTCAAGTCAAAACTCAGTCATCCTTCATTTCTCTTTTCCTCAGTCACTTTCTCTCATCCAATTAATCAGCCTGTCCTCTTGACTAGATTTTTAAAACATATCCTAAAGTTCTCTTATTTTCTCCATCTCATCACATTAGTCATTATAACGGCTTAAAAATTTCTATACAATCACACCAATTACCTTTTTGACCTGTTCTCAAATTACTCTCCCCTCTGTTGACTCTGGTTTAGACACACTGGCCGCCTTGCTGTTCTTCAAACACACCAGGCATATTTCTACCTCAAGACTTTGCATTTTCTTTCTGTGCCTAGAATGTTGTTCGCAGATATCTTCACGGCTTGTTCCTATTTTCCTCTAGTTAATTACTCAAGTGAAAGTTACCTAACAAACAGTGGAAACTTCCTTGGCCACTATCTGAAATTGCATTCCCCAGGCCGCCTGGAGTCCCTTTCCTTCTTCCTTTATGTTTCTTTTTGGCACTTATTTTCATCTATATACTACTTATTTTACTTATTTATCTAGTATCGTCTGTTTCCTTTCACTATAAGGCAGCATGAAATTCCCATTCCCTCCAACCCCAACAACTCCAATCCATCCAGGAGAATGCCTGGTACATATTGCTTGAATATGTGCCCACCACACAGTAGGTGTCCAGTAAATACTTGGTAAATGAATTACATGATTTAGCAGTAAAATGAATACTCCCAAGGAATGATCAAAATCCTAAGTCTACCCAAATGGACCAAGGTTATGTAAGATGTTAACATCAGGAGAAATTGATGAAGCGTATATGAGAACTTTTCTATACTTAAGTATCATTGCTGGAAAGGCCATTAGGGACCCAATGGAGTAATCCTTTTATATTATAGATGAGGACATTTAAAGTTTTATGGCTGTACAGTAGCAGAGCCAAGGCTAGATTCCAGGTCTCTGCTTTCTAATCAAGTGCTTTGCCTACCTTTGCACATTGCTTTTCCTTTTATAATCAAATGAGCCCGTTACAGTGCGAGGAATTTTTCTTATCCCTGAACTTTTGCAGCTTTTCAAACCATTCTTGGTAATCATTTGTAAATAGGATCCAATATGATTTTTAAAAAGTCATGTTGTCTTTAGCAACTAAGGGACAGACTTACTCAGTTCTATCATAAACTTTACATATGCAGCACCATTATTTGAATAGTGAAGAATAAAATCTACCAGTTTACAAATAACAGAGTTGACATAATATGTTTAATGTCAACAGAAGAGCTATTTTTCATTTAATTTATGGTGCCTAACATTAAATGGTATTTGTAGTCTACATTTTCTCACAACATAACATTAAATGACAAAAAAGAATCTCTTTCAGATAGTGTTTGTGGGAAATCTATCCTGTGTTCTCTTTATAACATCAAAAAATAAGACTATGTGTTAACAGTTGCATTAGTAGCTTGGTAAGTGTTGATTAAAAAAACAAAATCCAAGATAAAAAAGCTATTCCTATTCCATTAATGGTTTATATCAATATATATTCATTTTACAAAAGCATCTACAATTACTTGAAAGAGTAGTTACTATATGTGAGAATTTTATTTAATTCACAAATAAGTCTTAATGATTTTAGAAATTTATATTTGTTTGTTTTATAACAATGAATGGTAATAAGAATATAGATAATTTTATCTCCTTCTTTACACTTTCTTGTATTTTGCAATTTTAAAAATACCATGTCTTGCCTTCATTGTTTCCAAACATGAACAAATGCCCTTTTAAAATATGTGCATTTATTCTTATTTGTCATCTCAGCTGCTCCTCAGAGATACTAAAAGACTTAGACTCTAGACGCCTGCTTGAAAAGTAAAGTACTGGAAAAAAAATTTTTTTTTTTAATTTATTTTTGGCTGTGTTGGGTCTTCACTGTTGCGTGCGGGCTTTCTTCTAGTTGCAGTGAGCAGGGGCTGCTCTTCGTTGTGGTGCACAGGCTTCTCATTGCAGTGGCTTCTCTTGTTGCGGAGCATGGGCTCTAGGCACATGCAGGCTTCAGTAGTTGTGGCTCGTGGGCTCTAGAGGGCAGACTCAGTAGCTGTGGCACTTGGGCTTATTTGCTCCACAGCATATGGGATCTTCCCGGACTGGGGCTCAAACTGGTGTCCCCTGCATTGGCAGGTGGATTCTTAACCACTGCGCCACCAGGGAAGCCCTGGAAAATATTTTTAACATTTTGACAGATCACTTCTTTCTTTCTTCCATATTCCTGTCTAGTTTCTCCTTTTCCTATTTCAATAAAATGTCTGAAATAAACACTTCACAAGATCTGAGTTCTAAATACTTGACCAATGGCTGACGGACTTCCAGTATATCTCCTTGATTCTGAAATGCAGTGTTCATTTAATAACATCTTCTATTGATATAACCTTCTATATAGCCTTCTGAGTTGAACTGTGTCCCCCCAAAAGATATGCTGATGTCCCTACCCCCAGAACCTCGAAATGTGACCTTATTTGGAATAGGGTTGTTACAGATGTAATCATTTAAGATGTGGTCATACTGGAGTTGCTGGGCCCCTAATCCAATATGAATAGTCTCCTTATAAGAAGATGGCCATGAAGAAGACATCAGCAGGATGGCAGAACAGGAGATCCCCTGTTCATTTTTTCCCAGAGCAGTGATAATTTGACAGCCATCCACAGACAGACAGACAGAAGTGCCTTTGTTGGAATGTTGGGATCCAGGTAGGGGGTTGCTAAACTCTGATGGAGCCAAAGATCAAGGAGAGATGTTTTGAGAAGGCAGCAATTTAACCATGGTCCTGACTACAGACCCAGAAACAGACTTTCCCCTTTCAGACTCAGCTATAGCCCCTTGACCTTGGTCTTGCCACCAGCACCATTTGTCAAGGGACCTGGAAGGAGCCAGGCCCACTTGTGCCTCAGGTAACAGGCCTGCTGAACTTGGTCCCATTTGTGGACCCTGAAACAGCCCTGTAACTCAGCTCCATTTCCTCTCAGAGGAGGTCTAGAGCACTCCTGCCCACCCAGGGGCTGGGAGGTAGACACACATGTCCTTGTCCCCAGACATAGGCCCACCGACATGAGTCCCACTACAGATTCGGAAGTGGCCCTGTATCTTGGCTCTAGCCCTTCGCAGCTAGGGTCTGGGAGCAGTCTTGCCCACTCAGGGAACCGGTGGGTGATACGCTTGTCCACATTTCTGGAAACAAGCCTCCTGACCTTGTTCCAACAGTGGATCCTGAAACAACCGTGTAAACCGCCTCCTGCTACTTTCAGCCATCATCCAGAAGCAGTCCTGTCCATTGAGGGACCCAGTGGGAGAAATGCCCATCTGTGCTCCTAGACGCAGGACTGCTGACCTCAGTCCAAATGCTTCAGGGATCCTGAAGCATCCCTGAGACTTGGCTCAAGCTCTTCCCAGCTGCAGTCTGTAAATGGATTAAATTCTCCAAACAATTCTCCAATCAAAAGTGCGTACTAAGTTCCAACAATAGACTGCCTACCAGAGACTCACTTTAGCTTTACAGGCACACATAGGCTAAAAGTGAAGGGATGGAAAAGATATTCCATACAAATGGTAACAATAGGATGTAGGGGTGGCTATACTTATATCAGAAAAAATAGACGTTAAGTCAAAAACTCTAACAAGCGACAAAAGGGGTCATTATATGATAATAAAGGGGTCAGTTCATCAAGAGGATATAAAAATTGTAAATATATATGTACCCAACATTGTAGCACCTGAATATATAAAGCATAATAGCATAACTAAAGGGAGAAACAGCAACAATAATAGCAGGGGATGTCAGTACCCGACTTTCAACAATGGATAGATCATCCAGACAGAATTCATTACGGAAAGAGCAGACTTAAGCAACACTATAGACAAAACGAACCTAACAGACATATACCAAACATTCTGTCTAATAGCACAGAATATACATTCTTCTCCAGAGCACATGGAACATGTTCTAGGATAGATCATATGTTGGGCCACAAAACATATCCTAGAAAATTTAAGAAAACTGAAATCATATCAAGTGTCATTTCTAACCACAGTGGTATGAAACTGGAAATCAGTAACAGGAAGAAATTTGGAAAATTCACAAACATGTAGAAATTAAACAACTGACTTCAGAACAATGAATGAGTGAAAGAAGGAATCAAAAGGAAAATCAAATATTTTGAGACTAATGAAAAAATAGAAATACACCATTCCCAAGTTTATGGGATGCAACAAAAGCAGTTCTAAGAGGAAAGTTGAAAGCAATAAGTGACCACATTAAGAAAAAAGAAAAATCTCAAATAAATAACCAAACATTACTCAAGAAACTAGAACAAACTAAGCCCAAAGATAGAAGAAGAAAGGAAATAACAAAGATTAAAGCAGAAATAAATCTAATACAGACTAGAAAGAAAATAGAAAAAAAAATCAAAGAAAGTAAGAGCTGTTGTTTTAAAGATAATCAAAGGTGACAAACCACTATGTACACTAACAAAGAAAAAAGGGAAAGGACTCAAAATTATGAATGAAAGAGGAGACATTACAGCTGATACCACCTAAATACAAAAGATCATAAGAGGCCACTATAAATAATTATATGCAAACAAATGGGATAACCTATAAATAGGAAAACCTAAAAAATTCCTGGGAACATGCAGTCTATTAAGACTGAATCTTGAGTATGAAATCTGAAAAGGGCAATAACGAGTAAGGATATTTAAGCAGTAATCAAAATAAAACCCACAAAGAAAAGCCCAGGACTAGATGGTTTTATGGGTACATTCTAGCAAACATTTAAAAGAAGAAGTAATCCCAAATTCTTCCAAAAAATTAAAGAGGAGGAAATGCTTCAAAACTCACTCTGTGAGTTGGACTCGATCAAACTAAAAAGCTTCTGTACAGCAAGGGAAACCATCAACAAAAAGAAAAGGCAACCTACAGAAGGGTAAAAATATTTGCAAACCATATAACTGAAAAGGGATTAATATCCAGTGTATATAAGGAACTCATACAACTCAATGGGAAAAATAATCAAACAACCTGATTAAAAAATGGGCCAAGGACCTGAATAGACATTTATCTAAAGAAGATATCCAGATGGCCAGTAGTAACATAAAAATGTGCTCAGTATCAGTAATCATGAGGGAAATGTACATGAAAACCACATTGAGATACACTTCACACGGGTTAGGATGGTTATTATCAAAAAGATAACAAGTGTTGGCCAGGTGTGGAAAAAAGGGAACCCTTGTACACTGTTGGTGGGAGTGAAAATTGGTATAGCCGTTATGGAAAACAGTATGGAGGTTCCTCACGAAATGAAAACTAAAAATTAAAAATAGAACTACTGTACAATCCAGCAATCCTACTTCTGGGTATATTTCTAAAGGAAATGAAATCAGTGTTTCAAAGAGAGATTTGCACTCCCATTTTCATGCAGCATTATTCACAGTAACCAAGATATAGAAACATGTTAAATATCTGTGACAGATGAGTAGATAAGGAAAATGTGTTATATACATACAATGGAATGTTATTCAGCCTTAAAAAGAAGGAAATCCTGCCATTAGCCACAACATGGATGAACCAGAAGGACGTGATGCTTAGTGAAATAAGCCAGACACAGAAAGACAAACAAATGCTGTTTGCTTTTACCTGTACATGGAATCTCAAAAACTTTAACTCATAGAAGCAGAGAATAGAATAGTGGTTGCCAGGGGCTGGGTGGGGGG
>NW_020174032.1:44470-52672 GCF_003031525.2 Neophocaena asiaeorientalis asiaeorientalis | reverse complement strand
GAAGATATTAGTCACAAAGTATAAACTTTCAGTTATAAGATGAATAAGTTCTGAAGATCTACTATGCAGAATAGTGGCTATAATCAATATAGACTACAGTACTGCATACTTGAAAGTTGCTAAGAGAATAAATCTTAAGTATTCTTAACACACAAAAGAAGTGATAACTATGTGAGGTGATGAATGTGTTAATTAGCTTGACTGGTAATCATTTCACAATGTTTGGGTATGTCAAATCGCCATATTTTATACTTCAAATATAATTTGCATTTGTTAATTATACCTCAGTAAAGCTGGGAAGAAAAAAAAAGATGGGCACGTGAAGACACAGAGACACACAAGGAGAGTGCCACGTGATGACGAAGGCAGCTACGAGACAAGGATTGCAAAAGTTTGCTGCCGAACCACCAAAAGCTAGGGTGAGGCAAGAAAAGATTCCCCTACAGGTTTCGGAGGGAGCATGACCCTGCTGACAGCTTGATTTCAGCCTTCTAGCCTCCAGACCTCTAAGATAATAAATTTCTGTTGTTTAAGCCACCCAGTTTGTGGTCCTTTATTAAGGCAACCCTAGCAAACTAATACACATTCCATGAAGTTATATATTTCCCTTTAAATCACTTGAGTGTACAGCAAAAATTAGAATATTCAGTGATGCAGTCATAAACTCAACAGGAAACTATGATAAATTCTAAAAAGAGAAAAATATTATAAAGCAATCTGTCATATGAATATAGATTCAACATGTGAAGTAAAATGCTAGCGATCAAATCTAGTAGCACATTTCAAGAATAATCCACTGTGAAAAAGTAGGATCTTCTTTTAGCAGGAGTAATAGTAGTAGTAGTGATCATAATAAACTACTTGCATTGAACCTTTGCATGCTGTAGATCCTGGTGCTGTGTGCTTTATACACATTACCTAATTTAATACTTATAAAAATATTACGTGGAGAAAGTCTCTTCATAAGTGGTGCTGCGAAAACTGGACAGCTACATGTAAAAGAATGAAATTAGAACACTCCCTAACACCATCCACAAAAATAAACTCAAAGTGGATTAAAGACCTAAATGTAAGGCCAGACACTATCAAACTCTTAGAGGAAAACATAGGCACAACACTCTATGACATACATCACAGCAAGATCCTTTTTGACCCACCTCCTAGAGAAATGGAAATAAAAACAAAAATAAACAAATGGGACCTAATGAAACTTCAAAGCCTTTTCACAGCAAAGGAAACCATAAACAAGACCAAAAGACAACCCTCAGAATGGGAGAAAATATTTGCAAATGAAGCGACAAAGGATTAATCTCCAAAATTTAAAAGTAGCTCATGCAGCTCAATATCAAAAAAACAAACAACCCAATCCAAAAATGGGTTTTTTGGAACCCAGAAGACCTAAACACACGTTTCTCCAAAGAAGATATACAGATTGCCAACAAACACATGAAAGAATGCTCAACATCACTAATCATTAGAGAAATGCAAATCAAAACTACAATGAGGTATCACCTCACACCAGTCAGAATGGCCATCATCAAAAAATCTAGAAACAATAAATGCTGGAGAGGGTGTGGAGAAAAGGGAACCCTCCTGCACTGCTGGTGGGGATGTAAATTGACATAGCTACTATGGAAAACAGCATGGAGGTTCCTTAAAAAACTAAAAATAGAACTACCATACGACCCAGCAATCCCACTACTGGGCATATACCCTGAGAAAACCATTACTCAAAAAGAGACATGTACCACAATGTTCACTGCAGCACTATTTACAATAGCTAGGACATGGAAACAATCTAAATGTCCATCGACAGATGAATGGATACAGATGTGGTATATAATACAATGGAATATTACTCAGCAATAAAAAAGAACAAAATAATGCCATTTTCAGTGACATGGGTGGACCTAGAGATTGTCATACTGAGTGAAGTAAGTCAGAGAAATATCATATGATATCACTTATATGTGGAATCTAAAAGAAAATAGTACAAATGAAACTATTCACAAAACAAATAGGGTGACAGATGTAGAAAACCAACTTATGGTTACCAAGTGGGGGGAGGAGGGATAATTTGGGAGATTGGGATTGACATATACACACTACTATGTATAAAATAGATAACTAATAAGAACCTACTGGATAGCACAGGGGAACTCTGCTCAATACTCTGTGATGACCTATAAGGGAAAAGAATCTTAAAAAGAGTGGATATATGTATATGTGTAACTGATTCACTTTGCTGTACAGCAAAAACTAACACATTTTAAATCAACTATACTTCAATATAAATTAATTTTAAAAATTAAAAGGGTAAATGGTATCACTCCTCCAGGGTTATTATGGGAATCGAGTGAGGAAAAAAAAAGTGTTATGAAGTAGATACTAATAGTATTCTCTTTTACAAATGAAGAAAGAAAAGACTAAAAAGATCAAAAGATAAAATCAGTGTTTCAACGGTACCGATGAACCTAGCGGCAGGGCAGGAATAAAGACGCAGACGTAGAGAATGGACTTGAGGACACGGGGAGGGGGAAGGGTAAGCTAGCAGAAACTAACACACCATTGTAAAGCAATTATACTCCAATAAAGATTAAGAAATCAGTGTTTCAAGATCAGCTGTAGGAATTGAACACAAGTCTGCTAAACTCTAGACTGCAGTCTCTTCACCATCATGTTATACTTTTAATTCAAGAAAACCAAAATAGGCCAATATTTTAAATTCCAGAGTATAATTCATCTTATGCCAAAGAGGAATGTCAATGATTAGCTCAGTACCTTATGGAACATTGATATCAGCCTGATAGAAACTGTCAGTTACACTACCCTTGGAGATTCCTCCTACCTAGTCCTTCCTTCCTCTGCTCTCTCCTTCACAAGTGTCAGATCAGTATCACAGGCTAAAGGTGCTCCCCACTTTTTTCAGCTCACTCCATTTTTTTCCCTTACAGGATTTTCTCTCAATAAATTTCTTGCTTGTCTAATCCAATCTTGACATCCTCTCAGAGGACACAAACACACCATGTAGAAAGGCCCCATGAAATACTGCTTTTTTCTAATATACTCAGTTTTTGGTCTTCCTGCCAATCAAGGTTCCGTTCATCCCTGGCTTGTCCCTGTTCTTCATTCCTCTTTTCTCAGACAAATATCAATATGTTCCTATTTTCCTGTCTCATTGCAGAGCAAGATCCGTCTGCTTACATTCCCATATACCTACCAAAAGACACATCCTAAAATTCAAGTTTCTGCCAGGGTTTATTTAATCACTTACCCAAAGAAACAGTTATCCATTGGAGTTGATTCCCATACATGTTGTTAATAAAAATAAGATTGTTTCCATTACTTTGTATACAAAAATATTTAGAGATAAACTTAACCAGATATTGCAAAAGCTATCTTTAGAAAATTACGCTTACAGAGGAACACCAAAGATGTCTTGAATAAATGAAAAGACAAAGCAGATTACTGAATAAAAAGACTTCTTGTCATAAAGTTGTCTATTCGCCCTCACGTTAATCTACAAAATCTAAATCCAACAAGTGTTGTTGCTGCCGGGTTTTAAAGTTTTTCTTCTTATTGTTGTTGTGAACTATATAATCCTATCGATCATGTGAAAAAATGACGAACAGTAATGTCCAGGGAAATCCTAGCCAAAGAAGAAGAATGAGGGAATGTTTACCCTAAGAGACGTCATTTTCTTCTCCAGGGTAATTCATAATAGACCGCAGTCAAGACAGCTGTCAATAAGGCCCTGCCTGCCCCCCACCTCCCACTCACCCCCGTGAATGTATTTATAATAGGCTGTGAAGCAGGACATTTCCTGGAACCCCCGACTGATGACTAGGATCCAAACCTGAAGACAAAGAGTCTTCAAACAACCTATAATTTAAAGAAAGTCGGGTTATCATGGGGGCCTGAAACCCTGTTATGATTTGAACTGTGTCCCCCTCCCAAATTCATATGTTGAAGTCCAAACCGTCAGTACTTCAGAATGTGACCTTATTTGGAAATAGGGTCTTTGTAGTGGTTAAGAGGATGTAGGCTCGGCCCTAATCCAGTATGCCTGGTATCCTTATAAAAAGAGGAAAATTGTATACAGACATGCACGCTGGGTGAATGCCACATGAACATGAAGGCAGAGATGGGATAATCCATCTACAAGCCCAGGAATTCCAAAGATTGCCAGAAACCACCGGAAGTTAGGAGGCATGAAACAGATTCTCCCACACAGCCCCTAGCAAGAACCAACCTTTCTGACGTCTTGATCTCCAACTTCTAGCCTCCAGAGTTGTGAGACGATTAAGTTCTGCTGCCTTATGCACTGTTTGCGGTACCTTGTTACAGCAGCCCCAGGAAACTAATACACACACCCCTTGCAGAGCTTACTAAAAAGCAGCTGAGCAGGTTCTGCAAATCCCAGTGTTAGACTAGAGAAAAAAGTGCAGAGTGCTGGAACGCATGCATCAGGGACCTTATGGAAATTCACCCTGTTGGAGAAAAGAAATGGGAACTTCTTTATCAGAAGATAAGTGAAAAGGCTCCAAGAAATTCACTCATAGAGATCGGAGGTGTCTGTAATGAGGAAGACAGGCAACTAAGTACCTTGTTAGAGTTCTCCTTATGCCAGTGATTCTTCAAGTGTGATTCCAGAACCATCATCTTCCTCACCTGAGAGCTTGTGAGTCATGTCAATTACCAGGCCCCACTCCAGACCTGCTGAATCAGAAGCTGCGGTCTGTTTGAACCAGCACTCCATGTGATTCTGATGAGCATTATAGTTTGCATACCACTGATTTGTGCCGTGGACCTGCTCTTTTGTTCTCTGTGCCTATATTGATTGGAGAAAAGAGAATTGGAGAGAAATGGCTGGACAGAGAGGGGGCAGCAATGGCAAAGCAGGTCCTCTCTCCATGTTAGGCATAACAAGGATGCACTATTTAATCATGGATCAAGCAAGCGCCACAGAAGATTTCGAGCCATCCTGCTGTAGGCAGAAAGGCTGGCTGCAGGGTAAGGAAAAGTCTAGAGGCAACGTGCTATGGGGTATGCCCCTAAGTGTGAAGAATGCAGGGGTGTTGAAAAGGTCTGGCTGGTGTGAATTTACCATAAATGTTCACTTAAATCTGAATTGAGAGCTCTCGTATAGTATTCCTTAAAATATCTTCTCTACTAGAAAATGGGTTAACAACTCCAGGGCTTGCTTTGGTGCTGAGCAGACAGGCAAGTGCTAACATGGTCCATGGAAATTGGGCTGAAGGATCTGGGAATCTGATAGACGCTGACAGATGAGAGTTTGTAGCTACCATTTCTGTAGAAGAAAGACAATTTTTTTAAAAAAATGGAAACAGTGTGTTGATTTGAAAAGATTTAGAGATGTGATTGTTTCATACTATATTCTACATTTGTTACAACTTGCCTTGAGTAACATAGCTTTTTTGTTTTCTTTTTTTTGGACGGGAGAGAAACATGTTATGAATATTCAGAATCCATATACAGATATGTGACATTTGTCAATTTATACCCAAACCTGAAATATAAGATGCAGAAAGTAGTTCCTGAATGGTTATATGTTCATGAGATAAGAAAACCAATAATTTAGCTTAGAAACCAAGCCCTAGACAAACAAAGTTTCTAAAATGATGGGCCTTTGCATTAGCTACCATTCATAAAGGTGATGAATCACAGACCACAGGCTAAATAGGTAGACAGATTCATTGCATGGACTTAACAATATTGGGACTAAAATCATCTATACCATGCCAATATCTAATTCGAGAAGTTTCTCTATAATTTCACTTCAAGTGATCAACCAGTCATCTGTTGAATGCCTCCAGTGACAAGGAGCTCACTGCTTCCTGAGACAGTCTGTACCATTTTTGAACAACGCTATTGCTCTAAAAGGCTGTCATATTGAACTGGGCTTTGCTTCCCTGTAACTTCCACCCATTGGCATACTGGTGGAGAATTGGAAGAATCAATACTGATTAAATTGAATGGAAATTGGTCTTGAGCCAAACCTCTGAGGCCACACCAATTGACATTACCCAGATTTAGGACATTAGTCATGATGAATGTTATATTGAGACATGTATTTGTTAATGTCTTAAGTGGAGCAGAATAAATTACCTAGGCGACTGAAGTCATCCACATATGTAGAAGATTAAATAAAATAGAGATGAAAGATTTTTGTAATAGTAAAGTGCTACACAGATTTAATCGGTATTATCATAGCAGTGACACTGTCCGTCCTTGGCATGAAAATTTCAGCAGGACAAACAGCAGAGAAGACTGATGTTGCTGTGTAAGTGAAAAGGGAATGTCTCTAGCACTGCTTTTCTCTGTAGACACTCAATGTTTCATTTCTGTTTTGTTTCTGTCTCTACCCAGTTAAGTCACAAAAGGAACGAGGCAATTTATGTAGATACCAGCACAAATGGGAGTCACGGTCACGTGCTGGAGATTCAAGGCAGGCCATTGGTTTGGGTTAGGTGAGTGAAGCCACTGCTGCACATGGTATCCAGTACTACAATACTGGTTGAAAAGAGAATTTGAGGAAATAATATTGGATGGTAGGAAGTGTTACTGCCAATGAATTGGACCACCTTGTGCCATGAATATTTATCCTTACGTGTAGATATCTGCCTAGTCTGGGAGGCCTTCTGATCCAAAGTGTCGTCCTCACAAGGATAACACATTAACGCATGAACTTGAATTAATCTACCAGCGTTGGAACACCCAGAAGAATGGTTTGTTTTTCCTGCAGAGTGAAGGATGGCCAAGAATTTCTATGGGAGCTTTTAGAGAAACAGACATACTAGCTGGGGGAAGAGGTATACTGAAGACAGTCACAAGGATGACCTTACTGATACTGTGGTCCTACTGACGTTTACATGTTTGCACACCGATGCTAATACAACTTCATACCTTCTCATAAAGGGCTGAATCGACTTCTACTGAGTGACCCCAACCACTAGCTTAGTTGCCTTCAGGTCTTTACAGCCTCTAGGGATCTTCTCTTATTGACATTGAAAATGTTTTCATATAAAATACGGTAGGAAGTGAAAGAGGAAAATCATTTGAGACCAAACCTTAAAGGTCTAGTAAATGTGCCCTATGGTAAAAACTGTCATAATAGCTGCATCAGACTGACCAATGGAACTCACACTGGCTCCCATAGGAGAAGCTATGAAAGGGGTGGAGGAGAAGGTGGATGTCCAAATGCAGCAGTTCCCTTGGTTGGGACAAGGGGGTAAAACTTGCTCCCTTAAAAATATGTCTTTCTGAGTATCAAGAAGTCAGTAACTTCCATGATACATATAAGCTACTAGATTTGATTTCATCCCTCTGACATAATTAAACAAAGGGTTTTACTTTCTTGTGCATAATGACTAAATCCTATATTTTCTACTGTTAATCATAAGCGAAATAGGCAGAATTTAAAATGTGAACATTTTAGAAAGGTGTATCTTCCTATGACATTGCTATTTACTTAGTCCTTTAACTGAAGAATCATTTATTTGTAGGGAGAGAGCAGGAAGTTACCACACACTCATCTGTGTCATCCCCTCATTTTACAGAGCAAAAGTGAGTCCCATTGTGTCTCCCATCCAACCCAGGGGACTAGGTAGGCACCAGTTCAAACAGCCATGTGGCCTTCAAGGTGTCATTTGGGCAGGAGATCCTCTTAAAGTTTGTCCAGTTCAAAAACAAACAATAAGGGTAGTCTGAGAAGAGTCCTTGAGGAGGCATTCAGGATACACAAGGTGACCCAATTAAAACAGCAAGTTTGGAGGGGCAGAAGCAGAATTATTAAAGATGAATTGTGCCTAATTTCTAGACCTAAGTGGGTCGAGATTCAAATGGGACCAGATTGAGAGCAGATGCAAGCGAGGACAGGCTGTTCTTTCACAATCCATAGCTCACATCTTTTGGTCTATGGTGAGTGATGTTTGAATTGGGCTGGGTTAAAAGAACAATCATGATAGAAATAGATGGGTGTGTAGCTTCCGGAAATTACAAAGAGAAGACTAGAACCCAGTCCTGCCACCTAGTCCAGAGCACTTTCTTCTAAGCCATTCACAAACACACTTGCAGAAATATTTCATGCAGATCAGATGACACAGCAATGGATTCTGGGAAGTTTTCTCTCATCTTTTTTTTTTTTTTTTTTTTTTTTTTTTTTTAAAGCGAGAGAGAAAC
>NW_020174032.1:37353-44391 GCF_003031525.2 Neophocaena asiaeorientalis asiaeorientalis | reverse complement strand
TTTTTTTTTAATTTACAGCTCAGGATAAGAACATCAGAGCTGAGCCGACTCACTGATGCAACTGATAGCTTTAGCACCTGGCACATTTTGCAAGTGCGGGGCTGGACTTTTCATTATGTGCAGGGCTAGAGTCTCATTCTACAGACTGGTCACACTCTTCCTAAGAATGTTTCAGAGACTCACTTGGAAATCTGATTCATCTTCACGTTAGCTATGCTTAGAAATGAAATTCTTTGGGGGTTTCCTTGGGGTTTATGAGAGGCATTGAATATTGCACATTTGAAAACATATTTGAAGTTCTGCTGAGAGGCAGGAGATGAATTCACACCAGGGAAAGTGGCTTTTTGGTAGAAAAGCTCTATGTTGATGATACGTGTCAATGACAATTTGTAGTTTGACATAAAATTTAAACTGACTGGATGTTCAGGATAAGAATTCAATCAACAGTTCCTCTATTCCTGGAGGTGAAATGGTTTCTGAAATAGTTTTATTTTCTATTCAACTTAAGAAACAGAATATGTTTGATTGTTCTGTTCTTCCACATTTAAGTGCTAAGACTGTCCTATCTAAGCCTTAATTTTAAGATACACCATTAAAAACTGTAAATGCAATGAACACAAGACTCCATTATTTTGGTGTTTTCTTTAGGCATGCCTCTGTTGGAATACTGAGAGCAGCACTGAGCCACTACTGACAACTGCTTTGCCTTCACGGATCTGATTGCTATTTTAATTAGAAAAAATTACAGTATTAGGCAGATAAGACTTGTCTAACTGTTGACTGTAGTATCACATCATGCTAGATATAGCTTAATGGTCTTTAGTATTTGTTAGTAACAAAAAGAAAAGGAAAAGGTAAATAGTTGGAAAGTGATAAGTCATTTTGAGGATCTGCCTTCCTACCTTTGCAAGCTTGTTGACAACGAGGACCATGGTTTATCAGCTACTAGCTTAGTAGCTCGGAATAGTAATCACCAAACACATTCCCCCTGGAAGTGTGAATGAATGAACAGAATTCAATGCATATCTCTCCCTCTGCATCTTTTGTTTCGTTTTTGTTTTATTTTGACAAGTATTACTTCATTCTGAACTAAGACATCCCTAGCCCACTCCCTGTCACTTGCTTCAAAGAGAGATCAATAGGCATTTGCGGAATCCACTGAAGGTTAAAGGGGAAAAAAAAATAAACTACCCAGCTTCAGTCCAGTAGCATCACTTAAGTTGCATTATTAGCAGGCGGCAGAAATGATACAGTGGTCTCACCACTGCTGAGGCAACAGTGTCTACAATATGTTTAATAAAGTTCAGTTGATTTGGTCAGACTGCAGGTTTATTTACAAGTCATAGGGTTCAGATATAGGCTTTTTTATGCCGGTTCACTGCACTATTTCATATAGTAGCCATTTCTCAAAATATTTCTATAGATCTGGGTAAACTGACCTCAAAAACTCATAAACCAAAAGGCATCTTTCAACCTGTGCAACCATCTATGTCCTCTGATTCCTGAGGAGTTATTCTTTTGCATATCATGACTTGCAGGTGTTCTTTCTGGTTCCAAGTCTACAGAAACTCTGAGGCCTAGTTGTTTGATTTTTCAGATCAGCTGTTTTATTCAGCAAGGTAGTGTGTTTTCTGCAGCAGCAGTGTGTTTTATATATGGATTTGAAATGTTCAGTTATCATCAGGATCCATATCAATTTTAAGGTCCTTAACTGCACCCAGATTGCCCAATTTTTGTACAAGTTATTCAAAGCCAAGGACCAGGCTCCTTAAAGCAGATCTAGCTGTTCCCATTGCTTTGACACTAGGCATTTCAGCACCATTAATTTCAGTGTATGACAGCTCTGATCCTCACTACCCCAAGGCCTTGACCTTGTATCTTGACTTCCTACCTTAATTCAGGGTCTGTGCGTTCTAGTCTTGTAACTCTCAGTGGTTTTAATAACAATTTGCGCAAAGCCATGTAACTGTCATCCCCTGCAGATACCATCTCAGGAGGTAGCCCCAAGCTTTCTGCCAGGCCTCCTACAGGATGGTAGCCTTCCCCCGGTCCCTAGATGTCCCTGATTTCCTCACTGGAGATGCTTCCAGCTGCCCGTGGCTGTGGCTGAGGTGAGACTGAGCCTTTTTGTTGCTGAGATCAGATCTGTCATGACTTCTCAAGGGCAGTCTACTAGAGCTACTACCTACTACCGCCCCAGTGGTCTAAGTTTGGCACACGTCAGTACATAGAGTGGGGAGTAGTTTGCGGTCCACACCTGGAAAGACACCCAGAACATCTGTGAACTCTAGTTTTGAACCTTTCAACTAGACCATCTTCAGTTGCTAAATGCTATTAGGTTCTTCTTCCCTGCTACTTCGTATAGCACAGTTCCTATAACCTGAAAATTGAATCAGATTTGAAAATTTAAAAGTTTTCAATATCAGCAATTATTCAGGCAAAAATCAGAACAACCATCAAGTCCTTCACAGGTCCCCCTCCACTAATCTTCCGCAGTGAAGAAAGCCTGGCTTCCAAACGGTCATTGGATTACTCTTTCCTTTCCTTATTAGTTCTGACTTGCTAAATCTGAGTTGTCATTAAGGTTTTTGGTTTTGTTTTGTTTTGTTCTAAATAATTCTCCAGTACTTTTTCAGATATCTCCTGTAGGGTCAACAGAGTCCCAAGAGTTTCAAGTTACTTATAACTGACAAAATGTTGCCTGTTGATAGCAGTAGAATTCATTCCAGGATTTGCAATCGCTCCTGGCAATACTCCAGTCAACATTAAATTCACTTTTCTACTTACTCCTCACCTGCACACAAGCAGCTAAATGTAACTGGAGAAAAACACAAAGACACAGATTGGTCTCACATCTGAATTCATGGCCAGGCCCCACAAGTGGTCCCTCTGTCCAGAAATCCTGCTGTGTTTTTCCTGGTCCTTTCATGCTTACGCTTTCCTCCTTCAATCATTATTTTTCACCTTCTCCATTTTTTTTCCTCTTCCATTCATTTGACAAATATTCATTGAACACCTACTGTCTTCCTGACACTGTTTTCTCCCCCAGCTTTAATGAGGTATAATTGACATATAACATTGTGTGAGTTGACCGTATACAACATGTTAGTTTGAAACACTACTATATTGCAAAATGATTACCGTAGCTAATATCTCCATTGCCATTTCCTTTTTGTGGCGAGAACATTTAAGATCTTACACAACTCACAAAAAAGAACTTGAAATGAATTAAAGACTTAAACATAAGACCTGATACTATAAAACTCCTAGAAGAAAACAAAGGGGAAAAGCTCCTTGATACTGGTCTTGGCAATGATTTATTTTGGATAGGACACCAAAAGCACAAGCAACAAAAGTAAAAATTAATGAGTGGGACTACATCAAACTAAAAAGCTTCTACACAGCAAAAGAGACAATCAACAAAATGAAAAGGCAACCTACAGAATGGGAGAAAATATTTGCACCTTCCCCGTTCTTAATCCATAACATTCTAACCTGATGACCTTGATCTGTAGTTCACTGAGAAAATAGGAGCACTCACAAGACAAATCCTATATGTTCTACCATCAAACCTGTCAAACTGCCTACATCCATATACACATACTCTGCCCTCCCTCCTGACACAATTAACTTTTCATGCTGAGACTGAAAGCAAGCCCCTCCACTGTTGGTACAATAGGGTCCAACCCTTCTTGCCTGCTAAGGAACCTCACTACAGTAATTCCTTCTCCTGCATTATCATTCATTTACCTCTCTGCAGCATCATTCCTATCATGTAAACATGTTGGAATGAATCCCTTTTTCAAACAAAAGTTCGAACAGACAAACGCCTCTCTCAGTGTCGCATGTTTATTAAGTTGTTCCCTACTTCTCGATCCCTTTTTGCAGCCAGAAGCACTGTTCAATCCTCAGTCCTCTCCTTCATCAACCTCTCAACAGCATTTGATACAATTGATCATCCATCCTTTGAAATACTTTATTTCATTGTTTTCCAGGACACCACTCTCTTAACTCTTCTGACCACTGCTTTTCAGGTTCCTTTGATGATTTTCTTTATTGTTTTCACTTCCATTGGTAAAGAGTGTCCATGGGCTCTAGAAACCCTTTCTCTGGCGACACTCAATGCCCCGGATGGTTATACCTATTCTGCCAATTACTCAGATTAAAAAAAATTTGCATTATCTTTGATCCATCTCTTTCTTTCACCCTCACATCCAATCCATCAGCAAATCCTGTTAGCTCTTTCTTTGAGATATATCCAGAACCTGACTATTTCTGACCTTCTTCATTACTATCACCTTGGCCTGAGCCACCATTGCCTGAATGAATGCACGAGCCTGCTGGTTTCCCTGATTCCATTCTTTCCCCAGTTCCGGCTATTTTCCATACAGCATTCAGAGTGATCCTTTTCAAAATGTAAATCAAAGGACTTCCCTAGTGGCGCAGTGGTTAAGAATCCACCTGCCAATGCAGGGGGCACGGGTTTGAGCCCTGGTCCGGGAAGACCCCACATGCCACAGAGCAACTAAGGCCGTGCGCCACAACTACTGAGCTTGCGCTTTAGAGCCCGCGAGCCACAACTACTGAGCCTGTGCACCACAACTACTGAAGCCCACGTGCCTAGAGCCTGTGTTCTGTAACAAGAGAAGCCACCATAATGAGAAGCCCGTGCACGGCAGCGAAGAGTAGCCCCCACTCGCCGCAACTAGAGAAAGCCCACACGCAGCAACGAAGACCCAATGCAGCCGAAAATAAATAAATACATTAAAAAAATATATATATATAAATCAAATTATATCCTCTGAACAGAACTGTCCAGTGATTTCCCATCTTGCCCAGGTAGAATCCATAATCATACCATATTCTACAAGGCCCTGCATGATAAAGTTTCTGCCCACCTTTCTCACCTCCTCTGCTCTTCCCTTCTGTAATTTACTCTGGTCAAGCCACCAGGCCCCCTTGATGTTCCTTGAACACTTCAACCACATACCCTCCCCAGGGCCTTTGCGTCACCGTTCTGTTCCCTGGAAAGCTCTTACCTCAGGTAAATACGATTTGCCTCCTCATTTCATTCACATCTCTGCTTAACTGTCACCATACGTGAGAGTATTTCTGAATTCACCTTGCAAAAATAACCCCAATCAACCACCCTCTAGGACTCACCCCACTTAAAAATAATATTGTACACAACACCTCACCATACCTGACCAATGTTGGATGTGTTTGTTCCCTACCTCTCGCCTGCCCTGCACATTAGAATAAAAGTAAGATTTAGAACTTGGTTTTCTTCAGTGCTGTATTCATAGTGTCTAGGATATTGTTCGGCACAGAGTAAGTGCTCAATAATAATATTGACTGAATAAGTGAATGAACTCCCACCTTCCATTCGTATCCCCTCTCACTGCCCTCTCACTTACTGCAGCTCCCAGCCTCAGGGCCCTTACACTATGTGTTCATTCCCTCTGCCCAGGCTTTTTGCCTGTCTGGTACATTCTCATAATTCAGGTCTGAGCTGAAATCTCCCATCACCAGAGAGCTTTTCTCTGATCACCTAATACAAACTCTGCCCCATCCAGGTGTTTCTCTCTCTCACCTATCACCCAGTTTTCTTTTGTTCCTAACACTTATCACTCTATCTACCATCATCTTGTATATTTGTTTACTTGTCTATTGTGTCTTCTCCAGCGATTCCCCAGCAGGTAGGGCAGTGTCTGCGTCTAACCCATACGCAGTGATACTGAACTGAACGTGTGTGTGCCAGAAGAACTGACGTTCCCCAGAGTCCATTCCAGCTCTGCTTGTCCCGGGCAGTTCACTGCCTTGAACCATTATTATTGCTCCTCTAGGTTTCTGGCAAAGAGGGGAGCAGTACATTGACATATGGGATGTAAACAGATAAGAACTTTGTTTCCTACTTTCCCTTTTCATTTCCTTTGTTGAGCTGGTTCTTCCCTGGCCCTAACTGAATACTTGCTCTGCCCACAAATTTATAATTCTTTTCAGATACTCCACGAGTCTCCCGTGTTAGGCTTCCAAGTGATTTCAAGGTGGAACTTCTCTCCCCTGTTCCAGCTCAGGCTTCCAGTCAGGGAATAGGATGGGGTTGGCTTCTTTCTGTTTGCCTCCCTTGCACTTCTACATCTTGTCTTCTGCTTTGGTAACTAGGGCCCAGGGTTGGTGATGAAACACTGAAGATAAGTAGTCCAGGCACACTCGTACTTGACTGGTACCACCATGGACAATTACTGATGTATTCTCTGGGCCTGGAAAGCATTTAAAACGGATTCTTTCTCTCTTATCCTGTGCCAAGCATATACAAAAGGCCAAAGCCAAGGACTGAATGATTCAATTGGTAGAGATACAATGATACACTTTTACGTTCAGACAGTTTATGACATACATAATTTAAAAAGGAAGGCTAGTCAAAGGTGCCAGCTCCCCATGGTCCCTGTCCCACACATTCAAATGATAACATGGAAACAAAGGGGCTGCCTGCCGTGTGTGCCGTGGGGACCCACACAGTGGAGGGGCCAGCTGTAAACTATTCATAAGCACTTTGTATTCTGCAGCTCAATTCTGAAGGGGGGGCAGGGCAGAAAGCCCCTACCTCATCAAAACTTGGGAGGTGATGAGAAACTGACAGCTGGGAGTATCCCAGGGGTGATCAAAGGCAAATGGGAGCTGGTCTTGGGATAGCACCTCACAGACTTTCCACCCCCCTGCGCTCCAAGATCATCACAAGGTGTTCTGCCAAGACTCAGGTAAGGGGCTTCCCTGGTGGTGCAGTGGTTAAGGATCCACCTGCCAATGCAGGGGATGCAGGTAGGATCCCTGATCCGGGAAGATCCCACATGCCATGGAGCAACTAAGCCCGTGTACCACAACTACTGAGCCTGCGCTCTAGAGCCCTTGTGTTCTAGAGCCCATGCTCTGCAACAAGAGAAGCCACTGCAATGAGAAGCCCACATGCTGCAACTAGAGAAAGCCCACGCGCAGCAACAAAGACCCAATGCAGCCAAAAAAAAAAAAAACACTGGG
>NW_020174032.1:9508-36537 GCF_003031525.2 Neophocaena asiaeorientalis asiaeorientalis | reverse complement strand
CCCGTACTGGAGACCTCTATCTGCAGTTTCCTTGAGGCTGTTGCTACAGTGTCCTCCCGTGTCTCCTTCTGAGCCCACTGTGTCCCCACCCCAGCGTCAGGAACATGCCTTAAGCTCTCAGTCGTCCCACTGAAGTTCTCCGCAATATGCTTGGGGCGAGGGGGCAAGCACCTCATTCCCACCCCCTGGTAAATGGGACTCACTGCATACACCTTTCTCCAACAATCCTTTTCTCAAAACCTCTCACTCTCCCAACTCGTGATCCCTTTATACAGTGTCCAATGGATAAGAGGAGTTTAAGATTTGTACGACCAGTTATTCACACTTGCTTTGCATCTAGGTTTGATTTGGGGTATTAGTGTTGGCTGTTTGCCTAAAGTTCCATTTTAATGTGTTATACATAGTTACCTCATCTGAAGCAATCATAGTTCCCAGATTATTCATATCACTGATCACTTTTTCAATCAACCACTGTAACTTATTAATGTCCCATAAGTCCCCTGGGTATATACATTTCAAATTAGTAGAATGTTGGAGGACAGATCTTTATCTTCTCATCTTTATCCATAAGGATTTAGCAGTACACACTCATCAAATCCAGCAAAGAAATCCAGGATCCCCTAATAGGCAGACTGGGGTAATTGTAATTAAATGGGAAGATGAGGGCAGGAGACCTATTAGAATTAACCGTAAGTTATAGCAAACTATGGTGCCCCCCACAGGATTTGGTACTTTATCCCATCTGAGGCACACACCATCCTCTCCCTTCCTGGTTGAGCATCACTTCATCGTGAGTCATTTTAGCAGATGGGGTTGTCATTTCCCTCAGATGGGTTGATTTGACCAAAACAGATTGAGAAACTACTGTAGGGGATGTTTAACATGGGGTCCGGTGTACTGCTAATGTGGTGTATCTATTCAGAATATAATCATCATCCCTCCGTTTATTTACTAAACACATGTGTATTGAATACTCTTTTCCTAGCACAAGTTTGAATTTTATTTGATATTTTCCATCTGCTCTATTAGAGACGCATTTGGGATATGGAACTTGGACATTAAGGTGATACCACTAAATACTGCATCTTTAGGATACTGTGCAAATCTCAGTAGGGCCATGTTTGTGGACTGTTCTGTAGCAGATTGAGAATATTGTAGCTCTGTTTTACGTAACTCATCCTTAATTCAGTGCACACATATCCCAGGCATGGAAGCAGAAAACTACTCCTAGCTTCTACTTTCCTCCTTATTTTCTTATTTCACATTTTAGGTATTAGTAAATTTTCAAAATGAATACTTTTTAGAACAGGACCCGGTTGGAATCTTACAAACCTATCATTTTGAGAACCTAGGATGCTTCAAATTTTCTGTCATTTACCATTTCCTGACCTTCCTCAGTACCCCCAACCTTTGCAATATTAAAATTGGGGGGGGGGGTTTGGCTAATCTTTTTATGTATGCACAGATTCCTTCTCATCAAAATAAGTTAAATGTGAAAATTTTATTTGTGACTTTCAGCACAGTTCCCTTGGTTTGGGAGCGTGAACTTTGGTGACCTACCATTTTTAAATTCGAATTTTAAAAATCAGTGTAGAAGGTATGTGGATTACATTTTCCAGACACCCATTTTCTGGTTGCTCCCCGGTGAGCCAGAGTCATTAACATTCTCAGCAATTTCCAGTATGATTGCGGTCACTTCATTCCTGAAGATACTCCCAAGCACTCCACCTGCACAGAGGCTTTAAATCAGCCTGTAGTGTCTCTTAAATTTTATCATAGTCTTGTTCACAGATAGTTCCCATACCAGCAGTGACCTAAGTGTGCTTTCCTCTGTATATCAGTCTTTTCATACTGTCAGTGCTTTTGCCTCAAGTATCAAATGACTCTTACACATGAACAATACTAGGATCATAATAATCACAAATAACTTAAGTCTCACCAGCCTATAAACAATATGTTAGCAAAGTTATAGCCCATAGACCAAATTTAGCCCGCCACTTGCTTTTGTAAATAAAAGTTTTATTTAAAAACACGGACTTCCCTGGTGGCGCAGTGGTTATGAATCCACCTGCCAATGCAGGGGACACGGGTTCGATCCCTGGTCCGGGAAGATCCCACATGCTGAAGAGCAACTAAGCCTGTGTGCCACAACTACTGAGCCTTTGCTCTAGAGCCCACAAGCCACAACTACTGAGACTGCATGCTGCAACTACTGAAGGCCGCACACCTAGAGCCTGTGCTCCACAAGAGAAGCCACTGCAATGAGAAGCCCGCGCACCACAACGAAGAGTAGCCCCTGCTCTCTACAACTAGAGAAAGCCCATGCGCAGCAGCAAAGACCCAATGCAGCCAAAAATAATAAATAAATAATTTTAAAAAAGAAAAGAAAAACAGTCACGCTCACTTGTTTTCACATCATCTATGGCTACTTTGTCATCACAGTGGACAAGGTAGTTTTGAGAAAGGTCTATTGTCCACAAAGTCTAATGTATTTACTATCTAGACCGTCACCAAAATGTTTGTCAAACCCTGCTCAAAAAACAGACTTGATCTCATTAAGCTGAATATTCAAATTCGAATTCTCCCACACCCTAAGGATTGACTTGGAATTTCCTCTTCAAAATTTCAAAGTATCCATGAGCAGTTGCGCGACTCCACCCACCTGTGCTGGTTACTGCTTGTTGTGACTTCTGTGCTTGAAATCTGAAGTCCCAAAGGGTTGTAGCAGTTGTAGATGCGCTTCCTTGACTCGATCCCAGCTAGACAAACATCAACTTTCTAGCACATAGACAGTTTTACAAATGGGATTTTCTGATGGAGACATTGGCCAGAACTCTCAGGCTTGTTATAGCAGTGGTAGAGTCCATCATGGCCAGTGGAGTAGTGATAGTCACGGGCAGGAAATTGCTGTACTCAGCAGAGTGGTAGGAGGGGTAAAACTGTTGTGCCTCACTGAGGAATAATTGTGAAGTGTTGTCACCCAAAGGACAGATCAATTTCACGTCATATCTACTGAGCCTCAGTGATACCTAGGTAAACTAGAACACTGGTTATCCATTCTGGCTGCATAGTAGAACCTGCTAGGGAGCTTGTAAAAAATACTGATGCCCAGGCTCTGCCACATACCAGTTAAAACAGCATCTCTCGGGATGGACTCAGGTATTGTTATTTTAAGATACCAATTCTTAACTTATTTTTAGAGAGTAATTGAAATTGAGTCCAATCCCCCAAATGTCATTCCCCACTTGTGACAGTGGTATAGTTTCTGACAAAGAATAATAATGGCTTCAGTTTTCAAAAGAAAAAAATCTGATGTAAAATGCCATCTTTTCACCTTATGTATTTTTCCTTCTTTCTTTGGACTATTTCAGCAGCATCTTGGTTGGTTCTCTCTCTCTCTTAGTCCATGTCAAATACGAGCAAGGAACATTTTTTTAAGTTTCCATTTAGATTAAATTAACCCCTCTGGATATGTTCAAATGCTTTGTAAATTATTATGAAAATCCCCATATCTGAAATTTTAAAGCAGGCCTAACATCGGCTGAGCACTTCTTATGCATTCACTCCGGCACTAGACCCTTTACATACATCATCTCATTTAATCCTCACAATGTCCCAGTTAGATAGGTTTTGTCTATTTTACAATAAGAAACCTGAAGCAAAGAAACTTTAAGTGCCTTAGTCCAAGTTCATCCAACTAAGTAATGACAAGGAAGGAAACAAAGAAGGAAGGAATCTCAGAGTAACCCACAGCTAACAGGGGTGAATTATTTCTTCAAAGTGTTTCTATACACTGGGGAGATGGATTCTGATGAAAAGTTTATTAATAATAGCAGCTAACATTTATAAGTTGCTTACCAGGTGTGAGGTGATTTGCAAAGCTCTCATTTAACCCTCTGAATAACTCTACAAGGGAATTACTCTTAATATCCTCGTTTTGCAGTGAGGACCCTGAGACACACAATGTTACAGCAAAACAGCTTAGAGTCACAAAGCTAGTGAAGGTCAAATGTAGGGATCAAACTGGGTTCTGCAGGACTCCAGAACCCATGCTCTAAACCACTCCTCTACAATATATCTGTCAAGAGTATAGAAAGAATTTCTCTATTATGAAAATGATAACCCAGGGATCTAATTCCTCACTCCCTCAGTAAGTGTGAACAAAGTCTCAGTGATGTGAGGTTGTTCAGCTAAATCACCATCTCCCAAAATGTCCTGCAAAGCACTACTTCCAGGAGCTTCTCTGTGAGAAATAGGTTTCCTTAGTCAATTACAGCTGTGACACACTACATACTAAATCCCCTTCATGGAGATTCACATGCAAATGTACATATCCCAGTTTCTGAAAAAAATCTTCAGGAAACACACAGAGACACTTGAACCATGCAAAATTACTTTAACTGAGTATTTCTAAAAGTTACGTGAAAATGGAAGATCCCTCTCCTAGCTATATTATAATCCTACTGAACTAGTGTTCAGTGAATGAATATTGAGAAATACTGATTTAAGTCTTTCAACCATTTAAGTGATTGACTTGTAAATTGGACAATCGTGAAGATTACAGTGATAGTACCTAAAATGTCTGAAAGTGTTACATTTAACAAATTTTCATGGAGAGATATTTTTTTTCCTTAACCCCCCCCCCCCACACACACACAGAGTATTTCCTCTTGGAACTCCTGTTTTGGCTGAATGAAATATTATGAGTGTATCATATCTCCTGCCTCTCACCTCTTGCAGTAACTCCTCCAGATAGAGAAGGTATCTATGGTGGCCATGAAAATGTGTCAGTCATGTCTCCTGCTCTGGGCTGCACAACGGACAGATGGCCCCAGCAACTGCATTGTAAATCCACTACTAGCACTGAGGTCACATTTCCCATGGGCATCTCTCAGTGTCTGAGAGTTGCAGGAATACTAAGGCAGACTCGTTCCTGCAAGTTGTAGGACTCCTCACCAAAACATACTTAGAATTTCTCTGTAGTCTGAGATCTCTGTCTAACCTTCCTTTCTTCTCTCTCGTCTTTAAAGAGATTAGACCTTCATCACAGACTAATGACTTCCTCCAATGCTCCTATTATTCCCTCCACATTTCCTTAATAGGCATTTCCACAATAAATCCCACACATGTCTAATCCTGTCTTGGCATCTGCTTTTCAGAAGATCTGAACTAACACAGTGTCCTTCCTCTTCTCAGTACTCTAATATATTTTGCATATATCTATATTTTCTCTATTTTCTATTTATCAACCTATAGCTTTCACTGAAAAGTATAAATTATACCTTGTTTGTATCAGTATCTCTAATGTCTAGCAGTATTTGGGATATGAAATGATGGAAGGATAGGATTTACAAAAGAAAGAAGGAAAGAAGGGACTTTATATCAACAAGGTGGTAGAATAGGAGGTCCCAGACCTTGCCCCCTGACCCACCCACCCAGAAACATCAATTTAACAACCATCCATGGATGAAAATACTTTTATGAGAGCTCCAGAGACCAGGTGAGAAGTTCCAGCACCCCAGTGGAGCACAAAAGCCAAGAACAGCCATACTGAAAAAGATATGAACAGTTTCACTTTACCTGCATCAAACCTCCCCCAAACTGGCACAGGTCAGGGCAGAGAGAGACTGTCTCCACTCATTTTTTTTCCCCTTCAGGGGAAAGACAGAGTGAAGTGAGCTACTGGCATCTTGAATCTTTGGGGACATTGCTTGAGAGGCCAGCTTCTGTCTCATCTCACCCAGTTTGCTAAGCAAATCAGCACAGCTGGATTGTCTGGGAGCCACTAAAAACAAATTATGGGGCAAATAATGTATGTATCACAACAACCATCCCACAGACCCTGCCAGCTAGCCCACCCATGTGCAGACCCCAGCAGCCAGCTATTTCACATGTACCACCTCCCATTCAATGCCCCATGGGCCCCTGCAGTCAACACAGCACAGGCCCCTGAAGTCAGCGCCCTGCAGGCCTCCAGAGCCAGTGCCCTGGGGCACCACCCCAGATGGCACCCCATGAACCCATGCAGATGGTGCCCCTCTTGTCCCCATATATGGCATGAACATGAGCCTGCAGACAGCATGAGGATCTCAGCAGCGCCTCAACCCTGCAGGATTGGGAGAAGGCACACAGCCCTGAGACTGCTCCTTCAGGAGGGCAGCAGAGTAATGGAGTTTGTACTGAGTGTCCTGGCATCTCAGTGCACTGCCCTAGAGAAAGGGGCAGGTAACTGTCAAAACTCAGCATGGCTCTGTAGGGCAGTAAGAAGGTGCACAATCCTAAAACATCTCCTTCAGGAGGGAGAAAGGGAAGTACACGTTGCACCCAACACTCTGGAGTCTCAGGGCACTCCCCTAGGGAATAACACTGGGTGGCTCTCAGCACTCGGCACAGTTCTGTGGGATTAAGAGTTGGCACACAATCCTAAAACTTCCTCCCCAGGAGGGAATGAGAAGATTGGAATGGGCATAGCCATTGAAAAGAATTGAGGGATCCTCCAGAATCTCTAGCTGCAATGATTGGTGAAAGGCTTTCCTCTTTAAACCAGTTTGTAAAGACTGAAGAGGTGACTGCTTCTTCCAGTGCACACACACCAATACAAGGCTATAAGAAACATAAAGAATCAGGGGGAAATGACACCACAAAAGGAACAAATTAAATCTCCTGTAACAGATAACAAAGAAATGGAGATCTACAAACTGACTGAAAAAGAATGCAAAATAATCATGTTAAAGAAGTCCAGTGAGCTACAACAGAACACAGATAGATAATTCAATGAAATCAGGAAAACAAAACATGAACAAAATGAGAAATTCAACAAAGAGATAAAAAGTATAAAAAGGAAACTAATGGGAATTCTGGAACTGAAGAATACCATGACTGAACTGAAAAATTCAGTAGCTTCACAACAGCAAGCTCAATCAAGCAGAAGACAATCAGTGAACTCAAAGATGATATTTGAAATTACACAGCTAGAGGAACAAAAAGGAAAAAGAGTGAAAAAGAGTGAAGAAAACCTATGACACTATAAGAGAATCAACATATACATTATGGGAGTCCCAGAATAACAGCAAACATAAAGGGGAAGATAACTTATTTAAATAAATAATGGCTGAAAACTTCCAAATCTGGGAGAAATGGACATCCAGATTCATTACACCCAAAGTTTCAAAATAAAGTGAACCTAAAGGGTTATTAAATTGTTAAATATCAGAGACAGAGAATTGTGAAAGCACCCAGAGAAAAGCAATTCAGCACATAAAAGGGAACCCCCCTGACCAGTCCCTCCTATCAAGCCTCTTAGATAGTGTCATCCAGCAGAGAGCAGAAGCAAGAAGAACTACAGTCCTGCAGCCTGTGGAACAAAAACCACATTCACAGAAAGAAAGACAAGATGAAAAGGCAGAGGGCTATGTACCAGATGAAGGAACAAGATAAAACCCCAGAAAAACAACTAAATGAAGTGGAGATAGGCAACATTCCAGAAAAAGAATTCAGAATAATGATAGTGAAGATGATCCAGGACCTCGGAAAAGCAATGGGGGCAAAGCGAGAAGATGGAAGAAATGTTTAACAAAGACCTAGAAGAATTAAAGAACAAACAAACAGAGATGAACAATACAATAACTGAAATGAAAACTACACTAGAAGGCATCAATAGCAGAATAACTGAGGCAGAAGAACGGATAAGTGACCTGGAAGACAGAATGGTGGAATTCACTGCCATGTAACAGAATAAAGAAAAAAGAATGAAAAGAAATGAAGACAGCCTAAGAGACCTCTGGGACAACATTAAACACAACAACATTTGCATTATAGGGGTGCCAGAAGGAGATGAGAGAGACAAAGGACCAGAGAAAGTATTTGAAGAGATTACAGTCGAAAACTTCCCAAACATGGGAAAGGAAATAGCCACCCAAGTCCAGGAAGCGCAGCGAGTCCCATACAGGATAAGCCCAAGGAGAAACATGCCGAGACACACAGTAATCAAATAGGCAAAAATTAAAGACAAAGAAAAAATATTGAAAGCAAGGGAAAAATGAAAAATTATATACAAGGGAACTACCATAAGGTTAATAGCTGATTTCTCAGCCATAAGGGAGTGGCATAATATACCTAAAGTGATGAACGGGAAGAACCTAGAACCAAGATTACTCTACCTGGCAAGAATCTCATTCAGATTCGATGGAGCAATCAAAAGCTTTACAGACAAGCAAAAGCTACAAGAATTCAGCACCACCAAACCATATCGACAACAAATGCTAAAAGAACTTCTCTAAGTGGGAAACACAAGAGAAGAAAAGGACCTACAAAAACAAACCCAAAACAATTAAGAAAATGGTCATAGGAACCTATATATCGATAATTACCTTAAACGTGAATGGATTAAATGCTCCAAACAAAAGACACAGGCTCGCTGAATGGATACAAAAACAAGACCCATATATATGCTGCCTACAAGAAAACCACTTCAGACTTAGGGACACATACAGACTGAAAGTGAGGGGATGGAAAAAGATATTCCATGCATATGGAAATCAAAAGAAAGCTGGAGTAGTTATACTCATATCAGATAAAATAGAATTTAAAATAAAGAATGTAACAAGAGACAAGGAATGACACTACATAATGATCAAGGGATCAATCCATGAAGAAGATACAACAATTATAAATATATATGCAACCAAAGAGGAGCACCTCAATGCATAAGGCAACTGCTAACAGCTATAAAAGAGGAAATCGACAGTAACACAATAATAGTGGGGGACTTTAACACCTCACTTACACCAATGGACAGATCACCCAAAATGAAAATAAGTAAGGAAACAGAAGCTTTAAATGACACAACAGACCAGATATATTTAATTGATATTTATTAAGACATTCCACCCAAAAACAGCAGTTACACTTTCTTCTCAAGTGCACATGGAACATTCTCCAGGACAGATCACATCTTGGGTCACAAGTCAAGCCTCAGTAAATTTAATAAAATTGAAATCATATCAAGCATCTTTTCTGACCACAATGCTATGAGATTAGAAATCAATTACAGGGAAAAAAAAACCCATAAAAAACACAAACACAAGGAGGCTAAATAATGTTACTAAATAACCAAGAGATCACTGAAGAAATCAAAGAGGAAGTCAAAAAATACCTAGAGACAAATGACAATGAAAACACGACAATGACACTATAAAACTCTTAGAGGAAAACATAGGAAGAACACTCTTTGGCATAAATCACAGCAAGATCCTTTTTGATCCACCTCCTAGAGTAATGGAAATAAAAACAAAAATAAACAAATGAGACCTAATGAAACTTCAAAGCTTTTGCACAGCAAAGGAAACCATAAACAAGACGAAAAGACAACCATCAGAATGGGAGAAAATATTCGCAAATGAATCAATGGACAAAGGATTAATCTCCAAAATATATAAACAGCTCATGCAGCTCAATATTAAAGAAACAAACAACCCAATCCAAAAATGGGCAGAAGACCTAAATAGACATTTCTCTAAAGAAGACATACAGATGGCCAAGAAGCACATGAAAAGCTGCTCAACATCACTAATTATTAGAGAAATGCAAATCAAAACTACAATGAGGGGGCTTCCCTGGTGGCACAGCGGTTGAGAGTCTGCCTGCCGATGCAGGGGACATGGGTTCGTGCCCCAGTCCGGGAAGATCCCACATGTCGCAGAGCAGCTGGGCCCGTGAGCCATGGCCGCTGAGCCTGTGCGTCTGGAGCCTGTGCTCCGCAACGGGAAAGGCCACAACAGTGAGAGGCCCGCGTACTGCAAAACAAAACAAAGCAAAACAAAAAACTACAATGAGGTATCACCTCATACCAGTTAGAATGGGTATCATCAGAAAATCTACAAACAACAAATGCTGGAGAGGGTGTGGAGAAAAGGGAACCCTCTTGCACTGTTGGTGGGAATGTAAATTGATACAGCCACTATGGAGAACACTATGGAGGTTCCTTAAAAAACTAAAAATAGAATTACCACATATGATCCAGCAATCCCACTACTGGGCATATACCCAGAGAAAGCCATAATTCAAAAAACCCATGCCCCCCAATGTTCATTGCAGCACTATTTACAATAGCCTGGTCATGCATTATGCATTACATATTTTTTCAATCAAGGTCAGTACATCCATCTAGCTGGCTAGCTATGGCTCTGTAAGTTAAGACACCATACTATTGGACACGTCAAGATTGATTATGTCCAAATATACAAGCATCTAGATGCATACATACATTATTAGTAAGTTAATTTCTAGACGCAGTTTGGGAACTAGAAGCCTTTCAAAGGCATGGTGTTCTAGCGAGATTATCGAAACCTACAAGTTGTTGTATCTTGTAACCACGGTAGCATTTGATTCCTCAAGTATAACATGAGGACATATGACTTCTGAGAACGAAGATGAAAAAAGTAGTGGCACTCAAGTAAATCATTGTATTGTGGTCTAAACATTACTTTTCTCAGTCAATCCAGAATCTTCAGATCGTGCATGATCATGTTCGTGTATTGCTTCATATATTATATTTCTCTCCAATTATATTGTCACATTATTGAGAACTGGACTCAGCTTGATTTTTTTTCCTGTGTTCCCCAGAGAGCCTAGGACAATTGTGGAAGATATAAAAAATGATTATATGAAGGAGGAGAATACAGAGATCTTCTTAAAAATGAGATTACATTCATTTATTCATTTTCAAACAGTGCCTTGAACACAGTGGCAATAGATAATTTTTGTTGGATGAATGAATTAATAAATTTTCCTTATGATGCTGGAGTTTAACAGAGCAAGAGTTTTGAAATCTGATAGAGCTGATTTTTTCTTCAGGCTGTCTTGCTTGAGAAGGCCATGAACTTCTCGGAGACTCTGTGCATCATCTCTAAAATGGAGGTTCTGGCTTCCTAAGGAGGTCAGTTGGAGGATTAAATGAGATCGTAAATGTCAGAAGAATCCATGATGATAACAGTCTTCCTTGATTTGTATCACTTCACCTTCCTGGGTCAATCAATACAAGGCCCTTTTGCAGTTCTTTGTGCTGCTGGTGCATTTGAATGGTATATGCCAGATCTCGTGGAGCCTAATCACTAGTTATAAACCCACTAACAAGGCTCTGGGGCAGGGGGATCTTTGAATATTGGAAACTCAGCCTCAATAAATCTAACTATCCTGTTAACATTGTTCTGGGCACTTTGACCTATTCCACATGAGAATGTCTCAGTTATTTCTGCTGATTTTGAGAGGTAGAAAAAGAAATCTCTACCTACTTATAGTTCAGAAGATCCAAGGTAAAATGCAGAGAAAACGAAATAGATGGTCCTTTTGTAAAAAAAAAAAAAAAAAAAAAGATATAGGGTAACACAGTGTTTTCTAAGTGTAGTCCCTGTAACCTCTAGGTTCTGCCAAGCCCTTCCAGGTCTCCTGGGAATTAAGGCAAAGGGAAAGTTTGACTGGATGTCTGAGCCCTATGCCCACTTCAGTCAGGACAGGTTCATTTTTATCCGGTTTATTTGGCGGGGGGGGGGGGCTTCTATGGAAGATGATGTTTGAATAAAGGTTTCTACTGCTAAAATAATGTCAAAAGTTACTTACGTGGTGACAAAACACTGTTTAGTGTCAGGAAATGGTGATGAGGATAAGTATTATCTGTATTATCTGATAAGTATTATAATTTACTAGAAATATTCACAGAGTACCTCATGTAATCCTTACAAATAGATATTATGAAGTAGGTACCTTCTTATCCTCATTTTTCAAATGATGAAAACTGAGATTCAGAGAGTTTAAAAGAATTGCTCTGAGGCAGGAGACAGATGGGCCCCTGGGGCAAACGGTTTGAGTTTGTTCCTTGTGGACTGATACTCCCAGATGGGAATAACAGTACAATTGGGAGAGGAGGCTGGGCCCTGCCCAGATAGGAGATAAGAGACCACATATTCCTCATTCTCGAAGTTAGGAGACCTCCCTGACTACACATGTGCAGAAAGGCTCCTTGGAGGTCAAAAGGGGAGTGATGCTAACTGATGACAACTGATGTTCACTACCCATAGGCCTCTTCGGTAGAATCCATCTTGGCTAAGAGATGCGTGCACACACATGGGAAAATCCTGAGATATACCAAATACAGACTTTGAACCAGGCAAATCAAACTGATTGGCCAAAGGAAACCTGGAAGAAATGACCCATAAAAGTGGTCCAAACTGCCACGAGGGCACAACTCTCTCTGAGCCCGCCCATGCGTCTATCCACACGTACTCTTTTTTTCTCTTAATAAATACTTGTTTCACTACTTTCCATCTTTGTGGGAATTCTTTTTCTGCAAAGCCATAGGGCCAGGGCCTTGTCACTGACCACTAGTCTAGTGTCTAGGATTTGGTGCTCTCACCACTGCGACCTGACCTCAATCACTGGCGGGGAACAAAACCCTGCTTCAAGCCACTGCAGACCGAGGCTACCGGTCTGCAGATTCACCGCTGCAGATCAGCCCAAGTTGTACAGCTAGTTAGTGGTAGAAGTGGGATTAAAATTTACATGTTACAGCAGTTGAACTGGCTTTACGACTTGGCTTTGCCAGTTACTGGCTGTGTGGAATTAAGTAAACCTTATCCTCTTTTTGGTACTAGTTTCCTCATCTGTAATGCATCTGTAAAGGGTTCAGGCTAGAAGGTCTCTACTATAAGCCAATTGATATACTGAAGTTCCAAATGTATTCTGTTTGAAGAAAAATATTCAACGATTAAGAAAAAACCCCACTGTCCTATATTAAGTAACGTTGGGCATCTCCTGCTGATTTGATTACATTTGATTTTTAGCAACAGTGTCCATTATAGCAAAGGTGTCCATACTGTGTGCACTCTAAGCCATTTTAACCATCATATACTGCTATTTTGTAGATATAGGACTTCCTATAAAAGTCATCACAACCTGAAACATCTCTGGCAAGCACACATATGTATATGCACAAACATACATGCATATGCATCCCAGATGAAAATGCCCATTGTATAGCTGTCTTAGCTTGGGCTGCCGTAATTAAATAGTATAGATTGGGTGTCTTAAACAATAGGAGTTCATTTATCACAGTTCTAGAGGCTGGGAATTTCAAGATCAAAGCGCCAGCAGATTTGTTTCCTGTTGAGGGCCTTTTTCTGGTTTGCAGACTGCACCTTCTCAGTCTGTCCTTACGTGGCAGAGGGAGAAAGAAAGAGAGCTCTGGACTCTTCCTTTTCCTACACGGACAGCAATCCCATCATGAGGGTCCAATCCTCACGATCTCATCTAAAGCTATGACCTCTCGAAGGTCCTACCTCTCTTCACATTGGGGGCTAGAACTTCGACACATGAATTTGGGGAGGACCCAAACATTCAGTCCATCACAATAGCTGAACTTAATGGGTAGACAGTGTGAGTAAAATCAGTCAGAAAACAAAAGCAGAAGTTTAGCTGGGAGGTGCCTCAGCTATGAAGGAGTACAGATTAAAGACTCTTTGACATTAGAGATAATGGACTTGAAAGAGCCATTGTGACCCCTCTTGATGATAATGGAAGCCTCGTTGCCATCTATTGAGATTCTAATAGCATACTGGAGAGCTTCATAATGAATGTACTGAAATAGCAGATCTTTAACATCTTCATACTTTTGATCTTACTTTCTCTCTGTGTCTCTACACTATACCATTTATAATTTTTAATGAGCTAAACAACTAGCCAGCAAAATAAAATGTTAACACCATGAAATGCATGCTTTAAATATGAGCTGTGTTCTAGAACTTTCCCCTCACCTGTCTTTCTTAAAGCATCTGTACACAGTCTTCAAAGTTTTTAAGCCTTTTTTGAATGCATCTTTTGCCATACTGGCCCGGGATGACAAATTACCTCTTGACATGAACTCCCTCTTTCAGTGTGTTCTTACAAATTTCTCCGACAGCTTCCTTTTCTTTTGGATAATTAACTCTAACTAAATGATATTTGTTGACAAAAGAAGATGATTTGCACTTACAGCTGTATTAGGGTGCAATAAGTAAAGGAGAAGGCGTTGTTGGTGCATTTGACAATTTCTCTTCTCGTATAGTTAGCTGTGCAAATGCCTCACGCCTCAATTCATCATTTCAAAAAAACACATATCACTATGTGTCGGATGCTGTGCTAGGAGCTAGGAAGAAAGAGAAGAGGAAACAGGCATTCAGTTGTAAGCTGCCTGAAAGCCCTGGGTCTAGTGCAGCCCTCTATACATATAGGATACTTTAAAAATATCTGTTGAAGTGGACTCAGTTGAAGTAATTATTGTAGAAAGATAATTGGGTTGTAGATAAGGTAGAAACATGGACCTCAGTTTCTCCATCTATGAAATGATACAGTAGATACGTATTATCCTTAATGTGTGTATCTGTAAGGGTATAACTGAGCAGGACCCTGTGGAGCCTGCCCAGGACATACCCCACCCCCATATCCTCTGCTGTAGCTCCCCTCTGAAGTAGCTAGATAATAGTATCTCATGCATATTTCCTGAGCTTTTCAGATGCTAAAAATCACCACCAAATGGAATAAATTAACTACATGATCAGGAGCACTTAGCCCCAGACCTTCTGGCACCTAAAGGATTGATAACCGCACTGTCACCTCACCATCAGCCAGAGAATTGTGCACGAGCTGATCACATATCCTGCAACCCCATCCCTCACCTGCACTTTAAAAATGCTTCACTGGGACTTCCCTGCTGGCGCAGTGGTTGAGAGTCCGCCTGCCAATGCAGGGGACACAGGTTCGAGCCCTGGTCCGGGAAGATCCCACATGCCGCGGAGCAACTAAGCCTGTGCGCCACAACTACTGAGCCCCCGTGCCACAGCTACAGAAGCCTGTGCACGTACAGCCTGTGCTCCACAACAAGAGAAGCCACTGCAATGAGAAGCCTGCACACCACAACAAAGAGTAGTGCCCACTCATTGCAACTAGAGAAAGCCCGTGTGCAGCAATGAAGACCCAATGTAGCCAAAAATTAATTAATTAATCTATCTATTTATTTATTTTTAAATGCCTTGCTGAAACCCTTCGGAGAGTTCAGGGTTTTGGGGGCACAAGCCACCCATTCTTGCTCAGCCCTGCAATAAACCTTTCTCTGCTCCAAACTCCGACGTTTCGGTATTGTTTGGCCTCCCTGTGCGTCAGGCATGCAAACTTGCTTTTGGTAACGAGGGAAGTAATGTCATGAGGGAGGTGAATTTTTGCTTTCCTCTTAATTATAAAATAAAATAAAATTACCTCTTTCCTCCAAATCATTCAATGATGAAGGGAGTAAGGTGGGCATGATATCCTATCCCCCGTGATTTTGCTTCTTCTGAATTTTTGCCCACTTTTAAGAATGTGTCCATGACCGTTCACTCAACAGTCATCTGTCCCATGAACTAAGAGAAAAGACTTATTAAGGAATTAAGAAATTTACAAAATCAACATTTCCTTCTTATCTTGGAATCTACACAATCCACTGAAATCCATACTCTTGCATGATTCTTGTTTATCCACAGCACAGTAATAATAGGTTCAAGAAAAGTCTCATAGTCATGATCTGAAATCCAACTGCCAGTTCTTTAGAGCGAGGTGTACCTATTAAGAATTAGGAGAGAAGCAAACTGGGAGGAAAAAAATTACACTAAAATGTGAATGACTGATAGAGTTGTGTATTTTTTAAATTGAAAATATACTTATTAAGTAAATATCTAACTTATAGAATTTCACATAGCTCAATTAGTGGAAATAAGACATTCCAAGTTGTTCAGAAGTCTTCTTGGTGGATTTGGTATCACATGTATAGTTTATCATAGAATCATGCTCCTTTAGCTATTGACCCATTCACAACTTCTGAACCCAAAGACTGAGCTCAAAGCCTGTCTCCTCTAGGGAACTGTTCTGACTGCTCCAGGCAAAGAAAGTTACTTCTACTGTATTCGTTTAAGACCTTTGTTATATCTGTATTGTAGCATTCATCATATCCTGTGAGCATCTCAGGGTGTTTTGGGATCTGACTAGAATACCTGGTATGTAGTGGCTGCTAACTAGATAGGGGTTTCATTGGTATTACAACTACTTGTATGCTTTCTACTGGCCCTAGATAAGGAATGAATCACATCTAGCCTTAGGGCCACAGTAAAGAAGAATGATCTAGAAAATGAACCATCAGCAAGTATGATGGTCAGGAAAATAGTGGAATAAGGATTGGTGGCGATGCACAGATTCTAATCTCTTCCAGTGTTGTGTAACTGGTTTTGACCAGTCTTCTTCTGGGTAGACTGTGTTAGACAAACAACCTTGAATTTCCCAAGGCTAGATTTATCTAACGCAATCAGCCTTACTATTAGAACTTATGGATCCTTTGGGACAGCCTGGAGGGGTGGGAGGGGGAGAGTGGGAGGGAGGGAGACGCAAGAGGGAAGACACATGGGAGCATATGTATATGTATATGTATAGCTGATTCACTTTGTTATAAAGCAGAAACTAACACACCATTGTAAAGCAATTATACCCCAATAAAGGTGTTAAAAAAAAATAAAAAAAAAATAAAAGATACTCGAATAGAAAAAAAAAAAAGAACTTATGGATCAGCTAATTTATTCTATGACTAGTTGTGACTTATTAAAATATAAGTTGGACAAATGTTAATGCTAAATTGATAAAACAAAGTTTGGCAAACCTGTAGCACAAAAGCCACCAGTCACCCATCTTGCTAACAATATTTATAAGTATAATAGTTGACTTTGTTGAGTGCTTAGGTAATAGCTATTTGTAGGTAAAACTCCAACATCCATTCTGCATTTGATCTAGAGAAGTTCAATCCAGTTTGGGCTGCTGAGTCGAGCATCTGACATGTGGATACAAAGCCTGGAGCTGCTGGAGCCATTTTGCTACTATAGAGGAAGCCAGTCTGGGGAAACATCTGGCCCAGGTAGGAGAGCAGAGCTGAGATAATCATAGAGAAATAGAACCACTGATGACATCATGAACCTGTGGTCCAAACTTTGGCTGAAACATATCCAACCTCTAGAGCTTGAATGAGTCAGTTATCATTATTATTATTATTTTAATATTTATTTGGCTGTACCGGGTCTTAGTTGTGGCAGGCAGGCTCCTTAGTCGTGGCATGTGAACTCTTAGTTGCAGCATGCATGTGGGATCTGGTTCCCTGGCCAGGGATTGAACCCAGGCCCCCTGCATTGGGAGTGTGGAGTCTTAGCCACTCCACCACCAGGGAAGTTCCCCATTATTCTCGAAATATGTTTTATGTATTTGATTGGGTTTTATAATACTTTCTATGGAAGGGCATCTTATTCACACAGTTCACTCTGTGACAAGCCTTATACTGAGCTCTTTAGATAGGCTACCTCACTTAATCCTCACCAAAAACCCTGTAAAGGAAGCAGGACAGCCATTGGGGCAGTCATTCCTGCTGAAACCAGATATACTGTCAAAGCGTCATGAATGGGGAGCTCTGGGTAGCTGTTCCCAGTCAACTAGAGGGGACACGGACAATGAAAGAGATTGTTTTCTCTGCCATAAACCGTGCTGCCTGGAAGCTCTGGGTCTAATGCAGCACTCTATACACTTAGGGTACTTAATAAATATCTTTGAAGGGTACTGAGTGGGGAGAATTAATGCAGAAAGACCACCAGAGAAGTGCCTTCAATGGCTTCCTCTTTCCAATGCCTGAGGCCCCAAGAACCTAATGCACAATGACTGCAGAGTCTTCTCATAGACAAGAGGAATTCCCCTCGCTCTGTCTCTGATCATTTCCTTCAAGCTTTTGCTCTCATAGATAATGCTCAGTATCTATTTTTTTTCGGACTTCTCCTCTATCTGAACCCTTAAAGTTGATTATTCATTTGGCCTGTCTATCCACAATTTGATAGAGCTTCTATTTTCTATTTTTCATCCCTGGACTAAAGCATCCTTAACTCTTTATAAATGAACATCTTAGTAAATCTTTAGTCAGCCCTATTGTCAGCTTTACATCAGGAGAAGTATCCTTTACTAGTGGGAAATGAGGTAATGAACTGCCCCAGGAAGACATTTTTACATGTTAAATACAGGATTTGTCAGACTGCTTTATTGCCATAAAGATGAAAATTATGCTTTATGCATTAATATTACTTTTTTTTGGTCCATAACTCAACCTAGCTGAGGCTTTAGTGACATAATCTGGTCAGAGAAGTTCACCATGCACCTCTATGGAAGACAAAAAATGCACATTCAAGTTCCCCAGGAGCTACATAAAGGTTTGAAAACAGTCACAGTTCATACAGTAGCAATCGTTTCTTGTCACCAGCGGGAATTAGAATAGCATCCTATATTGTAAAAGATATTACAATTTTGATCGTTGTTATCTATGGCAATATGTTAGCATCCAAGTGGGGCTTTCCTATTACAATCAACTTATTGACAATGAGTCTATGACAGGAAAAAAAAAGACAACAGAGAAAGAACAAGGGAAGTACTTAACTGTAACTTCAAATTGAATAACAAGGTTATTCTTATTCTGTTGTTGAATATGAAACCTGATGCCAATGCTTTTGTATTTCTACTTGCCATTTAGTATGGAGTAGAACTGGCAGAGGCAGTTGTCAATTGCTTGTTGAAATGAAATGGTACATTATGGTGGAAGAAAGCTACCACCTGTGCCTCCTTCCAGTAGGTGTAATTATACCTCAATGATCCATGGCAGGATTAAGCAATATTTGTATTTTATACAAACAAAGTAGCTCTTCCTTGTCAGACAAGTTTTGACAAATAATAAAAAGGAAATAAAATATATTCTTTCTCAATATAACATTAAGAAACTTTGAATTAGATTTAATTTCCTAGATATGTCTCTGTGATAGTGTCTATATGCTATGTAAGAGACTAGATGTAGAAACCCTATGACAGTTGTTATCTGGGAAAACCAATGATTATGATCCATGTAACATTATTACTGTTACTATTGCTACTAACTGTACTTGTCACATGGGCAAGCTTTCCTCAATCTGTCTTTTCTGTTTGGAAACCCCATATCATGAGGCAGAGCTCAATTCTCACTCATCATTTTAATCTGCATCAAAATTTAAGAACATGTGGTCTGGGGTGAGTTCTACGATTTAGGCTAGTAAAAAACCAAGCAAACAAAACTCCCAGGCTGGGTGGAGAACCTGTAGATTAGCCCAGGGATTCTCTGCCCATGACTTTCCACCTAAGATCTTTATTTTGTTGTCTGTCTGTGACACAGATCTTTAAGTAGTTTCACTTCTTGAAGAATTTCCTCTCCTAAGCCCTCCAGGAAATTTAGCATTATTGGTTCAAATTGCCCCTAGCAATATTAATACATGTTATTTTAAAACTATTGCAGACAACCTTCTAGAGTTTACTCGATCCTTAGTAATGTTTTGTTTTCTTAGGATTCCATAATTATATCTTTCTATTTATTATTACTTTTTAATGGGAAACAACATTTATTAGTACAGGAGAGTCTAGATGCCTCCCCATTGACTCCAGAGAGGCTTATCTAACACCAAAAAAAAAAAATCTTCCCTCTCCAGAAACCAACCCACATCTCTAGGATTCATAAGGATGCCTTCTGGGTTGATATATAGCACCATAATGCAAAGCTAAATTCTAGAAGCAAAGATGAGTTTCAGATGGTTATCTTACCTATACCTGAAGTATGTACCAGGTAGGTTTCAGGAAGACTCCTTGAATTCTTTGTGCCAAATATATACACAGAAATGGACTTGTGGTGGTTATTATTATTGCCCAACAGGTGAATGGATAAAGAAGATGTGGTATATATACACAATGGAATACTATTCAGCCATAAAAAAGAATGAAATAATGCCATTTGCAGCAACATGGATGGACTTGGAGGATATTATGCTAAGTGAAATAAGGCAGAAAGAGAAAGACAAATACTGTATGCTATCACTTATATGTGGAATCTAAAAAAGTAGTGAATATTTAAAAAAGGAAACAGACTCACAGATACAGAAAACAAACTAGCAGTTACCAGTGGGGAGAGGAAAGGGGGGATGAGCAAGGTAAGGGCAAGGGATTAAGAGGTACAAACTATTATGTATAAAATAAATAAGCTACAAGGATGTATCGTACAACACAGGGAATGTAGCCAATATTTTATAATAACTGTAAATGGAGTATAACCTTTGAAAACTGAATCGTTATGTTGTACACCTGTGCCTTCTATAATATTGTACATGCACTATATCTCAGTTTGTTTTTTAAAAAGAGTTAAACCCTGTCTTACTCGAGGGTCTATTGATTTGTCAATTACACTGACGCACACAGATCCCACAAACCCCCCTCCCTACCACAACAGAAGACCCAGGCTGAACCAATCATTGTACTCCATCCTTGGTACAATCTTGGTCCAGGAGTGGACAGTGGACCCATGGAGAGATAATTAGTATCTTCCCCAAGATTCAGAAATTGGAAGAAAGAAGAAATCTTTCCACTAGATTAACTAAGGAAAATGTGAGTCTAGAGATATCTGTAGCCATCTTACCCATCACATGTAGAGCACCTCTATGCAGAATGCAGCCAAGTAAAACAAAGAGATGGTGAGAGAGAAGGATTTGAGCCTCTGGACTCAGCATCTCAATTCATGTAGTTCTCAGTTTATGAGGCAATAAATCCCCATTTTGTTTAAGCTAGTTCATTTTGAGTTGGGTTTCTATTACTTGTACCAGAAAGAGCCTTACTAATTCAATGACTTGCTAAGGAAATTGGCCAGTAGCCATGGATTTTACTTTGTGTTTTGAGTGAAATTAGCATACTTTCTGGATATATTTGATTGGAGTGGTATACAAGTTGAAAGCAACCAGAGTTGAAAATAACCAAGGCTGGGCATGAGATAGGACAAGTTCTTCCAAGGTGGCTGGTGCAGTCTTCCCAATAATAGAGCTCCTTTTGGGAAGGTAGCAAAACGAATTCTTTAGCAAAGTTATTTAGGAAGTATTAGTTTGAAACATATGAAACCTGCATATTTTAGGTCAGAAATTGTCAAATATTATCAATGTCACTTGATTCAACCTAATACAATTATTAAATAGAAGGAAGATGTTTCACCTGGGTTAAGCTGACGTCATCACCCTGAGAGTGCAAGACTATTATTTTTGTTCTTCATAAAAGCCTATATTGAAGTCTGGTGCATAATCTTGGAAGCACTGACACGCACGTTGATTATATAGCTAGAAAACTGGCTTCATCTTTATGTTCATATATAAAGTATCTAAGGAAAAAATCTATACATCCTTTTCTAAAAATAAATTTATTTATTATTTATTTTTTGGCTGCATTGGGTCTTTGTTGCTGCACGCGGCCCTCTCTAGTTGCGGTGAGCGGGGTCTACTCTTGATTGCGGTATGCAGGCTTCTCATTGCGGTGGCTTCTCTTGTTGAGGAGCTCAGGGTCTAGGTGTGCAGGCTTCAGTAGTTGTGGCTCGCGGGCTATAGAGCACAGGCTCAGTAGTTGTGGCGCACGGGCTTAGCTGCTCTGCGGCATGTGGGATCTTCCTGGACCAGGGCTCGAATCCCTGTCCCCTGCATTGGCAGGCGGATTCTTAACCACTGCGCCACCAGGGAAGCCCAAAATTTATACATTCTTGTTAATCTAATGATTCTCTCAAACACAAGAGATTTTGAAAGATTTGACCAGCACTCTCAGCTTAGATCTTATCATTTAACCTCTACTACTATAAGAACCTTGGCTGAGAGTATTCTTATTTCATTCATTAAGTTAACAAATATTTATTAACCAAATGCAATGTAATAGGCTCTGTTCAATTGTATTCGATTTATAGCAATCAACCAAACGGACAAAATCTGTGCCTTCCTGGAACTTAAATTCTGGTGGGGAGAAACAGATAATAACTGAAAACTAAATTATATATTAGAAGTTCATAAGTACTATGGGCAATAATAATGCAGGAAACTGGGTAGGGAATGTGGTACAGTTTACCGTCTTATGTTGGTGGGATGGTCAGGGAAAATTTCACCGAGAACGTGTTATTTAGGCAAAGAATTGATGGTAATAAAAGAGCAAGTCATTTATCTATCTGAGGGAGGAGTGTTCTGACAGATGAAACCGGAAGTTCAAACTCCCTGAGGTACCTGTATGACTAGCATTTTCCAGGAACAGGAAAGAGGCCAGCATGGCTAGAACAGAGTGAGAGAGGAAAATCGTAGGGAAGAACAGAGGTCAGAGAGCCCATTGGAAGCCATGTCTGTGGCTTGTAGCCATTACAAGGATAGAGTGTCCACTTTAAGTGAGATGGAAGCCCTCAGAGCATCTTGAGCAGTGGAGTGGCATGATATGACTTATATTATGACAGAATCACTCTGGCTAATGTGTTGAGGACAGCCTGAAAGTGGACAAGGTTGGAAGCAATTATGTGGTCTAGCAGTCATCCAGCTTAGAGATGATGGTGACTTGCACTAGGCTGGTGATGGTGGAGGTGGTGAGAAGTGATGGGCTTCTGGTCATAATTTGACTATGAAGCCATACACCGATGGTCTCAATTAATCTTCATCGGGCCAGTTCTTCCCTAATACTCAGTTGGGAAAACTGTCCCATCTGTGCAATCTGGTGACATTCTTGCTAGGCAAAAAGCAAAACAAAACATAACAAAGTAATAATCTTGCCATTTCATCATTTTCCTCCAATTTTCTTCTTAGCTTAAGGGCATTGCTCTTCTGGCTGTCATCATTAATATCAGTTCCTGGCGCCATGCTCCATCATCAGAATAAAGAGACCAGGAAACCATTTGCTACAGAGTGGTCAAATATACTTGATCCTTTATGAGAAAACCATTTTCCTGGCATCACCCTATGAATCCTCACTAAATGCTAATTCAGTTCATTACAGTCCAGTTTTAAAGGCAAATGAAGGCATTTGATATGTTTCCAAATAGCTTCTTTGGATTCAGCAGGTGTAGGGGGAGAGGTCAGAATGATGAGAAGTACCGAATGAGGGATTCAAGGGGGATCGTCAAGGGAATTTTCTTCTGAACTGGACCTGTGGACTTGCTTCTCTTTGAACCATTTCAGGTGCTAATATGTTTTCAGAATCTAACACTCTACTTAAAACCACACTGTGTATTCAAAAGCATTTGCTCTGCACAATACAACCTCCCGGGTGTGTGTTTGACTGCTAATAAACTCCCACCCAAGGTGTGTATGTATTGGCAGACAGGCCCATACCCTGGGGTGTGTTACTGATTGCATAATTAGCCATCAATTATCACCAGTTCCATTTGCACCTGTTCCATTTGCAGATCTTTGGAATTTCAAGCTTGCCCAATTAGCATGTTCTAAACTTTCTCCCACTTGTGAGAAAGTGGGATCATACTCCCTCCTTTCAGGAACCTCTCCTTATGCAGGGGCTCCACAACAACCCTCTGAAAGGGGAGTATTTTAGTCAACCACTTTAGAGACATCGTCAAAATATTCATATGTCCAAAACAACAAAGTCCTAGCTATTTTTCGAGTTTGAAAGGGCTCTTGAGATCCTTTCCTTTTACTGATGAAGAAAGTCAGCCCTGAAAAGTGAATGTGACTTTCCCAACGTCAAGCCTGTTTCTACTCTGGCATGTGCTTAAAATTCACCTTTTACTTTGCGACGGAATTATTTTGGATCTGTGGAAATACGGGAATCAATGACACATTTCAAAATATCCCCTTCCCATTTCAGCTACAGCAATTGCTGATTTTACTAAGCTTAGAATAAATGTTCCCTCACATGAATGTCGCTGTGCTCTCCTGTTACTTTGAAAGCTTTGGGAGGCACAGCTCTATGACAATGTTGCAAATAATAACATAGGGCCTCTCTTGGGTCTTCTAACCCAAGGGGGACATTCACATCTTTCACTTTCACCCATGACTGGATGCAGTCTATAAAGACTGGTTGTCTATGAGTCTTCTCTCACTTGCCAAATAACAGTTTTTCAAGTTGCATTGTTAGATCAGGTGACCTTGATTGTCCCAAAGCCATAAGTGTTAACATAATTTTGGTGTAAATTGTACTAGAAGAAAAAGTTAAGTATAAATTATGCTTCTGACCTTTGTATCTTACTGCTTATAAAAATGAGGCTTCTAAAAAGAGGCTTCTGGACCTTTAAATTACAGACTTTGGTCCCCATTCAACTGTATGAGTCCTTAATAGCTGACCTATTTTGGCTTTTTCATAGACATAATTTAAAATGGTCCAGGCTTTGAAGGGTAAATCTGTAGGCAAAAGGCTTGGGAAAAAGCTATGACTGGTGACGCGGTTAACAATTTAACAGATATTCTTCCACATACCTTTTCCTGCATGAACTTCACTATAGTTAGTACGTTTGGTTCCAGTGATTACATTCTACAGGAACTTTTCATTTTTGAAAATTTTATCTTGTAGCAGAGTATGCATGAAGATTAACTCAATGAGGCTTAATATGATAGCTAAAATCTTAGCAATCTGATGGTTAAAGTGATGATATAATGACTAGAAAATTATACTAGTGTCAAGAAACCATCGTTCTGTCCAGATTCACCACTTATGAGCTGGTTTCCTGAATCAATGAGGAGTGCTGTTAACAACTTGAGTTTGGGGATGAGACTAACCTGTCACATACTCAGGGTGTGACCTTGGACCAGCTACTTAATCCTTTTAAGCCTTGTTGTCTTTATCTGTAACATGGGCAGTGATGTCTGTTTTGCAAAGCTCACTGTAAGGATTACATGATTTACAAAAATATCTCAGCACTTAGGAGTTTTAAATATTATAATCAGGAGATAGGAAAGGATGCACAGGACTGGATTCTGAGGATGCTAGATGAGAGTAGTGGAACCTCAAGTGAGATAAGGGAGAGTATGTCAATTTGAGAACACCCTGTCATGTTACACGATTTAACATCCATGCAAGGATCCTGGAATACTGTAGGGAAAAGCTGCTGGGGAAGCTCCCAGAAAGCCAAAACAAACACAGAAAAGTTACTCTATAAGAAATGTGCTTTAAGTTCCAGAAACCATGGCAGACATGAAAGGAAGGATTAAAGGGTCAAAGAAGTAGACATTCTACATATACTATGCAAAACAGAAAAACATACCAGATGATTATGTCCCATTGGGTACCCAGGGGATTCATCACTTACTAAAGTAATAAGGAAAGCAGCAGTGAAAGGGACACCAGCACGACTATGAAGTCGGGTGCGGGTGATATCTATAGGCCGCGTCTAATGACAGCAGTTCCTAATACAAAAATATGGGCTCAATGATAACAATGGGATGATAGGATTCTGAAAAAAAAATAAGAGGTCACGGGGTAGTGCTTATCAGAAGCAAGGTGGTGGATATAATGCTCATAATGAGTGGCCAGATTGCAGTGGCAGCGAAGGGATCCTGACCTGCAGAGAGCTATGGAGATAGCTAATATTGATAGAACACAGCAACTTTAGAGGCAAAATTGATGGGCAGCCAAAACATGTGATAGTCAACCTATACAGTAAATTAAAAATTAATCAAGAATGAATGCTCATGAATGTAAGGGTTTTCTTCCCTATCGAAACTCATTATCTCTTCCCCAATTTCCTGAGTGAGCCTATTTTCAGACCTCCAGAACCTAAGGACTAAAGAGGCCAGATCCCCAGAGCAAGGATGCTGCAATGCCAGGGCAAGTATACATGGAAACAATTATCCCATTACTTCTGCAAAGGGAAAATAACTCCTCTATGGATAAAAATATCAGCTATTAGCCTTATGGGGATTCCCTTGTATGTTATCTTTTGCTTTTCCCTTGCTGCTTTCAATAATTTTTCTTTGTATTTAATTTTTGATAGTTTGATTAATATGTGTGTTGGCGTGTTTCTCCTTGGATTTTTCCTATATGGGACTCTCTGTGCTTCCTGGACTTGACTGACTATTTTATATCACATATTAGGTTTTCATCTATAATCTCTTCATATATTTCCTCAGTCCCTTTCTTTTTCTCTTTTTCTTCTGAAACCCCTATAATTCGAATGTTGGTGTGTTTAATGTTGTCCCAGAGGTCTCTGAGACTGTCCTCAATCCTTTTCATTCTTCTTCTTTATTCTGTTCTGTGGTAGTTATTTCTAGTATTTTATCTTTCAGGTCACTTATCCATTCTTCTGAATCAGTTATTCTGCTATTGATTCCTTCTAGGGAATTTTTAATGTCATTTATTGTGTTGTTCATCATTGTTTAGTTGCTCTTTAGTCCTTCTAGGTCCTTGTTAAAAGTTTCTTGTATTTTCTCCATTCTATTTCCAAGATTTTGGATCATCCTTACTATCATAACTCTGAATTCTTTTTCCGGTAGACTGCCTATTTCCTCTTCATTTATTAGGTCTGGTGGGTTTTTATCTTGCTCCTTCATCTGCTGTGTGTTTCTTTGCCTTCTCATTTTGCTTAACTTACTGTGTTTGCGGTCTCCTTTTTGCAGGCTGCAAGTTCATTGTTCACGTTGTTTTTGGTGTCTGCCCCCAGTGGCTAAGGTTGATTCAGTGGGTTGTGTAGGCTTCTTGGTGGAGGGGACTGGTGCCTGTGTTGTGGTAGATGAGGCTGGCTCTTGTCTTTCTTGGGGGCAGGACCATGTCTGGTGGTGTGTTTTGGGTTGTCTGTGAACTTATTATGATTTTAGCAGCCTCTCTGCTATTGGGTGGGGTTGTGTTCCTGTCTTGCTAGTTGTTTGGCATAGGGTGTCCAGCATTGTAGCTTGCTGGTTGTTGAGTGGAGCTGGGTCTTAGCATTGAGATGGAGATCTCTGGGAAAGCTTTCACTGTTTGATATTATGTAGAGCTGGGAGGTCTCTGCTGGACTAATGTCCTGAATTCAGCTCTCCCACCTCAGAGGCACAGACCTGACACCTGACCGGAGCACCAAGACCCTGTCAGCCACATGGCTCGAAGAAAAGGTAGAAAAAAAAAGAAGGAAAGAAAAGAGAAATGAAAATATAATAAAATTAAGTTTTTAAAATAAAAAA
>NW_020174032.1:0-9486 GCF_003031525.2 Neophocaena asiaeorientalis asiaeorientalis | reverse complement strand
TTATCCATTCTTCTGAATCAGTTATTCTGCTATTGATTCCTTCTAGGGAATTTTTAATGTCATTTATTGTGTTGTTCATCATTGTTTAGTTGCTCTTTAGTCCTTCTAGGTCCTTGTTAAACGTTTCTTGTATTTTCTCCATTCTATTTCCAAGATTTTGGATCATCCTTACTATCATAACTCTGAATTCTTTTTCCGGTAGACTGCCTACTTCCTCTTCATTTGTTTGGTCTGGTGGGTTTTTACCTTGCTCCTTCGTCTGCTGTGTGTTTCTTTGCCTTCTCATTTTGCTTAACTTACTGTGTTTGGGGTCTCCTTTTTGCAGACTGCAAGTTCGTTGTTCACGTTGTTTTTGGTGTCTGCCCCCAGTGGCTAAGGTTGGTTCAGTGGGTTGTGTAGGCTTCTTGGTGGAGGGGACTGGTGCCTGTGTTGTGGTAGATGAGGCTGGCTCTTGTCTTTCTTGGGGGCAGGACCATGTCTGGTGGTGTGTTTTGGGTTGTCTGTGAACTTATTATGATTTTAGCAGCCTCTCTGCTATTGGGTGGGGTTGTGTTCCTGTCTTGCTAGTTGTTTGGCATAGGGTGTCCAGCATTGTAGCTTGCTGGTTGTTGAGTGGAACTAGGTCTTAGCATTGAGATGGAGATCTCTGGGAAAGCTTTCACTGTTTGATATTATGTAGAGCTGGGAGGTCTCTGCTGGACTAATGTCCTGAATTCAGCTCTCCCACCTCAGAGGCACAGACCTGACACCTGACCGGAGCACCAAGACCCTGTCAGCCACATGGCTCGAAGAAAAGGTAGAAAAAAAAAGAAGGAAAGAAAAGAGAAATGAAAATATAATAAAATTAAGTTTTTAAAATAAAAAAAAATAATAAAGTAGTAAAAAAAGAAAAGAAAGAAAGAAAGAAGATAGCAAGCAAACTAAAAAACAAATCTACCAATGATAACAAGTACTAAAAACTATACCAAAAAAAATGGACAGACAGAACCCTAGGACAAATTGTAAAAGGAAAGCTATACAGAGAAAATCACACAAAGAAGCATACACATACACACTCACAAAAAGCGAAACAGGGAAAAAATATATATAAAAGGAAGAGTGCAACCAAATCAATAAACAAATCTACCAATGATAATAAGCTCTAAATACTAAACTAAGATAAACATAATACCAGCAGCAAGTTAGATGCAGAAAGCAAACCTCAAGTCTACAGTTGCTCCCAAAGTCCACCACCTCCATTTTGGGATGATTCGTTGTCTTTTCAGGTATTCCACAGATGCAGGACACATCAAGTTGATTGTGGAGATTTAATCCGCTGCTTCTGAGGCTGCTGGGAGAGACTTCCCTTTCTCTTCTTTCTTTGCACAGCTCCTTGCTCCTTCGTCTGCTGTGTGTTTCTTTGCCTTCTCATTTTGCTTAACTTACTGTGTTTGGGGTCTCCTTTTTGCAGACTGCAAGTTCGTTGTTCACGTTGTTTTTGGTGTCTGCCCCCAGTGGCTAAGGTTGATTCAGTGGGTTGTGTAGGCTTCTTGGTGGAGGGGACTGGTGCCTGTGTTGTGGTAGATGAGGCTGGCTCTTGTCTTTCTTGGGGTCTGGGAGAGATTTCCCTTTCTCTTCTTTCTTTGCACAGCTCCTGGGGTTCAGCTTTGGATTTGGCCCTGCCTCTGCATGTAGGTTGCCTGAGGACGTCTGTTCTCCACGCACACAGGACAGGGTTAAAGTAGCAGCTGATTAGGGGACTCTGGCTCAGTCAAGCCAGCGGGAAGGAGTGGTACAGTATGAGGGGCAAGCCTCTGGCAGCAGAGGCTCGGGTGACTTTGCATGAGCCTGAGGTGCGCAGTGTTTTCTCCAGTGGAAGTTGTCCCTGGATCATGGGACCCTGGCAGTGGCGGGCTGCACAGGCTCCCAGAAGGGGAGGTGTGGATAGTGACCTGTGCTTGCACACAGCCTTCTTAGTGGCTGCAGCAGCAGCATTAGCATTTCATGCCCGTCTCTGCTGTCCGTGCTGATAGCCGTGGCCCGTGCCCATCTCTTGAGCTTGTTTAGGTGGTGCTCTGATCAGGAAATGTGATGCCTCCAGCTCTATTCTTTCTCAAGATTGCTTTGGCTATTTGGGGTCTTTTGTGGTTTCATACAAATTTTAGGGTTGTTTTTTCTATTTCTGTAAAAAATGCCATTGGAATTTTGGTAGGGATTGCATTGAATCTGTGGATCATTTTGTATAGTGTGGACATTTTAACAAAGTTAATTCTTCCTATCCATGAGCACAGAATATATTTTCACTTATTTGTGTCTTCCCATTCTTTCATCAAATTTTTATAGTTTTGGTGTCCTGATCTTTCACCTTCTTGGTTAAATTTATTCCTATATATTTTATTCTTTTTGATGCTATTATAAATAGAATTGTTTTCTTAATTCCTTTTTCTGATAGTTTTTTGTTAGTGTTTAGAAATGTAAGTGATTTTTGTATTTTAATTTTGTACCCTGAGGTTTTACTGAATTTTTTTATTAGGTCCAACAGTGTTTTTGGTGGAGTCTTATAGTTTTCTGTATATAATATCATGTCTTCTGCAAATAGAGACAATTAAAATTTTACTTTCCAATTTGGATGTCTTTTCTTTCTTTTTCTTGCCTAATTACCCTGGCTAGGGCTTCAAGTACTATGTTGAATAAAGTGGTGATAATGGGCATCCTTGTCTTATTTCTGATCTTAGAAGGAAAAGTTTCATCTTTTTGCCATTCAGTATGATGTGAGCTATGGGCTTATAATATAGAGCCTTTATTATGTTGAGGTATGTATCCTGTATACTAAGTTTCTTGACAGCTTTTATCATGAAAGGGTTTTGAATTTTGTCAAATGCTTTTCTGTATCATTGAGATAATCATATGATTTTTTTCCTTCCTTTTGTTAATGTGGTATGTCACCTTTGATTGATTTGCAGATGTTGAACTATCCTTGCATCCCTGTAATAAATCCCATTTCATCTTGGTGTATGACCCTTTAATGTATTGTTGAATTCAGTTTGTTAATATTCTGTTGAGGATTTTTGCATCTATGTTCATCAGTGATATTGACCTATAATTTTTTTCTCGCAGTGCCTTATCTGGCTTTGGTGTCAAGGGAATGCTTGTCTTATAAAATGCGTTTGGAAGTGTTCATTACTCTTCTATTTTTTTTGCAAGAGTTTGAGGATTGGTATTAATTCTTCTGTAAGTCTTTGGAAGAATTCACCAGTGATGCCTTCTGGTCCTGGATTTTCCTTGTTGGGAGGTTTTCGATAAATTATTTAATCTCCTTACTACTAATTGGTCTGCTCAGATATTCTGTTTCTTCATGATTCAGTCTTGGTAGGTTGTATGTTTCTGGAATGTATCTCTTTTTTCTCGGCTATCCAGTTTGTTGGCATGTAAGTGTTCATAGTAATCTCATGATCCTTTGTATTTCTGTGGTATCATGTGTTGTGTCTCCTATCTCATTTCTGATTTTATTTATTTCAGTCCTTGATACTAACATTATAAAATTGTGGAATTCCAACTTACACCAACCCTAATAAAAATGTGATATGTCATGTACTAGCATCATTGCAATTTTATGTGTGACAAATGGCAATTTATATGAAATTTATGAGCTTATTTCCTCATATACCTAAGCAGTGGTTAATTCATCAAGGGAGTTGTAGCTGAGGACTCAGGCCCTCCTGGGTCAGCCTTGATTATATGCATAGCTGCATTCCTAGCCCAGGTGCCACTGTTCAGAGACTTTATTAGGGGCCTTAACTGAGGCACTTTCCAGGTGCCTTGGAAAAGACCTAATGATTTTGGGGCCTTGCCTGAGGCACTTTTCTCCACCTTGACTCAGTACTTTTCCATTTTCAGTCCTTCCCTATTCTCCAAGGCCCTGGGTTCATAAAGAGGCAGGAACCCTTAGTTTACAGCGCCTTAGCAGTGAGACAATCCCCCTGTGTATCCCTCATGTCATCTGACCCTCACCTGGTGCCATTCTGTGGGGGGAAAATGGAAAACTGAGGAGCTGGTGCCTCTTTCTACTTCTTGCTTGTACTGTCATAGTAAGTGAACAGAGATTTGGTTGTTCCTTTCAGTTTGGCTCATTGTCCTAATTGAATACCTTGATATGTGGCAACTTGACAATATTTTTGTGTGCATGTATGTGTATAAAAATGTTGTAGTCATTCATAATGGTAAAATCTTGGAATCTTTCCATTTAAGATAAATAATAAGACAAAGATCTGTGCTACCAACACTTCTGTATAAAGAGGCAGGAACCCTTAGTTTACAGCGCCTTAGCAGTGAGACAATCCCCCTGTGTATCCCTCATGTCATCTGACCCTCACCTGGTGCCATTCTGTGGGGGGAAAATGGAAAACTGAGGAGCTGGTGCCTCTTTCTACTTCTTGCTTGTACTGTCATAGTAAGTGAACAGAGATTTGGTTGTTCCTTTCAGTTTGGCTCATTGTCCTAATTGAATACCTTGATATGTGGCAACTTGACAATATTTTTGTGTGCATGTATGTGTATAAAAATGTTGTAGTCATCATTCATAATGGTAAAATCTTGGAATCTTTCCATTTAAGATAAATAATACAAAGATCTGTGCTACCAACACTTCTATCAAACGAATTACTGGTGCAATTAGGCAAGAAGTTAAAATAAAGCATATAAAAGTGGAAGTGGAAGATGATATGATTGTGTATTTAGAAAATGCAAAAAAATTGCATAGGAACTATTAGAATTAATAAGTGAATTTATCATGTTTACTATATATAAAGTCAGTATGTGAAAGTTTGTCTTGGTTCTATATACTTACAACCAATGATTTAAAAATGAAATTTAGGCAAGAAATACAATTTATAATAGCATCAAAAATATCAAACACTTAGAAATAACTCTAAAGAAAGATGCATAAGACCTCTAGATAGGATGCTGTAAAACATGACTGCAGTAAATTAAAGACCTAAATAAATGGAGGAAGAAACTTTGTTCATGGTTTTAAATTCTCAATGTTGTAAAGATATTCTTTCCATATTGATATATAGAGCTAATGCAGTTTGAAGTATAATCTGAACATGTTTCTTTGTGGGTATTGACAAAATAATTGTAAAACATGCATGGCAATGCAGATGCTAAGAACAGGCAAGACAATCGTGAAGTTCAAATTTAGAGAACTTCCACTACCAGATATCAGACTTACACAACGAAAGTCATAAAATTTTTGATTTTGGTGTAAAGATAAACTTATAGACCAATGGAAAATAACAGATGTACCAAAAGGAGACCCATACACAGCAATCACCTGATTTATGACAAAAGTGCCACTGCAATGCAGTGAAGATTAGATGATCTTTTCAGTAAGTGGTACCAGATCAATTGAACACACATATGGAAAGCAGTGAAGCTTGAGCCCTTCCTCATAGCCCTTCCTCAGAATGATATTGATTCTTTCCATAATCTCATCCCCAAACTTCCGAACACAGCAGTTCCATATAGTATTGGTTGATGAACGTCTGCTCCAACCTGCAATTACGGCAATATCATCAGTACACTCTATGCTTTTCCGATTGAACTTTTTTCCAGAGCTCTAAATGTAGGAATTGAAATAGATAATAATAACCTTTCTTATTTCTAGATGCTCCATAATTAAACATTAATAAAAATTTTGCCTTGGGTATGTAAAATGTGTAGATTCAGCTGCATAACAATACCCATACTTGACGGTAAAAAGGGCCAATCTCAAAAAGGTTCATACTTGATGATTCCATGTGTATATCATTCTCAAAATGACAAAATTACAAACACAGAAAACAAATCAGTAGTTGTAAGGGGTTGGGGGAAAGGAATGCAATTACAAGGTTGTGGCGTTAGGGAATTCCTTTATGGTTATAGAATAGTTCTATATCTTGATGTGGTTATGCAAATATATGTGTTATATAGGTCATATATATGATAAAATACTATATCCGGAATATATATGGGAACTCTCAAAAGTCATTAATAAGAGAACAAAGAACCAATAAAAATGTGGCAAAATATTTGAATACCAATTGATTGACATAAGATATACAGACAACTAGTAAACACATAAAATGGATTAAAATACTGTCATTAGGGATATGCAAGTCAAGTACACAATTGTATCTTCACATTTTTTTAGAAAGGTTAAAAGAAGCAAAGTGACAACACCAACTACACTCAAGAAAAGAAAGAAACTTGAACTCTCATAAATTGCTCATGGGAATGCAAAATGGTAAAGTCACTTTGGGAAATGTTTTTCGTTGCTTGTAAATATTGACATACCATAAAACTCTGTAATCCCATTCCTAAATAATTCCCAAGTAAAATGTAAATTTCTGTTCCACAAACCATGCATGCCAATGTTTATGGTGGCTCTACTAATAAAAGCCCCAAACTGGAAACAGCCCACATGTCATTCACCTGGTAAACCAACATACAAATGGTCCATCCATACAGTGTAGTAGTACTCAGCGATGAAAAGGAACAGACTGTTGGTGAGTACAAGGACTTGGGTGTTTTCCAAATTAAGTAAAAGAACCAGATCCGAAAGGCTACTTGCAGTATGAGTCCATTTATATGACACTCTAGGAAAGGCAAAATCATAAGGACAAGACAGACTGGTGGTTGCAAGTGACTAGGAAAGAAAGGGAACGCTCGACCACAGAGGGACAGGGGAAGGTTGGAGAGCAGTAGAACTGTTCTTTATCTTGAATGTGGTGTGGTGATGGTTACATAATTATATGCATTAGTTACGACCCACAGCATTGTACTCAAAAAGGGTGAATTTTACTCTATGTAAATTATATCTTAGTAAAAATTTCAAAATAACATCTTAAAACGAAAATTCATAATGTTTTGAGGGCTTTCTATACATTTCTTAGTAAAAGATATGAAAATAATAGCACAATGAACGGAGAGAACGAAAGTATATTTTGTAAGCTTGTTACAATATAGGAAAAAGATATTCGTTGCACCTAGAATTAATAATTTTTAAATGCGTAAATGTTTTGCTAATTCTTATACTTAGGTCAATAACCAATAAATAGTATCACTCACCATGCCTTGGTGGCTCTGTAAGAGCTTTTATGAAATGAGCTCTGTCCTGTTAGGGCACCAGAGCTGAATCATTGCCTGATTCTGCCCTTGAACACCTGAGGAATAGTTACAAAAACTACTTAATCCTTTTAAGTCTCAGACACTTAATTTAATGAAGACCCATGAAAATAGTATGTTGTGTACTAAGAGATATTTACAAGTGAAAGCATAAACTAACATCAATTTTATTGAGTTAGGAAGCCATGTCTGATTTGTTAATCTTTGTTTTTCAGATACTATTTAGCATAAAAGAGCCAGTAGTCTTTATTTTCTTCCTCTTAAGAGGTGTTTGCTGAGAGCTTAATGTCAGTGGAGTTTAGCAGCTTTAGATATTTCAGAAACATGATACCATGATACCCTGAACTCATCGGCTCACTTTCTTAATCTGTTCTGGCTGCTATAACAAGGTACCATAGACTGAGTGACTTATAAACAACCGAAATTTATTTCTTACAGTTCTGAAGGCTGAAAGTCCAAGGTCAGGGTGTTAGCATAGTCAGCTTCTTTTTTCTTTTTAATTAAAAAAATTTTATTAAAGTATACTTGATTTACATTGTTGTGTTAATTTCTGCTGTATAGCAGTCACTCAGTTATACATATATATATATATTCTTTTTCATATTCTTTTCCATTATGGTTTATCACAGGACATTGAATATAGTTCCCTGTGCTATACAGTATGACCTTGTTGTTTATCCATTCTATACATACTAGTTTGCATCTGCTCATCCCATGGACCGGGGCACACACCCGTGTCCCCTGCATCGGCAGGCGGACTCTCAACCACTGCGCCACCAGGGAAGCCCCTTCTTTTTTCTTTTTAATTTAAAAAATTTTATTAAAGTGTACTTGATTTACATTGTTGTGTTAATTTCTGCTGTATAGCAGTCACTCAGTTATACATATATATATATATTCTTTTTCATATTCTTTTCCATTATGGTTTATCACAGGACATTGAATATAGTTCCCTGTGCTATACAGTATGACCTTGTTGGTTATCCATTCTATACATACTAGTTTGCATCTGCTCATCCCAAACTCCCAATCCATCCCTCCTCCAACCCATCTCCCTTGGCAACCGCAAGTCTGTCTCTATGTCTGTGAGTCTGTTTTGTAGTTATATTCATTTGTGTCATATTTTATTTTATTTCATTTCATTTAGCATGGTCAGCTTCCGGTGAGGGCCCTCTTCCAGGTTGCAAACTGCTGTCTTCTCATTGTGTCCTCACATGGCGGAAAGAGGGTGAAAGTGCTCTCCTTTGTAAGGGCACTAATCCCATTCATGAAGGATTCATGACCTAATTAGCTCACAGAGGCCCCACTTCCAAATACCATCACATTGGAGGATAGGATTTCAATATATGGATTTGGGTGGGGGGCTGAAACATCCACTCCATAACACTCACTGTAGCCACAAAATGATGTCCATACTCATTATCAAGTCCATGGGACCTGTTACAAGTTCATTTCAACCTCCCCCTGCAGTGACATCTCCTGTCACTCCATCCACGTACTATACTCCAGCCACACTCATCTCTTAAGAAATCAGAGCTCTCTCAAACTACATTCATTGCATATGTTGTTCCCTTGGCTAACACTACTCAGTTTATCCTTCCAGGAATCGCTAAAATAGCACATCTCCTATGAAGGCTTCCTCAAACATTCTCATCCCATTCTTCTCTCTCCTCCAGCTCACATGGCTCTTTATACTTACTTCTTCTGTTGTATTTATTACAGTGTAGTATGCTTTTTATACCTGGTAAATTGTGAATCTCTCAAGGAAGAGAATATACCTATCTATGTTTTGATTTTTAAGTCCCAGTATAGTACATGGCACATGGTAATCACAGAGTTACTGGATGAATGAATCAAGGATGAGTGAGGTTTAGTCTTATTGCTATCTTTAGAAAAACACACAACCCAGACCCTCCAAGTCACATCCTCTTTCAGAGGGTAAATAAGACATGTTGACCTACATGCAACCTGTGAGCAGGACTGTTTAGAGAAGAGAGTGGTGAGGGACGGAGCTGGGGTGTCTAAAATTTTGCTGTCAGGTATTCATATACATGTGGCATCTGAAGTCAGAATAAGCCCAAGATCAGAAATCTACAGGTGAAGAAAAAGAAAAATGGTAGTCTTGTGAGATGATAGATATGTTAATTAACTTGATTGTGAGAATCGTTTCACAATCCATACATATATAAAATCATTGTGTTGTATGTTTTAAATGTATTACAATTTTATTTGTCCACTATACCTCAATAAAGCTGGAAAAAAAGAAATTGACAGACGAAAAGCTAATAAGAGTTTTAGAAATTTTCTTTAGGTATTGCTCAAAAATATGCTCTGTCTCCAATA
>NW_020174031.1:0-864 GCF_003031525.2 Neophocaena asiaeorientalis asiaeorientalis | reverse complement strand
GTTCCTTGCATTTTGTCTATTCTATTTCCAAGATTTTGGATAGTATTTACTATCATTATTCTGAATTCCTTTTCAGGTAGACTGCCTATTTCCTCTTCATTTGTTTGGTCTGGTGGGTTTTTATCTTGCTTCTTCATCTGCTGTGTGTTTTTCTGTCTTCCCATTTTGCTTATCTTACTGTGTTTGTGGTCTCCTTTTTGCAGGCTGCACGTTCATAGTTCCCATTGTTTTTGATGTCTGTCCCCAGTGCCTAAGGGTGGTTCAGTGGGTTGTGTAGGCTTCCTGGTGGAGGGGACCAGTACCTGTGTTCTGGTGGATGAGGCTGGATCTTGTCTTTCTGGTGGGCAGGGCCACATCTGGTGGTGTGTTTTGGGGTGTCTGTGGCCTTATTATGATTTTAGGCAGCCTCTCTGCTAATGGGTGGGGTTGTGTTCCTGTCTTGCTAGTTGTGTGGCATAGGGTGTCCAGCACTGTAGCTTGCTGGTCGTTGAGTGAAGCTGGGTGCTGGTGTTGAGATGGAGATCTCTGGGAGATTTTCGCCTTTTGATATTATGTGGAGGTGGGAGGTCTCTTGTTGACCAGTGTCTCCCACCTCAGAGGCACAGCACTGACTCCTGGTTGCAGCACCAAGAGCCTTTCATCCACATGGCTCAGAATAAAGGGGAGTAAAAGTAGAGAGAAAGAATTAGTAGAAGTGGGAAGAAAGAAAGAAAGAAAGGAGGGGAGGAAGGAAGCAAGCAAGCAAGAAAGAAAGAAGACAAGAAGGAATGAAAGAAAGAAAGGAGGGAGGGAGGCAGGGAGGGAGGGACGGTGGGAAGAAGGAAGGAAGGAAGGAAGGGAAGGAAGGAAAAAAGAAAGAAGATA
>NW_020174030.1:26259-26680 GCF_003031525.2 Neophocaena asiaeorientalis asiaeorientalis | reverse complement strand
TACAAGAAAACTATAGACCAATATCTCTCATGAACACAGAGTAAAAAATTCTTAACAAAATTTTAGCATATCAAATTCAATAATATATAAAAAGATGACACATCATGACCAAGTGGGGTATATCTGAAGAATGAAGGTTGGTTTAATATTTGAAAATCAATGTACCCAAATTAGTACACTAAAAAAGAAAAATCAGGATATCTCTGGCGGGGCAGTGGTTAAGAATCCACCTGCCAGTGCAGGGGACATGGGTTTCAGCCCTGGTCCAGGAAGATCCCACATGCCACGCAGCAACTAAGCCCGTGCACCACAACTACTGAGCCTGTGCTCTAGAGCCTCTGAGCCACAACTACTGAAGCCCGCATGCCTAGAGCCCGTGCTTCGCAACAAGAGAAGCCACCGCAGTGGGAAGCCTGCACAC
>NW_020174030.1:0-4766 GCF_003031525.2 Neophocaena asiaeorientalis asiaeorientalis | reverse complement strand
TTTTTTTTTTTTTGCGTTACACGGGCCTCTCGTTTGTGGCCTCTCCCGTTGCGTAGCACAGGCTCCGGATGCGCAGGCTCAGCGGCCATGGCTCACGGGCCCAGCTGCTCTGCGGCATGTGGGATCTTCCCGGACCGGGTCACGAACCCATGTCCCCTGCATCGGCAGGCAGACTCTCAACCACTGCGCCACCAGGGAAGCCCCCAAGTGCAGCATTCTACAGTCACCCCGTGTGCGCAGCTCAGGGCGCAAGCGGACTGCACCAGGAAACGCGAGCCTGCACTTTTTAAAAAGTTAGTGCCGATAAATCTAATATATAGAAAAATAGTTAAAAGCCCCTGAGTGTTTTGTGGATAGAAAAGCTTGAGATTCGGAGCAAGGTCAGACCTGGACAGTCTAAGAATAAACTAGCTCTCCATTCCATTAGAAGGGCTAGGTAGCAGCTTCTGGTTATGGAACCAGAAACTCTCAGGCTCCAAAGAGGACATAAAACAGCATCACTTGTACTCTTTATAAAATTGCAGAAACAAACAAAATAAACAAAAATATATTTACACTTGTCCTATAAGACAAAGGGTACTTGAGACCTAATTTATATAAAATCAGTTTACAAACTGTGAGGCACTATATCAATAAGTTCTCATTTGCAGAGGGCACAGCATAGGATATGAGGCCAGTAATGTTAATTCCCTTCCCCCATCCATTCCTTTCTCTTGTTCCTTTATGTATGCGGATCAGTTACATTATTAAGCTAACAATGTAACTGAGCTATTATTAGCTTAATAATGTAACCAAGAATCTGATTTTTAGCAAGGGGGTAGCTCTTAGAAACTTAGGGAGCTGGAACTCTGAATGTATGGATTAAAATAATGCAATTACATCATGAATTTTAAAATTTATCATCATTGATTAAAAATTAAAATATTAAATTAAAAATTTATTATCCCGCAATTGAGACTCACCACAACGTGTGACGTCTGACAGGCATTCACTGTCACAACACAGCTTGACTGTCTTACAGACAACCTCAATAATATTTTTAAATTGGCAGAGGCAGCAGGCCATAAGGCTAGGTAAGATCCTATAAATGGAAACACAGGTAATTAAATTCGTGGTAAAAGAGTTACTTGAGTAGGTAGAAGAGGTAGGCCAAGGCCACCACAGACCAGTGCAAAAAGGAGTTCTTGGGGCATATGGGCTGCAAAACTGGATAGGGGCCGGTTGGCCAATTGCTGCTCTTGACTGTTGTAAATAAATATAGAGGAGGACAGAGGTGCCCAACAGAAGGATGAGGATGGCAGTAGGTATGGTATGCCTAGAAAAAAGGGAATAGGGATTAGAACTGGGTGACATTGATCTATAGTTTAATTCAGAATTATCTCCTTCCAACCCGAAAGCCTCACTTTGGGTTGAGAGTACACAGGAAGAAGGCAGACTTCTAAGAAGAGTCTGAATAAGGCCGCACCTTCTGTAGTCCCTTTCTCAGGTCCTATCTGTGAGTAGTAATATATTACAAGTTATTCTAGTCATAAAAAAGCATCGTGTGGTTTAACAATAACAGAGATCACCTTGGCCAAATCTGGACCAAAGGAACATTCTAAAGAATAACATTATTATTATAATAAGGTATAACATAGTTAATTTTTAAAAAAGCACATGAGTTCATAATGATACTCAAATGAAAATTGGGGAGCTCTTCTTTATAGAATAATGTCAGCTAATAAATGCACAGGGAATGACAGAATAAGAAAAGTGTCATTTTGCAACTATCAATGTAATAATCGATTCAGACAAGGATTATCATCGATGCACAGTTGGGTGAAGAGTTGTTTGAAAGTAGGATCTTCACTGATCCCAAAGTATCAACCCACATATGATTTATCAATTACCAAGGGGAAAAATAACTTTACAATGGAGAGATATGGAAGATACCACATTAATCAAGTGATCAAACTTAGCACTGGGCCACCTGAAGTGCTGAAGTATGAAGAATACATCACCTATATAGTATTCTTCCACAAAATGTTTACTTTGAATCTAATGAGGAAACAGACAAATCCAGATTGCGGGGAAATATACAAGACAACTGGCTTAGACTCTTCAAAAATGCCAATGTCATAAAAGACCAAAAAAAAACAATAGTAGGGAAATATTCTAGATTAAAGGAAACAAAGACGTAACATGCAATGCCTAATCTTTCATTGCTCCCTGTATCAAAACAAAACAGACTTAAAGAATGTTATTGGCTTCTGGCCAAGATTAAGTTACAAGGACCAATTTAACCTCCCAACTGAAACAATGAAAACATCAGACAGAACATATGAAACAACAGTTTTCAAGAAACTGGATCTCAGGCAATAAAGTTCAATGATCCCCAGGATATGGGAAATAAATGAAGTGATCCCTGTAATTGCCCTAACTTACTTCTGAGTTTCCAGGTCATGGTACAGGGAAGAGAAGTCCAGGCAGAGACTGGTGGACTCCCTGACTGAGGAAATGGAGCTGACAGTCTGGGAAAACCAAGGTAACTAGAGTTCACAAAGCAGAGTACCAGAGACAAAAGAAGTGCACAGACAAAGAACTCTGGAGGTATGCAGAGGGATCTCTTGAGAATTCAACAAAGTATTGGTCAGTACGTTTGTGTGAGGAATTACTTGATGCCAGGAAAAGAACCACATGAAAGGATTAATAATAACTGGATATCACACAGGGTTGTAGGAATAATACCTGTTCCTATAAGTCAGACTGGAAGACCTCATGATACTCAGAAAGGACTTGTCTCAGTAGTTGCAAATAATGAGCTCCAGACTAAAGGCTACTTGGACTCCTACCCAACGAATCTAAAAAGCTAGACCTAAAAGAATAAAATTGTTTTGAGTAACTTAATTTCACCCAAAACAAAGCCCAAGCATTTTACAGGAATATAAATATATATAGCACCCAAGAAACTAAAACTCACAATATCGGGAATCATATGTAAAATTGGCAAGCATGCAAAGAAGTCGGAAACTATGATCCATACTGAGGAGAAAGGCAATCAATCAAAACTAACCCATAATCTACACAGATGTTAGAATTGACATTAAATAACATTTAAAAAGTTATTGTACATGAAGAAAAGTTATTATAACTGTATTTCATATGTTAAAAATCCCAGACTATACATTGAAAATATTAAGTACAGGCATGGAAAATGTGAAACAGACCCAAATTGAGCTTCTAGAGATGAAAAACCACATGTAAATGAAAAAGATATTGAACAAGGTTAATGGGAGATTAAACACTGCAGAAGAAACAGTCAGTGAGCATTAAGGCATAGTAATAGAAACTATCCAAAATGAAACAAAAGGAGTAACAAAACAAAACAACAACAAAAATGAATAAAGCATCAGTTAGTTGTGCAACAACATCAAGTGGCCTAATACATGTGAACTTAGAGTCCATGAAGGAGAGGAGAAATACAAAAATTTGAAGAAATAATAGCCATAATTTTTCCAAATTGATAAACACTATAAACCCACGAACTCAAGAAGCTCAATGAAATTTAAACAAAAGAAACATTGGACAAAACTACACAAAGGCACAAAAATAATCAAATTGCTCAAAACCAGCAATAAAGAAAAATTTAAAAGCCGCCAGGGTAAAAAACTACACAATACATGCAGAGGAACAAAGAAAACAATGACAGCAGAATTTCTGTTGGAAAGAATGTAAATGAGAACTCAGTGAAATAACATCTTTAAAGTAGTGAATTGAATTCTATCAAGCTAGAATTCTATACCCAGATCTGTCAAAACAAAAGCAAAATAAAGACTATCTCAGACATACAAAAGCTGAAAGAATTCCTTACTAGTAGACGTGCACTATAAGAAATGCTAAAAGAAGCATTTTTAAGCAGAAGGAAAATGACACCAAATTGGAATATGGATCTACACAAAAGATTAAGAATACTGGAATAGGGACTTCCCTGGTGGTTCAGTGGTTAAGAATCTGCCTGCCAATGCAGGAGACAAGGGTCAGATCCCTGGTCCGGGAAGATCCCACATGCCACAGAGCAACTAAGCCCATACGCTACAACTACTGAGCCTGTACTCTTAAGCCTGTGTGCCACAACTACTGAAGCCCACGCACCTAGAGTCTGTGCTCTGCAACAAGAGAAGTCATCCAATGAGAAGCCGGTGCACCACAACGAAGAGTAGCCCCTGCTTGCCGCAACTAGAGAAAGCCCAGGCGAAGCAACAAAGACCCAACGCAGCAAAAAAATAAATTTAAAAAAATATTTTAAAATTTTTTGAAAGGATTTTAGCCATTCAATATATGTCTCTGAACACAATGGAAATAAATTAGAAATTAACAAATATGGAAAAGCTCCAAATATTTGGAAACTAAACAATACACTTCTGAGTAACTTTGTGGTCAAAGAAGAAATGAAAACAGAAATCAGAAACTATTTTGAACTCACTGTAACTGAAAACATAGTATGTCAACATGTGGGATATTGCTAACGCTGTACTCAGCTTCCTCAACTTCCACCTTAATCTGGAAAAACGAGAGCAAATTAATCACAGAGTAAGAGAAGAAAGAACACAATAAAGATCAAAGTAGAAATAAATAAAATGGAAAACCGAAAAATACTATAGATATGAAAACGATAATAAGAGAATACATAGAATACTTTATACTAATAAATTCAAGATGAAATGGACAAATTCCTTGAAAGACAAGCACTACTAAAGTTTATTCAAGAATACAGATATTAAAGAAAT
>NW_020174029.1:0-469 GCF_003031525.2 Neophocaena asiaeorientalis asiaeorientalis | reverse complement strand
CTTGTTTTTGTATCCATTCAGCCAGTCTTTGTGTTTTGGTTACAGCATTTAATCCATTTATATTTAAGATAGTTATCGATATGTATGTTCCTATTACCATTTTCTTAATTGTTTTGGGTTTGTTATTGTAAGTCTTTTCCTTCTATTGTGTTTGCTGCCTAGAGAAGTTCCTTTAGCATTTGTTGGAGAGCTGGTTTGGTGGTGCTGAATTCTCTTAGCTTTTGCTTATCTGTAAAGGTTTTAATTTCTCTGTTGAATCTGAATGAGATCCTTGCTGGTTAGAGTAATCTTGGTTGTAGGTTTTTCCCCTTCATCACTTTAAATATGTCCTGCCACCACTCTCTTCTGTCTTGCAGTCTCTCCTGAAAGATCAGCTGTTAACCTTTTGGGGATTCCATTGTATGTTATTTGTTGTTTTTCCCATGCTACTTTTAATATTTTTTCTTTATATTTAATTTTTGATAGTTTG
>NW_020174028.1:0-281 GCF_003031525.2 Neophocaena asiaeorientalis asiaeorientalis | reverse complement strand
AGGTGATCTCTGCGTCTTACTCTTCCGCCATCTTCCCCTCGGTCTGATAAACAGAAATTTTATATCAGAGGATAAGTTCCTGATAGTTCATGAGTTTCAACATAGTTCTGGAGCATGTTTATCTCACACCATCTAGAAAGGCAGTATGTAGTACGTAAGAGCATGAGTTTCATGGAACCAGACACCTGGTCTTTCAATCCCAGCGCTACCATTTTACTAGTTGTGTAGTCTTGGGTAAAATCCGTAACCTCTTTGTGCCTCTTTTCTTATCTGTAAAATTG
>NW_020174027.1:349-529 GCF_003031525.2 Neophocaena asiaeorientalis asiaeorientalis | reverse complement strand
GAACTGTACTTCAATTCTTTAAATGGTTAAAAAAATTTAATGAAAATCGTTTGTGCTTTACATAAAGGTGCATTCTTAGAAAGTTAAAATTTCTCATAGGGGGCTTCCCTGGTGACACAGTGGTTGAGAGTCCCCCTGCCAATGCAGGGGACACCGGTTCGAGTCCTGGTATGGGAAGAT
>NW_020174027.1:0-212 GCF_003031525.2 Neophocaena asiaeorientalis asiaeorientalis | reverse complement strand
AGCCACAAGTACTGAGCCCACGCACCTAGAGCCCATGCTATGCAACAAGAGAAGCCACCGCAATAAGCCCGTGCACCGCAACGAACAGTGGTCCCTGCTTGCGCAAAGTGCAGCAACAAAGACCAGAGGCAGCCAAAAATACATAAATAAATAAAATTTTTTTCTCATAACGTGTCTGCACTAACCACTACGAGCAGTTTTATGTGTATTCG
>NW_020174026.1:0-513 GCF_003031525.2 Neophocaena asiaeorientalis asiaeorientalis | reverse complement strand
TCCAAAACATACAAGCAATTCATGCAGCTCAATATGAAAAAGATTAAAAACTAAAAATAGAACTACCATATGACCCAGCAATCCCACTATTGGGCATATACCCTGAGAAAACCACAATTCAAAAAGAGGCATGTACCAAAATGTTCATTGCAGCTCTATTTACAATAGCCAGGACATGGAAGCAACCTAAGTGTCCATCAACAGATGAATGGATAAAGAGGATGTGGCACATATATACAATGGAATATTACTCAGCCGTAAAAAGAAACAAAATTGAGGTATTTGTAGCAAGGTGGATAGACCTAGAGACTGTCATACAGAGTGAAGTAAGTCAGAAAGAGAGAAACAAATACCGTATGCTAACACATATAGATGGAATCTAAAAAAAATAATAAATGGTCATGAAGAACCTAGGGGCAATACGGGAATAAAAATGCAGACCTACTAGAGAATGGACATGAGGATACGGGGTGGGGCAAGGGTAAGCTGGGACAAAGTGAGAGAGTGGCATGG
>NW_020174025.1:0-473 GCF_003031525.2 Neophocaena asiaeorientalis asiaeorientalis | reverse complement strand
GCGACAGCGATCGAGAGCCCAAGCTGAAACCGGCAAGATGAGAGTCCTGGAGTTTTTGGCCAAGGTCGATGATAGGGTCCCCACTGCCTTCCCAGCCTGGTATGAAGAGGCTTTGAGAGATGAGGGAGAAAGAGCCCGAGCCAGGGCTGCAGTCAGGGCTGGCACTACTGCCACGGCCAGTGCACATTCCAGGGCCACATCCAGTCGCTCCTGTCACCCCGAGTGAGGTAGAGGCCGATTCTTCACTTTGTGGTTGGAAAAGCCTGTTAACCAGTGTTCCTGATATGCATAAATTCCTGTTGACTTATTTTTTTGGTAATTTTCAAGTGATTTTCTTTTCAAAAGAAAGTTTGTTTAGATTCAGACCAAGCTTATGAATGACATGGGTCACACACTTATTGCTCTTTATCAGATTTAGAAGTAAGAATTTTCTTTTTTGAAATACAAATTGAAAATTTTTAAATCATCTATGG
>NW_020174024.1:0-4950 GCF_003031525.2 Neophocaena asiaeorientalis asiaeorientalis | reverse complement strand
CCATTAGCATGTATACAGGCATACCTTGTTTTCTTGTGCTTCGGTTTATTGCCCTTTGTAGATATTGCATTTTTTACAAATTGAAGGTTTGTGGCAAGCCTCCATCAAGTAAGTCTACTGGCACCATTTTTCAACAGTATTTGCTCACTTTGAGCCTCTGCATCACATTTTGGTAATTCTTGCAATATTTCAAAATGTTTTATTATTTGTTATGGTGATCTGCGAATAGTGATCTTTGACGTTACTATTGTAATTGTTTTGAGGTGCCACAAATCACACCTATATGACAGCAAATTTAATCAATAAATGTGTGTGGCTCCACCGATGGGCCATTCTCCATCTCTCCCTCTCCTTGGGCCTCCCTATTCCTTGAGACACAACGATACTGAAATTAGGTCAGTAAATAACCCTTCAATGGCCTCTAGGTTTTCAAGTGAAAGGAAGAGTTACATGTCTCTTACTTTAAATCAAACTCTAGAAATGATGCAGCTGGGTGAGGAAGGCACGTTAAAAGCAGATAGACTGAAAACTAGGCCTCTTGCGCTGCCAGTTAATCAACTTGTGAATGCAAAGGGAAAGTTCGTGGAAGAAACTACAAATGCTACTCCAGTGAACACAAGAATGATAGAAAGCAAAGCAACCTTATTGTTGATATGGAAAAAGTTTTAGGGGTCTGCATCAAAAAATCAAAGCAGTCACAACATTCCCTTAAGCTAAAGACTAATCCAGAGGAAGGCTCTAAATCTCTTCAATTCCATGAAGGTTGAGAGAGGTGAGGAAGCTGCAGAAGGAAAGTTTGAAGCTAGAAGAGACTGGTTCATGAGGCTTAAGGAAATAAGTTGTCTCCATTAATGTTAAGTGCATGCAAGATGAAACAGCAAGTGCTGATTTAGAAGCTGCAGCAAGTTATCAAGAAGATCTTGCTGAGGTCCTTAATGAAGGTGGCTACCCTAAACAACAGATTTTCAATGTAGACAAAACAACCTTATACTGGAAGAAGATGCATCTAGGACTTTCATAGCTAAAGAGGAGAAGTCAATGCCTGGTTTCAAAGAACAGGCTGACTATCTAGCTAGGGTCTAAGGCAGCTGGTGACTTGAAGTTGAAGCCAATAATTTACCATTCTGAAAATCCTAGGGTCCTTAAGAATTATGCTCAATCTACTCTGCCTGTGCTCTATAAATAGAATACCAAAGCTTGGATGACAGCACATCTGTTTATAGCATGGTTTGCTGAATATTTTTAGCCCACCTTTGAAGCCTATTGCTCAGAAAAAGATTCTTGTCAAAATACTACTATTCATTGACAATGCCTCTGGTCACTGAAGAGCTCTGATGGAGATACACAATGAGATTCATGTTGTTTTCATGCCTGCTAACACAACATCTATTCTGCAGCCAATGGATTAAAGAGAAGTTTTGACTTTCAAGTCCTATTTAAGAAATACACTTCATAAAGCTATAGCTGACATAGATAATGATTCCTTTTATGGAACTGGGCAAAATAAATTGAAAACCTTCTGGAAAAAATTCACCACATTCTAGATGCCATTAAGAACATTTGTGATTTATGAGAAAAGGTCAAAATATCAAGATGGGTTTGAGAGAAGTTGATCCCAACCCTAATGGGTGACTTTGAAAGTAGCAGGAGAACTGGAATTAGAAGTGGAGCCTGAAGATGTGACTGAATTGCTGTAATCTCAGGATAAATCTTTAACAGATAAGGAATTGCTTCTTATCGATGAGCAATGATAGTGTTTTCTTGAGGTGGAATCTCCTCCTGGTGAAGATGCTCTGAAGATTGTTCAAATGACAACAAAGGATTTAGAATATTAGATAAATTTAGTTGATAAAGCAGTGGCAGTGTTTGAGAGGATTGACTCCAATTTTGAAAGAAGTCTACTGTCGGTTAAATGCTGTCAAACAGCATTGCATGCTATCGAGAAATTGATCATGAAAGGAAGAGTCAGTTGTTATGGGAAACTTCATCGTTGTCTTATTTTAAGGAATGCCACAGCCATCCCAACCTTCAACAACCACCACCCTGGTCAGTTGGTAGCCATCAACATCAAGGCAAGACCCTCCACTAGCAAAAAGATTACAACTTGTTGAAGGCTCAGATTATGTTTAGCATTTCTTAGCAATAAAGTATGTTTCAATTAAGGTATGTACATTGTCTTTTTAGACATAATGCTACTGCAACTTAACAGATTATAGTGTAAAAATAACTTTTATATGAACTGGGAAATTTTTTAAAATTTGGGACTCACTTTATTGTGATATTTTCTTTATTGCAGTGGTCTGGAACCAAACCACAATACCTCCGAGGTATGCCTGTACATGTTCCATTCTCTTTGATCTAAAGACAAGCAATCACAAACTCTAAACCACAGAACCACATATACATCTTTAGCTCAAATCTAACTTGCTGAAAGCATTGTTTACATTTAGGGTTCTGACTGCTGACTGCCTAACCTCCCATTTAGTAGTTCCACCCTCCTCTCCATTTTTCCCCATCTCTCCAATTAAAATATCTACACTCCTTCCTTCAAATAATTGCTCCCTCTTTCAATCCTTTCTTCCCTTGACTTATGTAGCACTAGAGTCTCTCACTTCTCCTACAAATGTTTTGTCTGAACTTTCTATCTGATAGATTTCTTCTCCATGATCTTATTTTGTAAATTGAGATTCTCATCTCACCAAAAATAGTTCAATGATGACAGAATGCCCAGATATTATGTACAGCATCTGGCAGAGTATAGATGAGAAATATTTGTTGAAAGAGTAAAAGAAAAAAGAAGGAAGGCAGGCAGGCAGACAGGTGAAGGAGAGGAAGAATTAATGAAGCTAATTTCCTAATTTTCCCATCAAAAGATAAAGTTTATTTCCTTTTCTTTTAAGAAAAAGTAAGTCTCTTTTTCTATTAATTACTGTGACTGAATGTGCGTATTGTCATTGCATTGAACCAAGCACTAGTTAGGACACAAGATTTTGTTTCCTAACATTGACAAATGGAAAATTTTAACTATTAGTGGCATATTTACTAAAGTCAGACATACAGAGTTCACAAATTGTATATTTTCACAAGGAAGGACACCCATCTAGCTATCAGTAGATGGAGGAATTGGTCATAACTAGCATACCAGATTCTTCTCATATGAACCCTCCTGTGAACTAAACCTCATTCTCTTTAAAATAATTACTTCTACCAACAAAAAATCCTTTAAATTTATATAAGTGTACTCATGCCTTATGTGTTCTTTTTTCTCTAGCTTCTTTGGCCGACATTTAATTGGCTGTGGTGGTGAGATAGATCTATATTACTGTGTTTTGATAATTTGGCTTATGAATTGGCAGTTACCTAAGTGAAAAAGTGGTGCAGAGTATCAGACTCACAATGATGCATTTCCTTCTTTTAGGACTTAGTCCATCAAATCTACTCTAGCTTTGTATCTCTCTGATGCCCACAAATAATATTCTTTTAATTTAACGAACTTACCTATTTTTTTCAGCAGTTGAATTAATCTGTTACAAGCTATTCCAGTATTGTAAAAAGCAGAAAATACCTAAATCCATTCTTACCTCCACAATTTTGCTATGTATCTTCCTCCCTGAAATGTTTCTTATGCAAGTCTTCAAATGCTTTCTGAAGTGACATCATCCAGTATGAGTAAAGGAAAGGCTGGTGTCAGATTTAATATAAAAGACATTCTTAGAAATAATACCGTGATGTATTCTTGCCCTTCGAGAAAGAAAAGCACAGCTCATACCAAAGAGGATTCAAACTTGCAGTAGGTTTAGGTCTAGAAAACACAATATATCAGAGGCAGCTTGCCCAGTGAAATGTTGTGAGTTTTATCATTGTCATAAATATTTCTAAGAAACACTGAAGGATTTGAACCGAAAAGGATAAGCTCTCTATTTATAATAGTAATATGATAAAGTTAAAGAGGATATTGTATTGAAAACCTGGCTTTGCTCCAGTCATTAGAAAAATAAGTTGCAGACAGAAATACAGAATGACTGAGAGAACCCCCACGAATATTATTGTTTTCTTTTTACTTTTATTGAGCATGCCACTCACTCTTATAAGGATATTACTTGTATTAACACCTTTGCATGCATTAACCTTCTACAGTAGTTGTCCCCGATTTGCAGATAGAAAAAAAATGGCACAGAGACAGACAAAGTCAGAGCTGGGGTTAAAACCAATCTCAGGGATTGTAACAGCTCTGACATACTAAAGCTGGCATTGCATTGAGACAAAACTCAACCAGTAAACTGACACTTTGAGAGCAGATCTAACAAATGAAGTAATGAAACTAGAAAAGTAATGACCTAGTGGGGCCATAACACCAACATACACACACCTCCAGTAATGTCAATCCTAAGGGAGAATTCAGGAAGCATGAAGATTATCTACCTTGTCATCAAGTGGAAAAGGGGTTCCACTTATTTGCTGAATTTAATGAATATCTTTATTTACTAGCTCTTCAGTGCCAAGTTTTAGACTACTAATTCAGTTGAAACATTTCAAAGGCTAGAAGGAAATAAAATAATATTTATTAGTTTATGTTGCATTAAACTCCCTTCCCCAACAGTTATCAACTTACAAGTCAAGTTCAAAGTAATTCTTTCTCAAAATGTCTCCCCTCCTTGCATTGGCCTCCATGGAACTCACTCTATAAAAATCTATGTCTACACATTTTTTTGTTTCCATTTTAATGTTAATTCCAATCTTATAAAATAATATTCAAATAAATAAAAGGTATGGCTGGTAACTTTCAGGCACATACCAACTATGAGATTTTAAAAATTATTGGCATTTGTATGCCTGTAAAAAAAAAAAAGGAAGAAAAATTAGAGTTAACAATTACAGTTCCTTTCACTCTCATAGATTTTAGATAACTACTCCTACTCCTCTACAATTCCCCTCATTTCTATAAATTTC
>NW_020174023.1:0-507 GCF_003031525.2 Neophocaena asiaeorientalis asiaeorientalis | reverse complement strand
CAGTTTCAATTTCAGTGCTTGTGATTGGTCTGTTCACATTTCTTATTTATTCCTGGTTCAGTCTCAGCAGGTTGTGCATTTCTAAGAGTTTGTCCATTTCTTCCAGGTTGTCCATTTTATTGGCATAGAGTTGCTTGTAGTAATCTCCCATAATCGTTTGTATTACTGCAGTGTCAGTTGTTACTTCCCCTTTTTCATTTCTAATTCTGTTGATTTGGGTCTTCTCCTCTATAAACTTCCCTCTTAGAACTGCTTTTGCTGCATCCCATAAGTTTTGGGTCACTGTGTTTTCATTGTCATTTGTTTCTAGGTATTTTTTGATTTCCTCTTTGATTTCTTTAGTGATCTCTTGGTTATTAAGTAGTGCATTGTTTAGCCTCCATGTGCTTGTGTTTTTTTACAGGTTTTTTCCTGTAATTGATATCTAGTTTCAATGCATTGTGGTCAGAAAAGATACTTGATACAGTTTCATTTTTCTTAAATTTACCGAGGCTTGATTTGTGACCC
>NW_020174022.1:7540-20534 GCF_003031525.2 Neophocaena asiaeorientalis asiaeorientalis | reverse complement strand
CTTCCTATCTAACCTGTATCTTCCTATCTAACCTTCCTATCTAGCACAGATCATTGCTGTTCCTGACAACCAAACTTGCACTCTCTGCTTCATGCTTCACCAGTTCTCACTGACAATCATTACAAAATTGAAAATGGGTACAAGGAGATCATGTCTTTGCAGAAAGAATGCACATACCTCCAGCAGATGTTCCACTTGGAGCAGAGAGAAGGCAGGAGAGTCACTGTGAAGCCATCCTCCCTAGTTCATTTTCTACAAATGAACATGTAAGAGGCTTCCAACTGTTAAACGCTTAAATCTAGTGGTATGAAGCCAAAATGGTGCAAGAAGTAATGCCTGCATCCCACCCACGTCTTTAAAAAACACTAAAAAGCTGGAATGGATAATAAATTCACAAATTTAAATGATAGAAAACTTAAAGAGGTTTACTTTAAATCACGCTTGTGTCATTTGGAAGCAGAGTGAAAATCTACGATGACATATTTGAACTCAGAGAATTTGTACAGAATCTGCTTTCATATTTCCTCTTCTGAATTACATTTTACATTAGGTCCCCACAGAAATCCTGAAATTTATAGTTTTATTACAATTGGTTTTTATGACCTTTACTATTATATCTAACTGATTTATAAATAAGGAAACATTTTTAAACAAGTGCTATTGTGTTAAAATAATGTCAATGTATTTAATTAAAATTTAAATGAAAGAAAACATCCACCCTCTAGAAAATCCTTCTAGAATTTTTCCTTAAATTCCAGGTCACCATGCATCACACAGTGGATGAGGTAGTAAAAAGAGAATATCAAGAATTGAAATATTTAAGCATAAGCAATTCAGAATTTGCAAGAAAATTCTTAGGCAACCTTTAGAGTAAAATATATGGTTTGAATTAGTTGAGCATATTAGAAACGGTTGCCCATGTGAGGCATAAAATGAGGAAAGGAACAGTTGCCGATATGAATAGTGTGTGTGTGTGTGTGTGTGTGTGTGTGTGTGTGTGTGTAGAAGGAGATACAAGGGGAGAAGTAGTATTGATAAAGATGACTTAACTAAAGGTGTTGGTTTGCATAGTTATAAGAAACAAGCATGACTCTGAAAAGAACTCATTCTGCTAGTTACGGAAAAATCTTAGATGCCTAAGGGATTTAGTTTGATGACAGAAGTACTACAAAATAAAGGCATTTTGTGAAACAAATTAAAGCAGGAACATAAGCCCAGAGTAGAGCAATGGAAGGTACTGGATGTAAGTGGACACTGAAGTAGAAATTGAAGCCTTCAAGTCTGGGCAGAGGGCAGACTGGGCATGATCTACAGATGCAAAAGAAAAGTCTAGGGTAAGAAGAGGCACAAGAGCAATAGAAAGATAGCTTTTTGTTTATGACTATTAAATTTGTGTGGTTGGGAGAAAATAAAAGTGGAGATACCTTGAAGGTAGCTTTGAATAGATAATTAGAGAAACAAAAAATTAGAGCACTGGTTGTTAATATGAGGTTTGTGGCCACAAACGTGATAGCTAAAGCATAAAAGTAGATGAGCAATTTGGGAGAAGTATTCATTGAGGAGGATGGAGCTGTGAGCTTAGACTATTCTTTGGACAATAAACTCAGAAAAAAATGTCATATACACTACTCAACAGAAACTTGCTTACTCGTGAAAAATCTGTGCCATAGCAAACCTCCCCAAGTCTGCACTAAAGAAAATAAATGGTTTAAACGCTTTTACTACTTGCCTGCCGTATGTTATTAATTGCACTGACTGAGTGAGTGACTACTTGTGCAACTGCTATAAAGTGAACTAAATTTCAGGAATAAAAAATATATGGCATTCATTGAGTCAAAAGTAAAGTTGACTATTAAATGAAATATGTTGAAAAGCATTCATTTTAAAATGCACTTTAACTTCTGGGGTTGAAAGTATTTTTCATATTTACAGCAAAATTCATTCAACTATATTTATCTTACAAGAGAATAAAACCAGAGGGATATAATTCAAAACTTGCAGAGGCTGGAAACTTTCTATTTGATAAATTTCTAGAATTTATTGATTAAAGATATCTGCCATAGATGTGATAATATTTTTATTTTATTTTTGTTCTTATTTAACACATAATTTTCACACCCTTTTAAGTGAAAAATTTAGAGGATTTACTAATTATTATAAAAACGTTATAAAAAGTATTTAATGACCTCCAACTATTAAAACTATAATCATGGCTAATTCAGGTTATGAAATAAATCTATTAACAGACTTAGCTTCACAGGATAAATCATATACAAGATAAATAAAGAAAATAAGAACACATTTAACCAATTTCTTATTTCTGATAGAAATACACCAGTAACTTATCTTAATATTAATGAAAAAATGAGTATTTTTGTATCAGTGTAGAAAGACTTTGAAAACACTTTTCATAAGTGCACATGGAAATTCACTCTGACGCTACTTCAAATAGGCAAATAGGAAAATGGTGAAGAATGATTTACATAATGGACAAATGTAAATTCATTCTAGTTGTAGAGAGAAGCTCCCTGCTGTCTTGATTATATTATGCTTTCCTGTCACTACATGAGCTCACACAAAACTGAAAAAAAAATTAACATTGTGCAGTTATAAGTCTGAAGCAAAGGAACACCAGTGCAACTTTTCATTGGTTTCTTCACCCTTAAAAATCTCAGCTCATGAATTATCCTTGCTACAGATATTTGACACACAAAATCATTTTCTCGGAAGATATGGAATGGCATATATGAGAATCCAGCTTTAACTGCTAACTTTAAAGAATTTAAGGTAAAGGAAATTACATTTTATTGTGGTTGCTCATGATTGTTTGTTCAATGAGTTGTCACAGAGCCCAATTTCCACATTACCCATTTTCTGTGTAATAAATTGATTCTTTTGTTTCATTTATGGGGAAGTGGTATTTCTACAGTCTTCTTAACTTATTACAAAATGTATTTCATAAATCACCAGTCTTATGGAGGATGAAACATCTGTTTACATAATAGTACTTGCTCAGTTTTAATCAGCTATAAGTACATGACTTGGCAACCAGTTGACAGTATGAGAAATATATTTCTAGTGATATTTATTTCATGACACAATTGTGTCGCACATAAATAAAATGAAAAATAATCTTAAAAGGTAGGAAATAAATAAAAATAAACACAAATATAGCATTCATAACCCAAAGAAGCTCAGTGTTCTAGAATTACTCTATCAATTAATATAAATCAAAGGCTAAATTCCCTCTCCCCTCATTTCTGTAAATGGAGAGTACACTAGTGTAAGGATGATTAGCTAAGTCTACCAATTCTGACTCTCTGCGACTTTCATTTGTAAGAAGTTTGATCTTTGGCAAGTTTCTTAAATTTTTGGTGACTCAAATTCTTCACTGAAAACAGAGGGAACAATAGTTTTACCTCATATATTATAGTGATAATTAAGTGATAATCCAGGTAAAGCACTTCAACAATACCTGAGTCAGATAGTGTGCATTAATGTTGGCAGTCATTATCACTGTTTATATTATTACAACTACCACTATTGTTGTTGGTTTTATTATTATAAATATACTTTAAAATTTTCCAAGGGAGTTCTATTCCAGCTCAATCTGAAATCACCAAAATTGAGGCTTATTTTTTGCAACTGCTGACATCCTACCACTAATGTGTCCTTTGCATTACTCTCCAAATTGTCAATAACAACTTTGATTGTATGCAGTAAACAAGATATGGGCATTAAGGAGGTGTTGGGTTGCACCCCACTGGCCTTCAAGGCCTGTAGTTGCCCAGCTTCAAGACAAAGAAAGAGCCCGGAGTCAGTGACAGAGACATCAATGGTTTAATGGATAGCGGGATCTTACACTTCTGAAGCAACACCCCCACCATGTGCAGCAGATGGTGGGCAGCACATGGTGCCAGTCTTTGCTCCTGGGGGGAAGAGGAGATTGCCAGTTATAGGGGGAATTGAAGTCAGGTTAGCTCATTGGTTACCAGAGAAACTAGCAGCGGGCATGCCCCTCACCTCCTCTTTGATAAGAACAATCTCTAGCTGGGGCCTGGGGACAGTATGTAGGAAGGTCAGTCATGTGAGTAGGGTGTAGCTAGACCCCAGGCACTGGTCTAGCTGGGAATGTACAGAGAGCAAGAGAACAGCAACTTCCAGTGACCTGACCACACAGGAGAGAACTCATAACCAAACACAAAACAGCAAATGACTTAACTGTGGAATCTTTGGCATCCTTATCTTCCTCAGTTTATCCAGAGAACCCAATCAATCCCCTTGTAGTTCATCACAGCCTTTTGCTTTCAAATCTTTTTTTTTTTCTTAATCCAAGTTACCACACATTCTAGGCTTATCATAAACTAAAGAAAATATAAAAATCCCTTTAGAAGAAAGCTAATTTAATATTTATTATTTCAATTCAGACTTGCAGGAGATAAAGTGATGTGCGAGAAGATGGTCACGTCCCAGGTCTCAGGCAAGTCCCTGGGACGGCTGCCAAGTGTGGATTCTTGGCTTCGCACAGGAAAGAGTTCAAGAGAGAGCTATAGTAAAGTGAAAGAAGGTTTATTCAGGGAGATACATATTCCACAGACAGAGTGTGGGCCATCTCTGAAGGTAAGAGGCCCCAGGGTACAGGGTTGTCAGTTTTTATAGGGGTGAGTAATTTCATAGGCTAGTGAGTGGGAGGATTATTCCAACTATTTGGAGGAAGGGATGGGGAGTTCCAGGAATTGGGCTACCGCCCACTTTTTGGTCTTTTATAGTTAGCCTCGTAACTGTCATGGTGCTGGTGGGTGTGTCATTTAGCATGCTAATGTATTACAATGAGCATATAATGAAGCCCAAGGTCCACTAGGAGTCAAATCTTCCGCCATCTTGGACCAGGTTGGTTCTAAACAGTTTTTGTCATGTCCTATGGCTATATCATTCTTTTAAAGGTTGTGCCCTGCCCCCTTCCCTCCTTATTCAAGACCATTTGTCGTTTATTGATTTACTTAAACAAAACAAATAAACCAATTTTTTTTTTCTGCACAGGGTCTGGTGCTGTCAGGCAGCAGGCGTTGTTGGGAAAGAACACAGCTCAGGAGCAGGGTATCTGGGAGGCAGAGCCTGCCTTGATTACAGCGGCTCCTAAAAAAAAAAAAAAAAAATTAAAGTATTATTGCAAAAGTCAGCCTCCATCCTGTATAGAACTTTGTAAATTTGAAGCTTTGTGTCCATGTACTTTCTTAGCAGCAATTGATTTCCTTCAGATAAACCCAGTTCATGATGGGCGTCTCAGGCTTTATGATAACTGGCTGCTCTGTGTTAAAGCACTTCATCTCTGCTAAGGCAAGGTATCAAAAAGAAGTGATGTCTCAGAAGGAAAGTTATATGTAGGAACTGTTATAGCTTTCTCCAAAATTCCAAAACTCCATTCTGTGAATCATTTATACCAGCCTGCCAAAGGTTCAATACATTTGTTTTCTGCCATAATCACTTAAAACAAAATTGGATCCGTTGAGTCATATGGTCCAAGTAGAACAGCTTTCTTGGCAGATGGACATTTTGCAGAAACTTAGTCTCACTCAAAACTGGCAGCTTTTCAGGATTCTAAATAAATGGGTAAGAATAATACAGCAAAGTGAGATATATGTGGCATCCCAAATCTAAAGAGACCCATAGACTGTTAAAACTTTTCTCAATAGTAGAGGGACAAGATGCAGCAATTTATCTCTCATCTTGGAAGGGATATTTCAACATTCCTATGAGGTGGAGCCCCTAGAAATGTCACCAAGGTGGCAAGTCCCTGAATTTTGTGGGATGCATTCCCAAATTCTAACATGCATGTCAAAGTCTCTAGAGTTGCTGATACTTCCTGTTCATCAGATGCAAAATCACCGCATCATAAATGTAATGTATAAACATGACATCCTTTTGAATTGAGAGGTGTTTCAGGTCATTACAAACTAGACTATGACAGAAAGCTTAACAGTTGATATACCCCTGAGCTAGAATACTACAATTGTGTTTCTGGCTCTACCTGCTGAAAGCAAACTACCTCTTTGCTCAAAAGTTTAGAGAAGAAAAGCATTGTCCACATCTATCATTGCCTATCAGTTGACAGGAGATGTAATGATTTGCTCCAGCAATGAAACTACATCTAGATTAGCAGATGCAATTGGAGTCACTGCATGATTATATTTTCAATAATCTCATTTCATAATGGTTATTTACATCTGTCCTCTGCACAAGCAAAATAGGTAAGTTGAATTAGCTGTGGTAGGAATAAACTCCAGCATTTTTAGGGGCTTGATAGTGACATTAATCTCTGAAATCCCTCTTGGGATGTGGTGTTGTTTCCGGTTTTATATTTTATGTGTAAAGGAAGATCTAGGGGTTTTCACTAGGCTTTCCCTACCATAACAAAGCCCTTTCCACGGGTTAAAGAACCAAGTCCGCTGATGAACAGGTGCTATCTGATTATGTATTTTGGAACTCAGAAGATAGTCACGGTGTGGGTTTAGGTGTCCATTGGGTCTACTATGGAATGGACACACTCCATTGATTATGTGACCTTCATAAGCCTCTCTTCTGACTAGTACATTACAGTTCTATTTTTATCTCCAGGCATCAGTGGGAGGTCAGAGTCAATGTCAAATGTCCTTGAAAAGTCTGATGATTTCACCTTCACCAGTTCATAGTAACCATGGTAAATATTTGCAGGTCTTTAGGGAAAAGCTAGGAGAAATATTAACAATATGCATTTTGGGCTATATAGCTAGGTCTTCCCTCAAGAGGACTCAGTCTTCTTTTCATTAAAATGACTCTGGTTACTGTAAACTGGTTGAGGGATGTCTGTGACTGTATTGTGTTCTAAAACAGATCACGGTTAACACATTTGGGAATTTTTACTTTTACAAATTTAACAGACTACTCATTTATTTTAGTTCTAGGTACATACTGATGAACTATTCAACACCAAAATCTTTGCAGCATAGACATTCTGATTCCTGCTTCAGCTCTGCTCTGCAGTGGACTTACCATTACTATTTTATCTCTGGATAAAATATCTCTATTTGCCATCTGCCACCCTGGAATTCCATTATCTCCATTGATTTCTGGGAGCCCGGATCCATGACAGTAGTTTCTGCTTATATTTCTGAACAATAGAAAGTAATCACAGGGACTTCCCTGGTGGTCCAGTGGTTAAGAATGCAGGGGACGTGAGTTCCATCCCTGGTTGGAGAACTAAGATCCCACATGCCACAGGGCAACTGAGCCGGTGTGTCACAACTACTGAGCCCACGCACTCCGGAGCCCGTGCACCACAACTAGATAGCCCACGTGCTGCAAACTACAGAGCCTGTGCATTGTGGAACCCATGAGCCACAACTAGAGAGAAGCCTGCACATCGCATCTACTGAGCCTATGTGCTCTGGAGCCTGTGCACCACAACTAGAGAGAAGCCTGCCCGTCGTAATGAAGAGCTCATGCACCACAATGAAAGATCCCTCAGGGCGCAGCGAAGGTCCCACCTGCCCCAACCAAGACCCGATGTAGCTAAATAAATAAATATTTAAAAAGACAAAAATACGTAATCACAAAGGAGCTCATTAAGGACACGGGGGACTCCCCATGAATATATTTCTTCCAGACTTAATGAAGGGAGTGTATTCTGATCCACCTGAGGGGTGCATTAGGAGATAAATAAACAAATATGACATCATAAATATATTCTACTGTTCCGAGCTCACTAAGACTTTGGTTATATCCCTCAGTAATATGACAGGGAATTTCTAGCATTTAATTTAATTAAATGTAAGCACTTTTTGGTCCCAGATATTAGTCATTTGCAAAGTAAAATGTTAAAGCTACTCCTATCTTCTTGATTTAACATATTGAATCCAGAATCTTGGCTAAGTGAGACCTTATTGCTCTCCTCAGCCTGAGCCAAATTTATATTTCTTCTACCTTAATCTAAAAACCTTAGGATTAATTCTCACTTGTTTACCTAGGTTTTGGTAAATGCAGAATGTTAAAATCATATGTGAAAAATTTTGGTATGTGTAATACTTTCCATGTCACACTTTGTACTTTACCTTCTGGGCCCTGTTGGAACTTGACTCTGGTTATAGATCTAGGAGCATTAAGAATTGTTGGAGATAGGATATGGAGAGGATTAGCAGTCTCTTCTTGCAAGAGAACTGTCTCAGTGGGGAGGAAATTATAGTTTCTTCAAACAAGAGGAAACTAACGTCTTTAAAACAAGAGGTTGAAGAGATAATTCTAAAAGAAAGGCAGTTTAGCAGAGTTTAAAAGTTCAACTTTCCAATCTTATTTGGAATTTTCCCATATGCCTCTAATGTTTAGGACCCCAATCCTTCCCAATCAATACCCTAAATTTATCATAAAAAGCCTTGCAAGCTTGAGAATTCAATTCTGTAATCTTATAATTTAGGTATGTTTTTTTTTATAGCTCTTTATTGAAGTATAATTGTTTCACAATACTGTGTTAGTTTCTGTTGTATAGCAAAGTGAATCAGCCATATACATACATATATCCCCATATCTCCTCCCTCTTGAGCCTCCCTCCCACCCTCTCTATACCACCCCTCTAGGTCGTCACAAAGCACCGAGCTGATCTCCCTGTGCTATGCTGCTGCTTCCCACTAGCTAAATATTTACCATTTGGTAGTGTATATATGTCAATGCTACTCTTACTTCAGCCCAGCTTGCCCCTCCACCCCGTGTCTTCAACTCCATTCCCTATATCTATATCTTTATTCCTGCCCTGCCACTATGTTCATCAGTACCACATTTATATGGGAATACAAAAGACCCTGAATAGCCAAAATAATACTGCAAAGAAAAGTGGAGCTGGAGGAATCAGGCTCCCCAACTTCAAACTATACTACAAAGCTACAGTAATCAAGACAGTATGGTACTGGCACAAAAACAGAAATATAGATCAATGGAATGAGATAGAAAGACCAGAGATAGACCCACACACATATGGTTGCCTAATTTATGACAAAGGAGGCAAGAACATACAATGGAGAAAAGACAGCCTCTTCAATAAGTGGTGCTGGGAAAACTGGACAGCTACATGTAAAAGAATGAGATTAGAACACTGTCTAACAGCATACACAAAAATACACTCCAAATGGATTAAAGACCTAAATGTAAGGCCAGAAACTATCAAACTCTTAGAGGAAAACATAGGAAAAACACTGTTTGACACAGGTATGATTTTTATAAATATGAGCACTATGTCTATAGAAGATGAGGTTTTATTTTATGGTAGTCAGCTCCCTTATAAGAGATTTGGGCAGGAAAATTAGTGTTGTGAGCTCATCATTTTTTTTGCTCCAAATTTCACAGCCCATTTGGAAGCCATAAAAGCAAAGAAACAGAATCAAACAAAAAACCTTCCTAATGTAAAATTAATGTGTCTGCTACATAGTTCTCCCTTCCAAATTTCTTACAAAGTGCTTCATTTGGTCCATGCTAACCTGTAATTATGTAGGAAAGAGAATTCTGTAACAAGACAGCATCAGTCTAGCTGTGTTGGCACAGTAGAAATCCTCTATGCAGTGGTCCATCTAGAAATATTATTTTTGGGGGGAGAATTTTTGTGGTTGAGGATAGTGACTTCAGTACTATTTAATTTGTTACTATGAGTAAAGGATTGTTTAAGTTTTCATTTTCTTCTTGTGTCAATTTTTGTAGGTTATGTATTTCCAGAAATTAAAAAACTTTTTTTTAACCTCAATTTTATTTACTGACCTAGAGCACTGGTTCTTAAATGAGGGCTAATATGCCCTCAATGGGACATTTTAAAATTTGTTTTTGGTTACAACAGGATTTTTTCTATTGACATTTAGCAGGTAGAAACTAGGATGCTGCGAACTATCCTGCAATATAGAGGACAACCTTCCCATCAACCAAACCTTATTTGATCCAAAATGTTAATAGTGCCAAGGTTCAGGAACCTTGGTCTAAAGTGTTTTGTGATATATCTCAATATAATTTTAAAAATCTACTGCATATTTTGTATGTTATCTTTTTGTATGTTACCTCTGTGGCTTTCTTATTTTACTCAAATCTTGACCTGACAATTTTTGCTATTTTGACAATTTTTCAAATGTATATAACATTTTTGTTCTTGTTAGCAGCAGAACCTATCCTAAAACCTATCCAGCATTTTCTTCTAAATTGTATCATTTCTTTGTAGTAGTATCTCCATAATGTCATATCTGGTTAAGAGAGAAGGTGAATGATAAGTTAATGGTAAGCTGAGGAGGAATGTAATCAAAAGAACAGCAATCTTTATCAAAATGTGAGATTCATAGGTAACATCTTGATTTTGCTTAATTAATATGCCATTCTTATTTGGACAGTAGTAGTGGACAGTTAAAAAAGTGAAGGAAAAACATTGATATCTCCTTGTAAAATGTAAATTTCCCCACATGTTTATTAGGAGGAATTTGCAATTAATAAATCTTTATTTTTTCTCCCTAATGAGAAGACAAATCTTGTTCTTAAATAATCTGTAATTGTTAATTGAAAGAAATAAAGATGACTCCAAGTGAAAAAACAGGATATGGAAGAGAAACTCTGACAAACAATTCTGAAAGATTCAAGTGATAAATGCATTAATGTGGAGAATACCAGAATTTACTTATAGATTCTAAAATTTTATATATAGAATGCATAAATTTTGAAATTTATGTATAAAATTATATATATTTGATAAATAGTCCTGAATAAAAAACACCTATACAATGCATATACAGTTTTAATTTCCTTTGCTTTTCATGGCAAGTAACTAAAATTATTTCTGACATATTGTATTTTTATGTTTATGAATGGTTAAAAGATTTAGGTATCATCGCATTTAACAACAGTTCTACAACTTCCGTGTGCATTATACTTATCTGAGTAAGGTTGATGAATATGCAGATATCTGGTCCCTCTTTCAGAGATTTTGATTCAATTTTCAAAATAAAGCTGCTGTATCTATCTATGCATCCACACGCTCCTTAGGGATATAATAAGGTTTGAGAGATGTGAGTAACTGTGTTTTAACCTAAATACCAAAATAGAGAAAAACAATATATTTAAATATTCTATGGCAAGTTTATACTTAATACGTGACAGCAAAATTCAGTCATAGGAAAAATAATTATTAAGCACATAAAATTTGAAAAATAACATTGCTCTTTTTTGGAGCAATATATATGCAAAACAAACAAATAAACAAAAAATTGTGTACTCACATTGGTCAGCCTTAGCTAAGTTATGCTTAAGTTATAAACCACAAAGTTTCAGGGACACATACAAAAAAGGAAATAAAAATGATGGATTTCCTATTATTGTGACATGTTCATGATGGTTTGTCTGTGGATGCGCTTCTCATTTTTATTAAAGGAACTGAGCTAGATGACCAGTCCCAGTTAAATATATTTCTGTTTTCATGGGAAATGGAAAAGATAAAATGATGGAACCATCAAAGGTTCCTAAAGGTTTTCCTTGGAAGTGCCTCATCCCTCTTCTGTTCATATTTTATTGGTCAAATTCAGTGTAAGTACAATAGTCAAGCCTGGAGTTAATGAGATAGGAATGTAAGTCCTCTCCTAGTGAAGAGACAACAAATATTTTGTAAACTAATACAATCCTAAAATTGTAGGATTTTACAATCATGAATTTGTACAATACTGACTTGAAGAAATTTTAAATATGATGTTTGTGAAATATGCTATCTAAAATTTATTTTCAAGTATTCTAGCAGAAATGCAATTAAAATTATAGATAAATCTCTTAGTGAATTTTAATCAACATGCAAAATGTATTACTTTTAAGTGTCCTATTCAAGAATGAAAGCTGTGAGTGTGGGGTGAGGGGCAGAGAGGAAGAGAGGAAAAGTGTCAGTTGTATCTATGCTCTAGAAATTCTAGATTTCCTAGATGAATATTAGAGATTTATTAATCAGAATAAAATTTTACAAGAAATACTTTTTTAATTTGTTTTAATAAATGATGTTCAAGATATATTGATTTCTTAGAAATATTATAACAACATCTCTGACTTTGAATTTACAGAAAAACCTAATATAATACACACTTTTGAGTGGTGTTATTGTCCTAGAGCTTAGATTCAGAGGATTTTTCCACTTGAAATTAATTTCATCTTACACTAAAATAATTTTACTTCTGTCAGAAACAAACCCTACATAAGTTGTATGAAGGTGGATAAAGGCTAGAAAGCTAGGAATTTACTGGGTCTTTAAGAAAAGATTGTACGAGTTTTTGTGTCTTTTTACTCATAAATATAGGTGTGTGTGGTGGTGGATTTTTTTTCTGGTACTTGCTTTAATTTTAGCATCCACCTGGTAATGTTTAGGGGAGAGAGGAAACCTACAGCTTTCATCCAACTATATCAGTGGTATCATCTACCACAAAGAACCTTGTTATTTGACCTCGTTCAGATCAGTGTGCACTAGGAAGGAAGGTGGGGTTTAGAAGAACATGCCAAGGGGGAGACGGGGGAAGATGGCGGAAGAGTAAGACGTGGAGATCGCCTTCCTCCTCACGGATACACCAGAAATACATCTACACGTGGAACAACTCCTACAGAACACCTACTGAAGGCTGGCAGAAGACCTCAGAGCTCCCAAAAGGCAAGAAACTCCCCACGTAGCTGGGTAGGGCAAAAGAAAAAAAGAAAAAACAGAGACAAAAGAATAAGGACGGCACCTGCACCAGTGGGAGGGAGCTGTGAAGGAGGAAAAGTTTCCACACACTAGGAAGCCCCTCCGCGGGCGGAGACTGCGGGAGGCGGAGGGGGGAGCTTCGGGACCGCGGAGTAGTGCACAGCGACGGGTGCGGAGGGCAAAGCGGGGAGATTCCTGCACAGACGATCGGTGCCGACCGGCACTCACCAACCCGAGAGGCTTGTCTGCTCACCCGCCGGGGCGGGCGGGGCTGCGAGCTGAGGCTCGGGTTTC
>NW_020174022.1:0-5015 GCF_003031525.2 Neophocaena asiaeorientalis asiaeorientalis | reverse complement strand
ACGGGGGACTCCCCATGAATATATTTCTTCCAGACTTAATGAAGGGAGTGTATTCTGATCCACCTGAGGGGTGCATTAGGAGATAAATAAACAAATATGACATCATAAATATATTCTACTGTTCCGAGCTCACTAAGACTTTGGTTATATCCCTCAGTAATATGACAGGGAATTTCTAGCATTTAATTTAATTAAATGTAAGCACTTTTTGGTCCCAGATATTAGTCATTTGCAAAGTAAAATGTTAAAGCTACTCCTATCTTCTTGATTTAACATATTGAATCCAGAATCTTGGCTAAGTGAGACCTTATTGCTCTCCTCAGCCTGAGCCAAATTTATATTTCTTCTACCTTAATCTAAAAACCTTAGGATTAATTCTCACTTGTTTACCTAGGTTTTGGTAAATGCAGAATGTTAAAATCATATGTGAAAAATTTTGGTATGTGTAATACTTTCCATGTCACACTTTGTACTTTACCTTCTGGGCCCTGTTGGAACTTGACTCTGGTTATAGATCTAGGAGCATTAAGAATTGTTGGAGATAGGATATGGAGAGGATTAGCAGTCTCTTCTTGCAAGAGAACTGTCTCAGTGGGGAGGAAATTATAGTTTCTTCAAACAAGAGGAAACTAACGTCTTTAAAACAAGAGGTTGAAGAGATAATTCTAAAAGAAAGGCAGTTTAGCAGAGTTTAAAAGTTCAACTTTCCAATCTTATTTGGAATTTTCCCATATGCCTCTAATGTTTAGGACCCCAATCCTTCCCAATCAATACCCTAAATTTATCATAAAAAGCCTTGCAAGCTTGAGAATTCAATTCTGTAATCTTATAATTTAGGTATGTTTTTTTTTATAGCTCTTTATTGAAGTATAATTGTTTCACAATACTGTGTTAGTTTCTGTTGTATAGCAAAGTGAATCAGCCATATACATACATATATCCCCATATCTCCTCCCTCTTGAGCCTCCCTCCCACCCTCTCTATACCACCCCTCTAGGTCGTCACAAAGCACCGAGCTGATCTCCCTGTGCTATGCTGCTGCTTCCCACTAGCTAAATATTTACCATTTGGTAGTGTATATATGTCAATGCTACTCTTACTTCAGCCCAGCTTGCCCCTCCACCCCGTGTCTTCAACTCCATTCCCTATATCTATATCTTTATTCCTGCCCTGCCACTATGTTCATCAGTACCACATTTATATGGGAATACAAAAGACCCTGAATAGCCAAAATAATACTGCAAAGAAAAGTGGAGCTGGAGGAATCAGGCTCCCCAACTTCAAACTATACTACAAAGCTACAGTAATCAAGACAGTATGGTACTGGCACAAAAACAGAAATATAGATCAATGGAATGAGATAGAAAGACCAGAGATAGACCCACACACATATGGTTGCCTAATTTATGACAAAGGAGGCAAGAACATACAATGGAGAAAAGACAGCCTCTTCAATAAGTGGTGCTGGGAAAACTGGACAGCTACATGTAAAAGAATGAGATTAGAACACTGTCTAACAGCATACACAAAAATACACTCCAAATGGATTAAAGACCTAAATGTAAGACCAGACACTATAAAACTCGTAGAGGAAAACATAGGAAAAACACTGTTTGACACAGGTATGATTTTTATAAATATGAGCACTATGTCTATAGAAGATGAGGTTTTATTTTATGGTAGTCAGCTCCCTTATAAGAGATTTGGGCAGGAAAATTAGTGTTGTGAGCTCATCATTTTTTTTGCTCCAAATTTCACAGCCCATTTGGAAGCCATAAAAGCAAAGAAACAGAATCAAACAAAAAACCTTCCTAATGTAAAATTAATGTGTCTGCTACATAGTTCTCCCTTCCAAATTTCTTACAAAGTGCTTCATTTGGTCCATGCTAACCTGTAATTATGTAGGAAAGAGAATTCTGTAACAAGACAGCATCAGTCTAGCTGTGTTGGCACAGTAGAAATCCTCTATGCAGTGGTCCATCTAGAAATATTATTTTTGGGGGGAGAATTTTTGTGGTTGAGGATAGTGACTTCAGTACTATTTAATTTGTTACTATGAGTAAAGGATTGTTTAAGTTTTCATTTTCTTCTTGTGTCAATTTTTGTAGGTTATGTATTTCCAGAAATTAAAAAACTTTTTTTTAACCTCAATTTTATTTACTGACCTAGAGCACTGGTTCTTAAATGAGGGCTAATATGCCCTCAATGGGACATTTTAAAATTTGTTTTTGGTTACAACAGGATTTTTTCTATTGACATTTAGCAGGTAGAAACTAGGATGCTGCGAACTATCCTGCAATATAGAGGACAACCTTCCCATCAACCAAACCTTATTTGATCCAAAATGTTAATAATGCCAAGGTTCAGGAACCTTGGTCTAAAGTGTTTTGTGATATATCTCAATATAATTTTAAAAATCTACTGCATATTTTGTATGTTATCTTTTTGTATGTTACCTCTGTGGCTTTCTTATTTTACTCAAATCTTGACCTGACAATTTTTGCTATTTTGACAATTTTTCAAATGTATATAACATTTTTGTTCTTGTTAGCAGCAGAACCTATCCTAAAACCTATCCAGCATTTTCTTCTAAATTGTATCATTTCTTTGTAGTAGTATCTCCATAATGTCATATCTGGTTAAGAGAGAAGGTGAATGATAAGTTAATGGTAAGCTGAGGAGGAATGTAATCAAAAGAACAGCAATCTTTATCAAAATGTGAGATTCATAGGTAACATCTTGATTTTGCTTAATTAATATGCCATTCTTATTTGGACAGTAGTAGTGGACAGTTAAAAAAGTGAAGGAAAAACATTGATATCTCCTTGTAAAATGTAAATTTCCCCACATGTTTATTAGGAGGAATTTGCAATTAATAAATCTTTATTTTTTCTCCCTAATGAGAAGACAAATCTTGTTCTTAAATAATCTGTAATTGTTAATTGAAAGAAATAAAGATGACTCCAAGTGAAAAAACAGGATATGGAAGAGAAACTCTGACAAACAATTCTGAAAGATTCAAGTGATAAATGCATTAATGTGGAGAATACCAGAATTTACTTATAGATTCTAAAATTTTATATATAGAATGCATAAATTTTGAAATTTATGTATAAAATTATATATATTTGATAAATAGTCCTGAATAAAAAACACCTATACAATGCATATACAGTTTTAATTTCCTTTGCTTTTCATGGCAAGTAACTAAAATTATTTCTGACATATTGTATTTTTATGTTTATGAATGGTTAAAAGATTTAGGTATCATCGCATTTAACAACAGTTCTACAACTTCCGTGTGCATTATACTTATCTGAGTAAGGTTGATGAATATGCAGTATTGTAAAGCAATTATACCCCAATAAAGATGTTAAAAAAAAGAAAAGAAAAACATGCCAAAGATGATTACAGTATGAGGTAAAATGGTATAAATATATTTAAGGAAAGAGGGTATATTAATTTATAGTTGTCTACTATGAAAGCAATGGAACTAAATTATTACTACATGGGAGATGCATTTTAAACTAGGCCTCAAAAATTGTATCATGGTTGGAGACAGCCAGGTAGAACAGAGCAGCGTGAAGGAGCAGATAATGAAAATTTATGAAAGCATCAGAGTATTCTCTTTGTGGGAGATTTCACAAACCCAAGCCTGCAATTATTTTTTTTTAGTAGAGTTATAGTCAGTTTAAAGCACACATATTCAGCAGTAAAACTTCAGATAGTGATATCATAAACAAATATCTACATTTTAACTTATGAGCTTACATCCTAATTTTAGTTAAAGTTCTGGTGAAACTCACTGTTACTATATTTACTGTTGTTCTTTAATTAGCATGAATTGGCATTAGTATTAGTATATGAATAGAAGTGAGGTGAAATCTTTCAAGAACATACAGAAAAGTAAAAAATTCAAATATTTAGTCCGAAACCTTATACTTCCAGGTTATTGCACTGTTCTTATCTTAGGATAAGTCTTAAATAAATACCTGAAAATTTTCCTTAATCAGGAAGACTAATTCTTGAAGAAAAGTACTGTGCCCATTTTCTCTTTATTTAATTTTCTTTTTTTAACTTCCGCCTTCTCTTCCTTCCTTCCTTCCTTCCCTCCTTCCTCCTTCCCATCCCTTCCCATTCTTACCCTTCCCCTTTGCCTTTCTTTCTTTCTCTCTCGCCTCTTCTCTCTCTCTCTTCACAATTTACTATGAACAGGAAGCACAAAACATGACAGACGGAATGTACCCTTCTATCTTGGGAGCGATTTTCAAATCTCTTAGTTCAGTCTTGAGGTTATTCTCCATCATTTGCATCTACAGCTCTAGAGTTGGCTTCCAAAGTGTTATTCTGCTATTTAGCCCCTGACTCTCAACTCAAGTCGTTTCTCAAATTCTTTCTTCTATTTTCTTAGTTAGGTTTATGTCATTTGGAACAATTGACTATGTGTCATGTATCTCTGAGGGAATCTTAGAAAAAATTAATGATTCATGGGTTTTTTTTTTAATGGTCCGGAAAGCAGCTCTGAACTCAGATATTTTTTGTTTTATCTAGAAACTTTATTGGAGCTTGGGTTAGATGTGAGGAATTATTCACAATTATTTTGACAATAACTAAATGCCCTTAATAGAGTGACAGACTTTATTTAGGAATTCAATGTCACCATCCAGGAATAAGATGATCAACCAAGGACACCATCCAAGACAGGAAAGACATAATTAATTGAACCCCATTTATAGAGCATCCTTGTAAATTTCTGGCTGGTGAAATCTATAAAGACCCATGAAGTAATCAATCACATGTCCACGTACAACTTTTTTTCCCCTAGAATTTTTCTTCATATTTTTGAGAATATTTTTGTAGTTTTAATATATGTATTAGGTAACATCATTCTCATTTTCAAACACTACAGTGAACTCCCATTGGAATTAGAACCCTATTAGAATTCTCGAAGAGACTAAATTTTAAACACGTCTTCCAAGGCCCTGTCCGACCTGGTTTACTTTTTTTTTTTTTTT
>NW_020174021.1:679-826 GCF_003031525.2 Neophocaena asiaeorientalis asiaeorientalis | reverse complement strand
CCTTGACCACTCGGCTAAGTGGGGCTGAGTACAACAAAAAGGCTCGGACTGGGCTTCCCTGGTGGTGCAGTGGTTGAGAGTCCGCCTGCCGATGCAGGGGACACGGGTTCGTGCCCCGGTCTGGGAGGATCCCACATGCCGCGGAGC
>NW_020174021.1:0-590 GCF_003031525.2 Neophocaena asiaeorientalis asiaeorientalis | reverse complement strand
AAAAAGTCTCGGACTGTTGAGCGAGAAATGATTCTAGGAAGCCTGTCCTGTTAACGTCTGCCATGCTGTATTAGTCTGCTCAGGCTGCCCTAATAAAATGCCATAGGCTAGGCGACTTAAACAAGACATTTATTTATTTCCTACAGTTCTAGAGGCTAGGAAGCCCAAGGTCAGGGTGCCAGCATGGTTGAGTTCTTGGTGAGGGCCCTCGTTTTGGCTTCAAAATAGCCGCCTTCTTCCTGTGGCTTCACGTTGGGGTGGTGGGCGGAGAGCACCATCTATGGTCTCTTCCTGTAAGGGCAGTAATCCCAATGTGTGGACCCCAGCCTCCTGACCTTACCAAAACTGAATGACCTACCAAAGACCCAGTCTCCAAATACCATCTCCTGGGGCGGGGTGGGGTGGGGGATGAGCTTCATCGTATGAATTTGGGAGGCAGGGGGTGTACACAATCCAGTGCAGAGCAGGTGCTCAGTCTTTAAAACAAGTATCTCTGTGTGTGTGTGTGTCTCTGTCTCTCTCTCTTCCCTCTCTCTCTCTGTCTTCATTTCTTGGAGGCTGCAAGTGAATTGGGGAGCCCTGATGAAACA
>NW_020174020.1:1193-1350 GCF_003031525.2 Neophocaena asiaeorientalis asiaeorientalis | reverse complement strand
GTTACGTTTAGGGTTAGGGTTAGGGGACGGGAACGGTTTAGTGCACAGGTTAGGTTCCAACAACGGTTTAGGGTGAGCGTACGTGTTAGGGTACGGGTTAGTGTTAGCGTACGGGTTAGGATTAGGGGATGGGTTAGGGTTAGGGGACGGGGACGGT
>NW_020174020.1:0-510 GCF_003031525.2 Neophocaena asiaeorientalis asiaeorientalis | reverse complement strand
AGGGTTAGGGTTAGGGGATGGGGACGGTTTAGGGTACAGGTTAGGGTACGACAACAATTTAGGTTGAGCGTACGTTATAGTATATGTGTTAGTGTTAGCGTACGGCTTAGGATTAGGGGACGGGTTAGGGTAAGGCTTCGGGTGAGGGTTAGGGTTAGGTTTAGGGTTAGGGTTAGGGGACGGGGACGGTTTAGGGGACGGGTTATGGTACGTCAACGGTTTAGGGTGAGCGTACGTGTTAGGGTACGGTTTAGTGTTAGCGTACGGGTTACGATTTGGGTACGAGTTAGGGTAAGGCTTCGGGTAAGGGTAAGGGTTAGGATTTGGGTTTCGGTTAGAGGACGCGTAGGGTTTAGGGGACAGGTTAGTGTACGACAACGGTTTAGGGTGAGCGTACGTGTTAGGGTACGGGTTAGTGTTAGCGTACGTGTTAGGATTAGGGGACGGTTAGGGTAGGCTTCGGGTAAGAGTTAGGATTAGGGTTAGGGTTAGGAGACGGGGACTGTTTAG
>NW_020174019.1:751-844 GCF_003031525.2 Neophocaena asiaeorientalis asiaeorientalis | reverse complement strand
TTATTATCATTAGTAGATTTGTTTATTGATTTGGTTGCTCTTCCTTTTTATATATATTATATTCCTTCTTCTCTTCCTGTGAGTGTGTATGTG
>NW_020174019.1:0-269 GCF_003031525.2 Neophocaena asiaeorientalis asiaeorientalis | reverse complement strand
ACAGGAACACAACACCACCCATGAGCAGAGAGGCTGCCTACAATCCTAATAAGTTCACAGACACCCCAAAACACACCACCAGACATGGTCCTACTCACCAGAAAGACAAGATCCAGCCTCATCCACCAGAACACAGGCACCACTCCCCTCCACCAGGAAGTCTACACAACGCACTGAACCAACCTTACCCATGGGGTCAGACACCAATAACAACAGGAACGACGAACCTGCAGTCTGTGAAAAGGAGACCCCAAACACAATAAGTTAAG
>NW_020174018.1:216-422 GCF_003031525.2 Neophocaena asiaeorientalis asiaeorientalis | reverse complement strand
TAATGATTAATGATGTTTAGCATTCTTTCATGTGTTTGTTGCCAATATGTATACCTTCTTGGGAGAAATGTCTATTTAGGTCTTCTTCCCATTTTTGGATTGGGTTGTTTGGTTTTTTGATATGGAGCTGCATGAGCTGCTTGTAAATCTTGGAGATTAATCCTTTGTCAGTTGCTTCATTTGCAAATATTTTCTCCCATTCTGAG
>NW_020174018.1:0-196 GCF_003031525.2 Neophocaena asiaeorientalis asiaeorientalis | reverse complement strand
GTCTTGTTTATGGTTTCCTTTGCTGTGCAAAAGCTTTGAAGTTTCATTAGGTTCCATTTGTTTTTATTTCCATTTCTCTAGGAGGTGGCTCGGAAAGGATCTTGCTGAGATTAATGTCATAGAGTGTTCTGCCTCTGTTTTACTCTAGGAGGTTGATAGTGTCTGGCCTTACATTTAGGTTTTTAATACATTTTGA
>NW_020174017.1:0-761 GCF_003031525.2 Neophocaena asiaeorientalis asiaeorientalis | reverse complement strand
TGATTCCTCCAGCTCTGTTTTTCATTCTCAATATTGCTTTGCCTATGTGATTTGAATAAGAGTGGTGAGAGTGGGCAACCTTGTCTTGTTCCTGATCTTAGTGGAAATGCTTTCAGTTTTTCACCATTAAGGACGATGTTGTCTGTGGGTTTTTCATATATGGCCTTTATTATGTTGAGGAAAGTTCCCTGTATGCCTACTTTCTTGAGGGTTTTTATCATAAATGGGTGTGGATGTTTGTCAAAAGCTTTCTCTGCATCTATTGAGATGACCATATGTTATTTTCTCTTTCAATTTGTTAATATGGTGTATCATGGTCATTAATTTGCTTATATTGAAGATTCCTTGCATTCCTGGAATAAACCCAACTTGATCATGGTGTATGATCCTTTTAATGTGCTGTTGGATTCTGTTTGCTAGTATTTTCCTGAGGATTTTTGCAGCTATGTTCATCAGTGATATTGTCCTGTAGTTTTCTTTCTTTGTGACATCTTTGTCTGGTTTTGGTACCAGGGTTATTGTGGCCTTGTAGAATGAGTTTGGGAGTGTTCCTCCCTCTGCTATATTTTGGAAGAATTTGAGAAGGATAGCTGTTAACTCTTCTCTAAATGTTTGATAGAATTCACCTGTGAAGCCATCTGGTCCTGGGCTTTTGTTTGTTGGAAGATTTTTAATCACAGTTTCAATTTCAGTGCTTGTGATTGGTCGGCTCACAATTTTTACTTCTTCCTGATTCAGTCTTGGCAGATTGTGCATTTCTA
>NW_020174016.1:0-907 GCF_003031525.2 Neophocaena asiaeorientalis asiaeorientalis | reverse complement strand
AGATGATCATATGGTTTTTCTCCTTCAGTTTGTTAATATAGCTTACCACATTGATTGATTTGTGTATACTGAAGAATCCTTGCATTCCTGGGATAAACCCCACTTGATCATGGTGTATGATCCTTTTAATGTGCTGTTGGAATATGTTTGCTAGTATTTTGTTGAGGATTTTGCATCAATGTTCATCAGTGATTTTGGCCTGTAGTTTTCTTTCTTTGTGACATCTTTGTCTGGTTTTGGTATCAGGATGATGGTGGCCTCATAGAATGAGTTTGGGAATGTTCCTCCCTGTGCTATATTTTGGAAGAGTTTGAGAAGGGTAGGTGTTAGCTCTTCTCTAAATGTTTGACAGAATTCACCTGTGAAGCCATCTGGTCCTGGGCTTTTGTTTGTTGGAAGATTTTAAATCACTGTCTCAATTTCAGTTCTCAGAAGGTTGTGCTTTTCTAAGAATTTGTCTATTTCTTCCAGGTTGTCCATTTTATTGGCATATAGTTGCTTGTAGTGATCTCTCATGATCCTTTGTATTTTTGCAGTATCAGTTGTTACTTATCCTTTTTCATTTTTAATTCTATTGTTTTGAATCTTCTCCCATTTTTTCTTGATGAGTCTGGCTAATGGTTTATCAGTTTAGTTTATCTTCTCAAAGAACCAACTTTTAGTTTGGTTGATCTTTGCTATTGTTTCCTTCATTTATTTTTGATCTGAACTTTATGATTTGTTTCCTTCTGCTAACTTTGGGATTTTTTGTTTCTTCTTTCTCTAATTGCTTTAGGTGTAAGGTTAGGTTATATATTTGCGATGTTTCTTGTTTCTTGAGGTAGGATTGTATTGTTATAAACTTCCCTCTTAGAACTGCTAATGCTGCATCTCATAGGTTTTGGGTCATTGTGGTTTTTTTTTTTTT
>NW_020174015.1:0-485 GCF_003031525.2 Neophocaena asiaeorientalis asiaeorientalis | reverse complement strand
CCCACCAGCTCACAGGGCTTCAGGCCAGGATCCTCGGCGATGTTACCACGAAAGAGGGGATCTGCCCGCCTCAGGCCTCCCCCGGCGTCGCCCCCGGCGAGCAAAGAGCTACACCTGGAGAGGCGCGGCGGCCGGCACCTTTGTGGAGTCGCCATTCCTCTCCGGAGACGATTAAGGGTTTTCTGATCCGAAGGAGCCACCGATTGTCAGGTAAACCCCGCAAAGTGTTTGTTCGTTTTCCCTATTTTAAACCTTTGTCTCTGTAGATTGACCCTTTGACCCCAGGCGCGATCTAGCACCTCCCATTTTGTTTTGCCGGGAGGTAGGGGTCTCTGGCGGAACAGGAAGGCAAGTCTTCGTCCGCCGCAGCAGCGCCTAGAGTTTCTGGCCGTAATCGCAGGAGTTTATCGGACAGCTTTCTACTGCTGTATTGAGAGTCATTAGAAGGGTTTCTCTAGTCTGCCCCGGGGCCCGCGGGCGCTGGG
>NW_020174014.1:0-820 GCF_003031525.2 Neophocaena asiaeorientalis asiaeorientalis | reverse complement strand
AATAAAATGCCTCTTTGCCTTGTACGTGCTTTTCCTGCTGCTCAGATGCGTGTCCTCCACTTTGTCAGACCCCACCCTACTCCTATGACTTTCTTAACAGCTTTACTGAGGTGTGACTGACATGCAATAAACCACACATATTTAAACTTTAGACATACGCAAATTCATGGTTACCAAAGGGGAAAGGTGGTGAGGGGGAGGGACAAATTGGGAGTTCGGGATTGACATATACACACTATTGTATTTAAAATAGATAACCAACAAGGACCTAGTGTACAGCACAGGGAACTCTACTCAATATTCTGTAATAACCTAAATGGGAAAAGAATTTGAAAAAGGATAGTATATGTAAATTTTTTTAAAGTTTTGACATGTATGCATTCATGACCACATTACCCCAATCAAGATAATAAACACATCCACCCCCCCAAAGGTTTCTCATGCCCCTTATAATTCCTTTCTTCCCTCCCTGTCCCCTCCTCTCCCACACCTGTCAGTCTGCTTCCTGTCACTATAGATTTGTTTGAATCATCTAGAGTTTTATAACAATGCAATCGTAACATAGAGCCCTTGGTGTCTGGCTCTTCACTCAGTATAATGTTTCTGAGGTTCCTCCATGTTGCAGCCCCTATCAGTAGTTAGCTCTTTCTTATGGCTGAGTAGTCTTGCACTGTATGGATAGGCTATGATTTCTTTATTGGCCACCTGCTGACAGACACTGCGGCTTTGTCTCTTGGTAACAGCTGTTTTCCTAGTACCTTGAACACTGCCTGGCACACAGCAAGTACTCAATAAATAATTTTAAACAAATGAATGGAAG
>NW_020174013.1:15801743-15823712 GCF_003031525.2 Neophocaena asiaeorientalis asiaeorientalis | reverse complement strand
ACAGTCAGCCTGTCAGGCTGTCGGGCCACTGGGCAACCCCATCAGCCCAGAAGTGCAACCTCAGTTGCTGAAAGCAAAACTCTGTCCCCCTGTGAAGCCAGGCAATTTGGGCCAGAGAGTCAGAGGAGACCGGTAATCAACTCCTCCTCTCTGCTCACCTCCTTGGGGTTACAGCAACCTCATCTCCAAACCCAAATCTGACCCTACAGTGCCAAACTGGGAGTGGCAGGTGGGCTCTGCCGGTGCTTCAGCCCCCTCTGGCTCACTGCTTTTTAAATCACATGACCCAACTTTAAATCAATCAGTTGCTACCTCTAACTCACGTGACTTGGCTTTGAATAGACATGCAGAGGTATAAAAATGATGTTCTGAACAATAAATGGAAAAACAACATCTTATAAATTTTTTTTTCTTTTCGAATGGTCGATTCATTGCATACAGAGTAAAGGATTCTCTTCTGATTTCTTGAACTGTAAACACATACAATGTCTCCATTGGCGTGGTTGACTTAGTTACTTTTTTTTCGTTGTTGTTGTTAACATCTTTATTGGAGTATAATTGCTTTACCATGTTGTGTTAGCTTCAGCTGTATAACAAAGTGAATCAGCTATTCGTATACATATATCCCCATATCCCTGCCCTCTTGCGTCTCCCTCCCACCCTCCCTATCCCACCCCTCTAGGTGCGCACAAAGCACTGAGCTTATCTCCCTATGCTATATGCAGCTGCTTTCCTCTAGCTGTCTATTTCACCTTTGGTAGTGTATACATGTCCATGCCACTCTCTCACTTCGTCCCAGCTTACCCTTCCCCCTCCCCGTGTCCTCAAGTCCAGTCTCTATGTCTGCGTCTTTATTCCTCAGCAGCGATTCCTGCGAGGGGTGGATACTTCCTTTTATGCTCAGGGGATATCCCGTAGTTTGAATATGTTTTGAGTTTGATCCTGTGAAACCATCAGAACTTCCCACCAGAGATAAATGAGGAGATTCTGCTCTTTATTAATACGCACAATGAACACGGGTGTCCTGGCTGTACTTGCCAACCCTCCTATTTTACCCATCTATTTTTATCCACCTTCCACCCTGTGAGTACTTTTGACCAACCCTGAGCTCAGACCCCTGACTTATTAGAGTGACTTTTTCACACTTTCTTTAAAAATGGACAGGTAATAAAAAGAATTTAACCTAGAAGCAGCAGCTCAGTAAGGGAAATAAAATCACCAGAAGTTATATAATCACAGCCACAGCCATTCAGGGCTCTTGTCTTATCTGCTGGGTCATAAGAATGCGACCATCCTAAATTTGAAGGGCATCCAATCAAATAAGTAAAGGTGTTGCTCACCTCTGGCTCTTGGAGGGATTGCTAGGCAGTCTACCCAGTGTATACTAACTGCAAAACACTGTCATGGTTTTGAAACACCTATGTTCCAGGAAAGCTTTTGCTGTGCATGGGGAAGTTTTATTTATTTTTTTGACATAAAGCAAAAAATAAATCACCAAGCTCTTTTTGCACAGGACATCTGAAGAGGGCAGTAGAAGCAAGGAATGGGCAGAAAAGACTATCTCCTCTGAAGTTAAGGTCGTTTTTCCAAAAGAGTAGGATTTAGTCTCAGTTTAAGGAGAACACTTTTAAGTAGCTGGGACAGCTCCAAACTGCAGTTTAGGGAACGAGTGCTTCAAAAGAACAGTGCTTTAAAAGTTCTGGCAAGGCAGCAAGAGGATGAAGAGTTGGTTTTGCATAGTTTTGAACACAGGAGTAAAGAAGCAGAGGCATCTCTGACTAAAAGGCCCTGAGATCCTATGGCATCAATGGGTCAGTTGCAGGGAGCAGGGGGTGTGGGGGGCGATATTTCTCTCTCAATGTTTCCCAGGGCAGCCACCCCTCCCTACCCCACACCCCTACTCCCTTCACCTTCCTCCCTCCACTGTTGGGTCACCAGGGACAGCACTTCTTAAGCTGGAGCGCTCAGGCACCATCTCTGCAATCTGGATTCTTCCTGGAGCCTGACAGGTTCCGGGACAGGAAGCCAGGTCTGCATGGTCGCTGGGGTGCAGTCGGACCTGGAGGCCTGGAGGGGAACTGGATCCCTGAAGCCCACCCACGTCTTTGAAGCCGAGGGAGGAACACATCCTCCTAACAGTACTTCTCGGGGTCAGCGTACTCCCCCCACCCGACGGTGATCCATACTCACTTGAGGCAGCAAGGACTGCCTCTAACTGGCCCACTCGATTCCGCCTTAAGGGTCCTCACACATATATGATAGCGCAGGCCCCGGCTCTCTTTAGTCAGCTGAGGCCCGTGCTGCCGGGGTCCTTCCAGTCCCATCCCCCAGCCCCTCCCTCTCGGACTGTATCTAATAGAAGAAAGAGCACAGAGGAATTGGATGAATCAAGGGACCTGGGAGCCTGGGTATGAGTTTGAAGACCGAGAACCTAAGGCGCAATTACACATTATTGGAAACTCTTGTGGGGTGTGTGGGGGGAGGTTAGGAGGCTGAGAGGCTGAGTCGACCTGGTGAGTCCAGCCCCAGAACATCACAGAGCCCCGCCCCCCTTCCCTGTCTTCAGAGAAGGGGTGCCGCAACTGCAACCGGGACTCTACACTTCCTCCTCCCTGATTCTCCTCCAGAAGAGCAGGTGGTCCCCCTCTGAGGGCAGGGGTAAGACAACGGACCAAGTCCCCATGGACTAAGGTGCTGCTGGTAGCTCTTCCTGAACAGCAGTGCTGGCTTGGAGCCAACCCGTGCACCACCAAATTTGGTATCGTCCTGCAGCTGAGGGACGCAGGCTTTAAGTCAGCTGCCCTGGCTTTAAATCAATCAGCCCCACTTTAAGTCAGGTGACCCGACTTAAATCACTGTCTGCCCCTCAAGCCTGCAAGAAAAGTTGGGAACTTCACGTTGATCCCAGCACCTCACATAGCAAAATGCACACTGTAGTCACCCCCAAGCCTGGCTTAGAGGCAGGATATAAGGTAACGGGAAGGGCGTGCACTCATGGTGATGAGGGTGTACTTCATGTACCAGAAGGGTCTAGGCACTCTGGGGTACAGCAAGCAGTGCACGATACAGCAGCTCCCTCGCAACGCTGTTGATGCACAGGGAGAGAAGGCACACCCAGGCACGCCGAGGTTCCAGGGCGGGAGCTGGGGCACAGCCAGCTGAGAGGGTGTGAAAGCGGAGGAACTGAGCCTTCTTGAGAAAGGCAGACACCAATGATGGATGAGAAAAAAAGACCAAGAAACATGGATTTGAGAAACACATCCTGCTCTTGAAATTGGGATGGGGGGCACCCCAGATTTGAATCCTCTTACTCCCCAGTTGCTAGTGCTTTGGCAGTTGCCCAGTTACTTACAAAACGTGACTGATAATATCTAACCTGTATAATACTGCATTTGTAGTCGTTTTGCGTGTTTATGTTTCTATAGTGGAATAAACTTTTCTACAATAAAAATGTATATTTTCTGAAATAAATTAAAACCCCTTGTGAAAAAGTACTATATAGGACTTCCCTGGTGGCACAGTGGTTAAGAATCTGCCTAAGGCAGGGGACATGGGTTCGAGCCCTGGTCAGGGAAGATCCCACATGCCACGGATCAGTTAAGCCCCTGCACCACAACTACTGAGCCTAAGGCCACCACTACTGAAGCCCGTGCGCCTAGAGCCAGTGCTCCGCAGCAAGAGAAGCCACCGCAATGAGAAGCCCGCGCACCACAACAAAGAGTAACCCCCGCTCGCTGCAACTAGAGAAAGCCCACGCACAGCAACAAAGGAAAAACGCAGCCAAAAATAAATTAATTTTTTAAGAAAGTACTATATCCTTCTGTACGTGTTCTCCGGGAAGAACAGAAAGAAGTGGGAGAGTGAAAAAGACCAAAACATAGTGCACATCCCTGATGCAGGTGCTCTGCTGGCTCAGATAGCTTTATCCCCACTTTTACAAAGGAGGAAATAAGCTCAGAGAGGTTTAGTAATTTTCCCAAAGCCAAACAGCTATTGAGTGGCAGAACCAGGATCTGAACCAAGTCTGTTACCTTCAAAGCCTAAGCCCTCATCACAACAAAACTCAATTAATAGTTACATTTATCGAATTACATTGCAACCTGGGGAGTTTCTGGCACAGTCTTGAATAAGAGTGAGAAAGAAAGAAATAGCATTGTACATACAGACAACCAAAATTTTTGGAGCAGCTGCTAGATGGCTGGCCCTGTTTGGCGTTCAGCAGTGATCAAGACAGGAAGAGTCCAGCTTTCATGAAGCATGTAGTGGGGAGGAGAGATGGGTGCAACTTGGGTGAGGGATTTCACCTTGCTGGGCCTCTGTTTTCTCATCTGGAAAATAGGATGGGGTGTTTCTCATTTTGTGGGATTGTCCAGCGCTCACATTCTCTGATTCCATAAGAAGCATTTGCTTTCCCGTTTCTTTAAAATTCAATCAGGCCATGAGCTGTGATGAATTTTGTTAGCTGCTCCCCAAATCACACTATTTCCACCCATTTTCTGTGATCAGGTCTTTGCCCCAACATGACTCACAATCAATCAAGTCACAGAAGCTAAGGGGCACACAGCAGAAGAATTCCAGCCTGGCTTCCCAGGAGCTCTGCGGTCTACCTGGCCAGGTAAACTTAACTCACCTGGGACAAGGTGGCCATCCCTAGTTTCGCATCAACATGATTTCAGGCACAAACCTCCTCGTTTTTCCATTTTGTCTTTAAGTTACTTGTTGAAACAACTGCACAAGTATGAAAAAGATATAAAATCAGGCATCCTGTGCCCCCAGTGCCTACTAATAAATGATTTTCTGCCACCTTAATGATAAAGAGAAAACATTTCAGCATTCTGCTGCCCATATTATTTTTCATTTTTGTTGATACTTGTACTGAATACATCTTTCAATAATTTAACAACAGAACATTTACTTAGGTTATTCCACACACAGCCTTTAGTGGTAAGGGTTTTGTTGTTATATTTCTATTATGTTTCCTTTAAAAATCATTATCCTGTTTAAATGGATTAAGTCAATTTTATGGGCATTTATCATATGATATTGATGAAATTAATATATAGAGGGCAGTGGTACAAGTTGATTGGACTTAAGAGCCTCTATTAGCACAGTTAAATATAAATATTATATGTATATAAACTAAATTACATGCCGAGTGAGATTCTCCTACTTTTTTCACTCTGTGCCCCTCAAGCCTGTGAGAAATGGAATATTTCTTGCCATCTCAGTAAACAAAGGATGTCATAGTCATCAGCACTTGCAGTCCTCCAGTGTGAGCCGCGGGAACTCAGGATATGCAAATACAGAATGCAGGCCCCAGGGAGCTGAGGTGCATATCAAAGGAAAGGTTTCAGAGCCCAGACTCTGGCATCTTCCCATACAAAGACAAGCGCTACATTCCTCACGTGGGGAGAGCTGGTTTTCCTTAGTTAACAATCACCTTTTGATATTCCCCATTACCTGTGCCAGTCCCCTGCCCTGTCCCCTCCCCCCGGTACTTTAGCTCTGGGAGGAAGGAGCGCAGAGGGACTCGGCTGAATAAGGAACCTGCGAGCCTCGGGAGGAGTTTTCAGCCGGTTTCCCCGCAGTCGGGAGGAGGGGCGCTGACGCTGCAGCCGGACCCTGCGCCTCCCTTGCCTCGTTTCCCCTCAGGACGCTCAGGCCGACCCCCTCCCCACGCCCCCCAGGACACGCGAGCCAGGCCAAGGGCAGGCGCGAGAGGAGGGACCGAAGTTCCCCGGGACCAGGCTCTGGGGGCCGCTCTTTCTGTACAGCAGCGGCAGGTGGCAGCGAACCCCTGCCCCACAGAAGCTGGTCTTGCGCTGCCGCCCGGGCACCGGACCAGGCGGAGGGTCGGCGACCACTTACCCGGCCCGCCGTCCCCACGACTGTCACGGCTTCGGCAGCCGGAGCCTCTCCAGAGCCGGCAGCCTCAGTGAGGCCGCCCTCCGCTCGCTCTGGGGCAGTTCCCTGACGACCGAGGGAATAGACCCCGAGCTGCGGGAGTTCCAGCTCTGCGGAAACGCGGGCTCCGTTCTGGGCTTAGGGGGTGGGACCGCTCTGCCCCGAGGCCTTCCGGGAGGGAGGGGGCGCTGGGGGAGGGAGCCGCCAGAAGCGCAGGGCTCCGTCGGGGGTCCTGGAAGGGCGGCCCGACCTGGGGGCCCCGCCCACTGAGGCAGTAGCCCAGGCCTTTTTCCTGGAATCCTACACAAAAAATGTTAGAAAGAATCACGATCTTCAGTAAATATTCACAAATGATTGTTGCTGCTGTGCTTACTATCCTATTAAAGGTGTAAAATCCATAAAACACTTTAAGTTCAAAGTTAACTATGAATTTTTACCTTTCCTTATTATGTCTCTGCTATTCCCAATTGTGGTTAATGAATCAGACTGTGGCATCACTAGTTAAACATGAGCTTGTTAAAAAAAATGGAATTCAAGCACACCAGAACTCCTGAATCAGAATCTGCACTTTTACAATCTCCCCAGTGTACTTGTGTACCCATGAATAGTTGAAAGGTTCATTTCTACCCTGACATGTCTTTTCTTGCTAGCCTTAACCCTGGATCACACAACATGAATTCCTCTTCCCATATCTTATACATTAATTGATATAAATGTAGGCATACTATTTATATTAGCCATATCATAGCTAGCCATTTATTCCATCATCTGATCTGGATAAACTTCAGATTCAAAATATCACTCACTGGAGCCCTAGGGACAGTAGCACATACAATCTCATATGAAGTAATGTAGCAGTTATTGTATTCTCGGTCTTACTGATAAATGGATCATTTACACTTTCAACAATAATTATTACACGAGAACACCTATGACTAATTTTCTCCTGACCCCTACCCAGAATTTGATTATCTCCGCAGTAGCAGAAATCCAATGAAACCCCACTAGATTTAACAGAAGTAGAATCAAAACCTGTATATGTCTTCAATGTAGAAAATGGAGCAGGCCCACTCACCCCTGTCATTCCTAGAGAATATGTCAATTTCCTTATAATAAACATTTCCACAACCATCTATTTTTAGGAGCATTCGACAATCCCTAGGTGGTAGAATTATATACAGCCCAAGTCATCATTAAAACACATCTAACAATCTCCTTCCTACGAATTCGAGCATCCTACCCACAATTCTGATATGATCAATGTCTACATCTCTTATAAAAAGTTTTTTTACTATTAACATTAGCCCGATGTATATGAGAGTTTTCACTACCTGTCATCATGCCAGGCAACCCACCACAAACTTAAGAAATATGTCTGACAAAAGAGTTACTTTGATAGAGTAAATCATAGAGGTTTCAATGCTCTTATTCCTGGAATTGAATTCTTTCCTAAGAATTTTACGTTCTCCATGCTACCACATTACACCACATGCTATATAGTAAGGTTCTCTAAGTAAGCTTCAGGCCCATACCCCCAAAATGTTGTCGTATATCCTTCCTGTACTAATAAACTGTCATTGTTTTTACTATCATTCTACTGACTATTATCTCAGGAAATATAATTGTATAACAAGCTCACACTGGTTAATGATATCCCCATTCTAATAAAAAACACGAACCCATAAGCTACAGAAGCATCCAACAAATATTTCCTAAAACAATCCACCACATCAATACTACTTATAATGGCTATTATCATTAATCTAATATACTCTGGTCAAAGAACACAAAGAATAACAAAAATCTTTAATCCAGCAGCATCCACCCTCATGACAATCACCCTTGTCACAAAAGTAGGACTTTCCCCATTTCACTTCTGAGTGTCTGAAGTAACACAAGGCATTCCATGAACTGCAGGCCTGATACTATTTACACGACAAAAGTGCACCCCTATCAGTTTTATCCCACATGTCACCATCTATCAACCTAAATATACTATTAATCATAGTGATATTATAAATCATAGCTGAAGGCTGAGGCAGACTTAGCCATACTCACCTGGAAAAAATTACACCCTCCTCATCAATTGCCCATGTAGGATGAATAACAGCTATTATAAAGTATATTCCAATTATAACAATCCTAAACATAGTAATTTATATCATAACAACACTCTCTTCTTCTTATTCATGCCCAGATCATGTACTACGAGAGTATCATTATCACACACATGAGATAAAACACCTCCCATCACAATCCTTTTCCTCACCATTATAATATCATTAGGACATCACCCATCACTATCAGGGTTTTTACCCAAATGAGTAATTATCCAAGAGATAACAAAAATGATAACATCATTCTACCAACACTAATAGCCATCATAGCAGTCCTCAACACATATTTCTACTTGCAGCTAACATACTCCACATCACTATGTTCCCTTCATTAAACAACACAAAAATAAAACAATTTGAACATACAAAGAAATAACCTTCCTATCATTACCAATCATAATATCCACATGATTACTACACATAACACCCATTCTATCAGTGCTGGACTAGGAATTTAGGTTAGTTCAGACCAAGAGCTTTCATAACCCTAAACAAGAAAAATTTACTTAATTCCTAAAAATAAGGATTGCAAGACTTCATCCTACATCAATTGAATGCAAAGCAAACATTGTAATTCAGCCAAATCTTTAGGAGATTGATGAGTTTTAACCCCAGGAAACTTTAGTTAACAGGCCAATCCTCTAGTCAACTGGCTTCAATCTGCTTCTCCTTCATTTGAGAAAGAAAAAAAGAGAAAAAAGGCAGGAAAATCTCTGGCAGAATTGAAGCTGCTTCTCTGAAATTACAGTTCAATTTGTTGATTCACCCTAGGGTTTGCGAGAAAGAGGGTTCAATCTCGGTCTTTACATTTACAGTCTAATGCTAGCTCAGTCATTTTACCTCTGTTCATACACTGCTGATTATTTTCAACAAATCACAAAGATATTGGCATTTTATATTTACTATTTGGTGCTTGAGCTGGAATACCAGGCAGCACCTTAAGTATATTAATGCAGGCTGAGCTATGCTAACCTGGAGCAATACTTGGAGATGCCCAAATCTGTAAGGTAGTCATAACAGTCCTTGCATTTGTAATAATTTTCTTTATAGTTGTACCCATTATGATTGCAGGGTTTGAAAACTGACTTGGGCCACTAAAAACTCGGACAGCTGAGGTAGCATCTCCCTGAATAAATCATATAAACTTTTGACTACTTCCTCTATCATTCTTACTCCTACTCATATCACCAATAGTAGAAGCTGGTTCTGGTACCAGTGGAATCCCATATTCAGCTCTAGCCTGCAATCTGGTCCACGCAGGAACCTCAGTCGACCTAACCATTTCATCCTTACATGTAGCAGGTGTCTCTTCAATTCTTGGTGCTATTATTTTTATTACTATAGTCTTTAACACAAAACCAGCAGTCACATCCCAATACCAAGCACCATTATTTGTTTAATCTTCCCCAACTATAGCCATCTTAATATAATTACCAATGTCAGTCCGAGCAGCCAGAATTGCCATACTGTTAAGAGATAGAAATCTCAACACTACTTTCTTTGAACGTGCAGGAGGAGACCGAATCCTATACCAACACCTATTTTGATTCTTTGGTCACCCTGAAGTCTGTATTCATGGCCTACCAGGGTTTGTTTTAAACTCACATATCATTACATACTACTTAGGACAAAAAGTGCCTTTCAGCTATTTGGGAATAGTATGAGTCATGTCCACTGGCTTTTTAGGATTTCTCTTGTGGGCCCATCATATATTTACCATAGGGATAGCTGTCAACGCAGGAGCATACTTTGCATCAGCTATCGTAATGACTTCTACCCCTACAGGAGTAAATGTATCTAGTTGATTAGCAACTCTCTCTTTAAGTTTTCTTTTCTTTTTTTTTTTCTTTTGGCTGTGTTGTGTCTCGGTTGCTGCATGTGGGCTTTCTCTGCTTGCGGTGAGCGGCAGCTACTCTTCGTTGCAGTGCGCGGCCTTTTCATTGCAGTGGCTTCTCTTGTTGCAGAGCAAGGGGTCTGGTGCCTGGGCTCAGTAGTTGTGGCTCGTGGGCTCTAGAGGGCAGGCTCAGTAGTTGTGGCACACGGGCTTTTTGCTCCGCGGCATGTGGAATCTTCCGGGACCGGGGATCGAACCCATTTCCCCTGCATTTGCAGGCAAATTCTTAACCACTGCGTCACCAGGGAAGTCCCTGATTAGCAACTCTTCACAGAGGTAATATTATATGACCTCTCACTCTATTATGAGTTTTAGGCTTTATTTTCCTTTTTACAGTAGGTAGTTTGACAGGAGTCATCTTAGCCAACTTATCCCCAGACATTGTCCTCTAGGGTACATACTATGTAGTAGCACACTTCCATGACCTAATGTCCATGGGAGCAGGCTTCACTATTATCGGAGTCTTTCTACATGGATTCCCACTATTATCAGCTTATACACTTAACTCAGCAGTAGCAAATAGGCCTAAAAAGAGCTGCTATCCCAGGACGGCTAAATTAAAGAATCTTAATACCGACAGGACCAGGCCTATGTTGTGGACAATGATCAGTAGAGGTCGTTTTCCTGAGTTCAAAGACAGGACAGAGGGATATGGCTGAGATATGGGGTGAATCTGGAGCCCATGGGGATGCACTGTCCAAGCTTCAGGACAGGAATGGGGCCACTAGTCCCAGGCCACCCACCACGCCCACCCTAGCAGGATCTTGGCAACATTCCCTGTCAGTGATGAGGCAGCCCTAGCACTTGTCATGCTCGTGTGATCCTGACCCATGCAGATGTGGTGAGACCCACACATTCCCCACACCCTTTACCTGGGGTCGCACATCCACACTCACCACGGTGACCCCACCTCCCCAGACCCTGCACCTAAAGTCACACGTTCTCTCTCAACAGGTGACCCATCCTACCCAGACCCCTCCACCTGAGCCACATGTCCACAGTCCCAGGGTGAACCGCCCTCCACAGACTCCCCCAACTGGGGTCACACATGCACAGTCTCCAGGGTGACCTCACCTCCCCAGACCCTGCACCTGGGGGACATGTCCCCTTGGTCAGGACACCACGGCTCTGCTGGTGGCTCCCCTAATGTGGAAACAAGCTGTGTCCCTGGGACCTCCTGGGATGGGAAAAAGTGGCAGGTGGGTCTCCTCTGCCCACACTTGTCCCAGAGAAGTCCTCCTCTTTTCACTTTAGTTCTGTTGATTTTACCTGTTTTTAAAGCTTTCATGCTAGAGGTGAACACACTTCTTGGTTCTGGCAGGCTCAGTCCTTTCTTGTCTCACATACTTGTTGAGATAACTCATAGGACAGCAGGGGTGAAAGCCGAGGGGCAGCTCTGGACGCTTCTGAGTAGGGACAGTAGACTGGAAGGAGAGCTCAGCAGCAGCCTCAGCTGTTACCCATCGGCCTTTTGCCCGATCTGCGTGCCCTGCAATCAATTCACCAGCTAAACCTGCCTCCCTACGCACCATGCATGTGCTGGTGAATTGGAATTATTGCCAGGTAGCCCCCCTGCGGATTCTCCACAATCCCCAAGGTAGGTGAACCTTGCAGGGATTAAGACTAAGGCCCCGACCATAGCACTGACCCTTGGGAGGACCAGGTAACCACACTCAGAAGAGAGGCTGTTACTTAGACAAGCCCACCTCAGCTCCAGACCCCAGACATCTAAGCACTGACCTTCAGATGCAGGCACGGAGCTTCCCAGTACTGAGGCCATGCCGGGTCTCTACCCAGGTTCCCATAGTCCTAGTGTACACAGAACATGGTCAGGTCTAAATCTTCTTATTATAGACAACACATGGTCAGCTCTAAACATAATCATTAGACAGGACATGCAGAGATCTAAATCTACTGTGTAGACAGAACTTGATCGTGTTTAAACTAGCTTAGGGCTGATCTCATAGGTGGTACAGATCACACACATGGGTCTCTCATCTTTGGACACCCACCTCGGGAAACTGAACAAAATCTTTGTCATTAAACATTTCAACAGGCAAAACAGAAATGTTACCAATTTCTCTGGCCACGTGATGGTCAGGATCCACAGGTGAGCCACGAACTTCTTAGAGTGCAGCCCAGTCTGCTGCCAGGACAGACAAGAACTGGCCTGATTCCAGCCTCCCAGGCTTCCAGAAGGAGGCGGCCACACTGGAAGCCCAGGCAGGACAGTCCTGCATGGTCCGGCCTGGGAGATCCGGTCTGCCCATTCTGCTGGCCAATTCCGGGTGGGGACCTCAGGGCCGCTGAGAGCCCTGCACTCAGGTCCTCCTTCCCTGCAGCGTGTGCGTGTGTGTGTGCGTGTGTGTGTTTGTGTGTGTAGAGGGGGCGGTGGCTGACGGCTCCCATGGTTCTGGTCCCAGGGACCGCACTGTCTTCGAGGGGAGGCACTGGGAGAGGTAGGGGCATAGAAGCCGCTGGAGAGGAGAACCCACGGTGGAATTCCTTGCACACTGGCTCGCCCCACCTGGTGACCCGCCTGCCCATCGAGGGCCACATGTCACCTCCCAGCCCCCACCCCCGAGGGCAGGGAGCCTGCTCTTTCAAAAGCACAAGGTCTCACATGAAGGAGACCCAGTGGGGACTGTCACGCCCCCACTCCTGATGCTGAGTTTGGGAGAATGAACCCCCTTGACTGGGCGATGGGACCCTGTGAGGAAAGAGGTGGCGGCCCCATCCAAGTCGGGGCCTGGCTGAGAGATGGGAACACAGGAGCCAAGTGCAGAGCCTGGAGGCCAGGCCAACAGGAGGGACACCCCCAGCCTTGGCCGGGCTCTCCAACTGTGACACTGTAGCTTTAGGGGACCTGGGGCAGGTGACAATGTAATGGGGGTCTATACTGGATCCTGAATGGGGCTTAAAGAAGGTGTGAAGGATGTTACTGAGACAGTGACAGTCATTGGAAGACAGACTCTGTGTCAGGGCATCCTGCTCCATCCATTTAAATCCCTGAGATCTGTGACCTTTACGTGGCTACGCAGGATTGTTAGAGCAGCTGCGTGTGGATATATCTGCAAGTGGTTCCAGCAAACACACAGCTGTGCACACAGGCAGGCACAGCACACACACGAACATATGCAGGTGCACAGCACAAATATATTCACACACTAGCATATGAACACACATGCACACATATGCCGTAAACACACTAACGTGAGCAAGGCACACTAACTAACGTGTGCAAGGGCACATACCTATGCACACGCACAGCATACGTATGCAAACAGGCACATGCACACGCATGTACACAGCACACACACAGGGAATAAAGTGAATCCATAAAGTGAATCCGTAAAGCATTCAGTCCTGAACACAAGTGAAGCTGACATGTATTTTTCCCTTTTCTTAGCTTTGATGTTTTCACAATAAAAAGTTAATGGCAAATGACTTTTGATTCGTAGGAGTTTCTGACGTTATTCCACAAATATTATGACAGGAGAAATGAATGTAGATATTACATGTGTCCACTAATGGATGAATGGAGAAGAAAAACATGGTCCCTCAATACAAGGGAATGTTATTCAGCCTAAAAAGGAAGGCAATTCTGACACAGGCTGCAGCAGGGATGAACCTTGGGGGCATTATGCTCAGTGATGTAAGCTAGACACAAAAAAACAAACATTGCTTGATCCACTCATACAAGGCCCCTAGAGCAGTTGGAAACATAGAGACAGAAAGTAGGATGTTGAGTGCCAGGGGCTGAGGGAGGGACAATGGGGACTGAGTGTTTAATGGGGACTGTTTCAATTTTGCAAGATGAAAAAGTTCTGGAGGACGATGGCGGTCAGGTTTGCACAACAGTGCGAATTACTTCTTGACCCTGAAATGTGCACTTAAAAATGGTTAAGATAGTAAAGTTTATGTTTTGTGTATTTGACCATAATTTTAAAAACTTTTTAGAAAACAACAGGAAGTAGTCCATGAATACCACAAGATGCACAACTTCACTAACAACCGAGGGATTAAAACCATAAGAAAACTACTGTGCACACACCTACCAGAATGGCAGACATGAAGACACAGTATCAAATATCAGCAGGATGTGGAGCAATGGAAAGCCTGGTGCGCAGTGGGGGGTGCAAACACTTGTGAAACAATCGGACCTCAGAGAGCGAAGTCCATGCACACAGACCCACAGTGTTCATCCCAGCTGAACACAAACCCCCCAGCCCTGCACCAGGACACACGGACATGGACTCTGCAGCCACAGGAGCCAAACCTGAAAGAACCTGAAGGCCATCACAAGTGGATGCAGAAATAAACCATGCACGCTCCTGTGAAGGAATATTCCACAGCAATGGAGTACATTTTGTTTAAAGGTAGTAAAACTATAAAAATTATTTTTTAAAAAAAATATTAAAAAAAAATCTATATTCACAAGATGAAAGAATCTATAATTCTGGCACCTGGTGATTGTCGAATGCTCCTGGAAACGTTTGTTATAAGGAAATTGACATATTCTCTAGGAAGGACGGGTTGAATGGGCCTGCTACATTTTCTACATTGAAGACATATACAGGTTTTGATTCTACTTCTGTTAAATCAAGTGGGGCTTCATTGGATTTCTGCTACTGTGGAGATGATCAAATCTGGGTAGGGGTCAGGAGAAAATAGTCATAGGTGTTCTCGTGTAAAAATTACTGTTGAAAGTGTAAATGATCCATTTATCAGTAAGATTATACCTTAAGCCCAAAGAATCCATGGAAAATTGTTACAAAAATAAGACAATAAAATATTGTAAGGACTATAACAGAAGCGTATAGTACACAGTTCATATAGACACATCCCAAGCAGTTACAAAGTATATTAAAATGGAGACTGCAGTTTTAAAGAATAAGATAAGTTATACCCACAAACTCCCAATCTTTCCTGAAACGTTGCAACCTGAAACCCTATTGTAGGAAGCAGAAGATTCCAGGAGACATTCTACAAATGAAGGACTCTAAACCCTGTGGGTGGTTAAGGAATTCTGGAAGGAAGGTATCCTCACCCAAGGAGAGAAGGTTCCTATACTTGTCTAACATCACATCCCTGTAACAAGTCCCATTGATCTTGGTCCAGGCATTCTCACTCTTCTTGAGAGAAATCTATGGGCACATCGTGGAATGTCAGCAGTCCCTGAAACTAAAAGTACACATATCGTGTGGCCACGGGAAGAGTTCATAATGTGACCCAAGAAGAAAACAGCACGTTAAGAGAACTGGTTTTAATTTAGAAGAGTGTCTTGAATTATCCACTAATATATATATTATATATATATGTATGTATTTTTTTAAAACAGTAAGTTTCTCTATCTTATTTCTTACTACAAGAAAAGAGTATTGCATGTGATCCACAAAACCAGTATAGAGACTATACTTATCTGGAAAAGAAATGATAAAATGATGGTTTCAACACAGGCATATGCATTTTTGAGTGCTTTATTTATATCAAACTGGATAAAACCTGTGTATTTCTCAGACACAAAAGATACGTCGAGGTAGAAATGAACCTTTCAACTATTCATGGGTACACAAGTACACTGGGGAGATTGTAAAAGTGCAGATTCTGATTCAGGAGTTCTGGTGTGCTTGAATTCCATTTTTTTTAACAAGCTCATGTTTAACTAGTGATGCCACAGTCTACGATTCATTACCACAATTGGGAATAGCAGAGACATAATAAGGAAAGGTAAAAATTCATAGTTAACTTTGAACTTAAAGTGTTTTATGGATTTTACACCTTTAATAGGATAGTAAGCACAGCAGCAACAATCATTTGTGAATATTTACTATAGACCATGTATCTTTCTAACTTTTTTGTGTAGGATTCCAGGAAAATGCCTGGGCTGCGGTCACAGTGGGCGAGGACCCCAGGTCGGTCCGCCCCTCCAAGACCCCCGTTGGGGCCTAGCGCTCCTGGCGGCTCCCTCACCCCGCGCCCCCCTCCCTCCCGGAAGGCCTCGGGGCAGAGCGGTCCCACCCCCTAAGCCCAGAACCGAGCCCGCGTTTCCACAGAGTTGGAACTCCCGGCGGCTCGGGGTCTATTTCCTCTGCCGTCACGGAACTGCCACGGAGCCCGAGAGGAGGGCGGCCTCACTGAGGCTGCCCGCTCTGGAGGGGCTCCGGCGGCGGAAGCCGCGACAGTCGTGTGTACGACTGGCCGGTAAGTGGGCGCCGACCCTCCGCCTGGTCCGGTGCCCGGGCGGCAGCGCAAGACCAGCTTCTGTGGGGCAGGGGTTCGCTGCCACCCGCCGCTGCTGTACAGAAAGAGCGGCCCCCAGCGTCTGGTCCCGGGGAACTTCGGTCCTTCCTCTCGCCCCTGCTCTCGGCCTGGCTCGCGTGTCCTGGGGGGCGTGGGGAGGGGGTCGGCCTGAGCGTCCTGAGGGGAAACGAGGCAAGGGAGGCGCAGGGTCCGGCTGCAGCGTCAGCGCCCCTCCTCCCGACTGCGGGGAAACCGGCTGAAAACTCTTCCCGAGGCTCGCAGGCCCCTGCAGGCCCCTTATTCAGCCGAGTCCCTCTGCGCTCCTTCCTCCCAGAGCTAAAGTACCGGGGGGAGGGGACAGGGCAGGGGACTGGCACAGGTAATGGGGAATATCAAAAGGTGATTGTTAACTAAGGAAAAACAGCTCTCCCAACGTGAGGAATGTAGCGCTTTTCTTTGTATGGGAAGATGCCAGAGTCTGGGCTCACTGAAGTCCTTCCTTTGATATGCACCTCAGCTCTCTGGGGCCTGCATTCTGTATTTGCATATCCTGAGTTCCCGCGGCTCACACTGGAGGACTGCAAGTGCTGATGACTATGACATCCTTTGTTTACTGAGATGGCAAGAAATATTCCATTTCTCACAGGCTTGAGGGGCACAGAGTGAAAAAGTGTCAGAGAATTTCACTCAGCATGTACTTTGGTTTACATATAGTTAATATTTATACGTAACTGTGCTATTAGAAGTTCTCAAGTCCAATCAACTTGTACTACTGCCCTCTATGTATTCATTTCATCAATATCAAAAGATAAGTGCCTATAGAATTGACTTAATCGATTTAAATAGGATAATGATTTTTAAAGGAAGCATAATAGAAATATAACAACAAAACCTTTACCACTAAAGGCTGGGTCTGCAACAACCTAAATAAATGTTCCATTGTTAAAATATTGAAAGATGTGTTCAATAGAAATATCAACAAAAATGACAATAAGGGCAGCAGAATGTTGAAATGTTCTATCTTTATCATTAAAGTGGCGGAAAATCATTTATTAGTAGGCACTGGGGGCACAGGATGCCTGATTTTATATCTTTGTCATATCTGTACGGTTGTTTCAACAAGTAACTTAAAGACAAAATGGAAAAAACAAGGATGTTTGTGCCTGAGATCATGTTGATGTGAAACCGGGGATGGCCACCTTGTGCCAGGTGAGTTAAATTTACCTGGCAGGTAGACTGCAGAGTTCCTGAGGAGCAAAGGTTGGAATTCTTCTCCTGGGTGCCCCTTAGGTTCTGTGACTTGACTGATTGTGTCATGTTTTGGGAAAGACCTGATCACAGGAAGAGGGTGGGAATTGTGTGATTTGGGGAGCAGCTAACAACATTCATCACAGCTCACGGCCTGAATGAATTTTAAAGAAACGGGAAAACAAATGTTTCTTATGGAATAAGAGAATGTGAGGGCTGGACAATCCCGGAAAATGAGGAACACCCGTCCCATTTTCCAGATGAGAAAACAGAGGCCCAGCAAGGTGAAATCCCTCACCCAAGTTGCACCCGTCTCTCCTCCCCACTACATGAAAGCAGGACTCTTTCTGTTGTGATCACTGCTGAACCCCAAAAAGGGCCAGGTATCTAGCAGCTGCTCCAAAAATTTTGGTTTTGACTGTAGGAACAATGCTATTTCTTTCTTTCTCACTTTTATTCAGGATTGTGCCAAGAACTCCCCAGTTTTCAATGTAATTCGATAAATGTAAATATTAATTGAGTTTTGTTGTGATGAGGACGTAGGCTTTGAAGGTAACAGACTTGGTTCAGATCCTGGTTCTGCCACTCAATAGCTGTTTGGCTTTGGGAAAATTACTAAACCTCTCTGAGCTTGTTTCCTCCTTTGTAAAGTGTGGATAAATGTATCTGACTCAGCAGAGCACCTGCATGAGAGATATGGACTAAATATTGGTCTTTCTCACTCTACCACGCCATCTCTCTGTTCTTCCCAGAGAAGTTGTACAGAATGATATAGTACTTTTTAAAAATAATTAATTAATTAATTTTGGGCTGTGTTGGGTCTTCGTTGCTATGCGCGGGCTTTCTCTAGTTGTGGCGAGCGGGGGCTACTCTTTGTTGCAGTGCGTGGGCTTTTCATTGCGGTGGCTTCTCTTGCTGTGCTTGTTGTGGAGCACCGACTCTAGGTGCGCCGGCTTCAGTAGTTGTGGCCTGCATGCTCAGTAGCTGTGGCGCATGGGCATAGCTGCTGTGCGGCATGTGGGATCTTCCCTGACCAGGGCTCGAACCCATGTCCCCTGCGTTGGCAGGCAGATTCTTAGCCACTGCGCCACCAGGGAAGCCCAATATAGTACTTTATAAAGAGGGGTTTTAATTTATTTCAGATAGTGTACATTTTTCTTGTAGAAAAGATTATTCCACTATAGAAACATTAACACGCAATACCACTACAAATGCAGCATTCTATGGGTTAGATATTATCAGTAATTTTATAAGTAATTAGGCAAAGGCCAAAGCACTAGGTACTAGGGAGTAAGAAGACTGAAATCTTGGGTGCCCCCCCTCACCAATTTCAAGAGCAGGGTGTGTTTCTCAAATCCATATTTAATCTGGTCTTTGTTTCGTCTTTTCTGTCCATTCCTTCTTTCTACTTCCCTCTTAAGGACCCCAGTGCTCAAAGAGCTTGGTGATTTATTTTTTGCTTGATGTCAAAAAGAAACCTTCCCCATGCACAGCAAAAGCTTTCCTGGAACGTAGGTGTTTCAAAACCATGAGAGTGTTTTGCAGTTAGTATACACTGGGTAGACTGCCTAACAATCCCTCCAAGAGCCAGAGGTGAGCAACACCTTTACTTATTTGATTGGATGTCCTTCAAGTTTAGGAAGGTCCCATTCTTATGCCCCAGCAGATAAGACAAGAGCCCTGGGTGGCTGTGGCTGTGATTAGATAGCTTCTGATGATTTTATTTCCCTTACTGAGCTGCTGCTTCTAGGTTAAATTCATTTTATTACCTGTCCATTTTTTTTTTTTTTTGTGGTAAGCGGGCTTCTCACTGTTGAGGTCTCTCCTGTTGCAGAGCACAGGCTCCGGACGCACAGGCTCAGTGGCCATGGCTCAGGGGCCTAGCCGCTCCGCGGCATGTGGGATCCTCCCGAACCGGGGCACGAACCCGTGTCCCCTGCATTGCAGGCAGGCTCTCAACCACTGCGCCACCAGGGAAGACCTACCTGTCCATTTTTAAAGAAAGACTGACAAAGTCGCTGTAATAAGTCAGGAGTCTGAGCTCAGGGTTGGTCAAAGGTACTCACAGGGAGGAAGGTGGATAAGAATAGGTGGGTAAAATAGGAGGGTTGGAAAGTACAGCCAAGACAACCGTGTTCACCGTGCGTACTAATAAAGGCCAGAATCTCCTCATTTATCTCTGGTGGGAAGTTCTGATGGTTTCACAGGATCAAACTCAAATCATATTCAAACTAGGGGGCTTCCCAGAGGGTGCTGAAGCACCGGCAGAGCCCACCTGCACTCCCACTTTGGCACTCCAGGATCAGAGTTGGGTTTCGAGATGGGGTTGCTGTAACCCCAAGGAGGTGAGCAGAGAGGACAAGTTGATTACCGGTCTCCTCTGACTCTCTGGCCCAAATTGCCTGGCTTCACAGGGGGGAGAGACTTTTGCTTTCAGCAACTGAGGGGGCACTTCCAGGCTGATGGGGTTGCCCAGTGGCCTGACAGCCTGACAGGCTGACTGTGGTATGACTGCCCTTTGTTTTTCCAGAATCTGTACATCAGGAGGTGCATGGTTCCGGGAGCCCGTTCACCGACCCCCCCCCCCCAAGGGGGATGGCACCTTCCCTGGCTGTACCCTATGATCACCTGGTACTTGAAATGACTGCGAGTTTTTTGACTTCAAGGAAAAGCTCACATAACTGCTTCTGCCTCATAATGTGTGGGATTTACGATAATGGAAGGGCATTATAAAGAACAGGTAGAAAACTCACCTGTTGGTCTCCATGTAGGAGCTTATTTTGCATGAATCCCTCCTACATGAGTAGATAGCAGAGGTTTATTTTTGTTCCTGTGTGTGTAGTTGTGGCAGAGGATGTAGGTATGGTGATTTGAAGACGTCAAAGAAATATTCTCAGAACTCTCAGGACTTTTCCTGATTGGAACGGAAAGAGACCTGGAAAAGGAGGAAAAGAAAAAGAGGAGGGAGAACGAATGACTGTTTCTCAGTAAATTCACCTTCCTGGTTGATTGCTCTCTCTTCTCATTTCTTTTAATTTCTATGTATGTCTAATGGAAAAATGTAGAAAGGCTGATTTTTATGCTTTAAAAGATTTTACATCACAAAGAAACTAGAAGTGGCTAACAGAACTTATTCAAGTCAATGTTACATAGAGACTTTGAATTAAATGTATGTACTAAAATGGGTTAATCCAAATTTTCTCTTTCTTTTTGAGTGAATATTTGTAACATTTTTGTAGATAATAATTTATCCTAGATATACAAAATTGTGATAATGGGTACCATTTTTCACCACTTAAATGAATAGATTGTACACTTTAAATGCCAATGTTGTGTCTTACATGTTGTTTTTTAATTCATTGATTTCCAAAACTTGTGTTTATTTAATTGATTTCTATCTAATAATAAGTGTCTCCCCTTTATTGTTTCTTACTTTATATTTTATTGATCTATAGTTAATTTACATTATTATATTAGTTTCAGAGGTACAACATGGTGATTCATAAATGTTTAGGTTGTTCTCCATTTATACTTATTATAAAAGAGTGGTTCTATTCCCCATGCTATACAGTACGTCACTGTAGATTATTGATTTTATACATAGTGGATTCTTCCTCAGAATCTCCTACCACTATTTTGCTCCTCCACCCTGTCTCTCCCTGCTGCTAACCACTAGTCTGTTCTTTAATCTGTGAGTCTGTTTTGTTGTTGTTGTTGTATTCAATTTTTTAGATGCCACGTGTAAGTGATAACCTACCAGGCTTGTTTTCTCTGTGGCTTATTTTACTAAGCATAATACCCTCCAAGTCCATCCATGTTCTTGCAAATGGCAGAATTTCATTTTTTGCTGAAGTCATCATAAAAAATCTTTTTTATCCCCTAACCTATTAATGAACACTTAGTTTGACTCTATATCTCGGCTATGGCAAGTAACACTGTTACGAACATTGGTGTGCAGTTATTTTTTTGAAATAGTGTTTTTGTTTTCTTCTTATATACCCAAGAGTGAAATTGCTGGATATTATGGTAGTCCTATTTTTAGTTTTGTGTGGAACCTCCATTCTGCTTTCCACAGTAGCTTCACTAATTCACATTCACATCAAGAGTTTCAAGAGTTTCCCTTTCTCCACATCCTCACTAACCTTTGTTATTTGTGACCTTTTTGATGTCAGCCATTCTGACAAGACTGAGGTGATATATCTCATTGTTTTGGTTTGCATTTTATTGCCGATTAGCTATGTTTCGCATCATTGTGAGTTCCGGCTGTCTCTCTGTATTTTTTCCTTGGAAAAATGTCTATTTAGGTCTTCTCATTTTTTAAAAAAAGATTTTGGGTGTTGTTCTGATATTGAGCTGTATGTGCTGTTTCTGTAGTTTAGATATGAACCCTTGCTTGGTCATCTTTTTGGTGTTAACCTCTTATGTGCAAATATTGTCTCTCCTTCAGCAGGTTGTCTTTTCATTTTGTCTTTGGTTTCCTTTGCTGTGCAAAATCTTTTAAGTGTAGTGAAGTCCCATTTGTTTATTTTTGCTTTTGTTTCATTTGCCTTAGTAGACTGAACC
>NW_020174013.1:15763221-15801240 GCF_003031525.2 Neophocaena asiaeorientalis asiaeorientalis | reverse complement strand
CTTATTTTACTAAGCATAATACCCTCCAAGTCCATCCATGTTCTTGCAAATGGCAGAATTTCATTTTTTGCTGAAGTCATCATAAAAAATCTTTTTTATCCCCTAACCTATTAATGAACACTTAGTTTGACTCTATATCTCGGCTATGGCAAGTAACACTGTTACGAACATTGGTGTGCAGTTATTTTTTTGAAATAGTGTTTTTGTTTTCTTCTTATATACCCAAGAGTGAAATTGCTGGATATTATGGTAGTCCTATTTTTAGTTTTGTGTGGAACCTCCATTCTGCTTTCCACAGTAGCTTCACTAATTCACATTCACATCAAGAGTTTCAAGAGTTTCCCTTTCTCCACATCCTCACTAACCTTTGTTATTTGTGACCTTTTTGATGTCAGCCATTCTGACAAGACTGAGGTGATATATCTCATTGTTTTGGTTTGCATTTTATTGCCGATTAGCTATGTTTCGCATCATTGTGAGTTCCGGCTGTCTCTCTGTATTTTTTCCTTGGAAAAATGTCTATTTAGGTGTTCTCATTTTTTAAAAAAAGATTTTGGGTGTTGTTCTGATATTGAGCTGTATGTGCTGTTTCTGTAGTTTAGATATGAACCCTTGCTTGGTCATCTTTTTGGTGTTAACCTCTTATTATGTGCAAATATTGTCTCTCCTTCAGCAGGTTGTCTTTTCATTTTGTCTTTGGTTTCCTTTGCTGTGCAAAATCTTTTAAGTGTAGTGAAGTCCCATTTGTTTATTTTTGCTTTTGTTTCGTTTGCCTTAGTAGACTGAACCTAAAACTGTTGCTATCATTTATGTTGAAGAATGTTCTGTATTTTCCTCTAGGGGTTTTATGGTCCAACATTTAGGTCTTTATTCAGTTTTGCGTTTATTTTATATATGGTGTGCTAAGATACTCTAATTTTATTCTTTTCCATGTAGCTGACCAGTTTTCCCAGTACCACTTATTGAAGAAACAGTTTTTTCTCTATATTGCCTGCTTTGTCATAAATCAATTAAATATAAGTGTGTGGGCTTCTTTCTGGGATCTCTATTCTATTCCAGTGATCTTTGTGTCTGCTTTTGCTCCGGTCCGATTCTCTTTGATTACTCTTGCTTTGCAGTATAATCTGAGGTCAAGGTGCATGATGCCTCCAGCTCTGTTCTTTCTCAAGATTGTTTGGCTATTTGGGGTCTTTGTGTTTCTATACAAATTTTAAAATTACTTTTTCAAGTTTCGTGAAAATGCTTTGGTATTCTGATAGTGATTGCATTAAATCTGTAGATTGTCTTTGGTAGTATGGTTATTTTAACAGTATTAATTCTTCCAGTCCATGTATCTGCTATATTTTCCCATCTTTTTCTGTTGCCTTCAACTTCTTTCACCAATGGCTGATAGATTTCTGAGCACATGTCTTTTACCTGCTTAGGTGTGTTTGTTCCTAGGTATCTTATTCTTTTTGGTGTGATTGCATATGGTATTGTTTCCTTAATTTTTTTTCTTTCTGACAGCTTTGAGTTTTGTTTTTTCTTCTTTTTCTAATTCCTTCAGTTGTAATGTTAACTTGTTTATTTGATATTTTTCTTGTTTCCTAAGAATAAGCTTGTATCACTATAACTTCCCCCTGTGAACTGCGTTGGCTGTGTCCCATACATTTTGGATCATTGTGTGTTCATTTTCATTTGTCTTAGGTATTTTTAGAATCCCTCTTTAATTTCTTCAGTGTTCCTTTCTTCCCTTTTTATTCCCTTCATCTGTGATGTGAGGACTATCTTTAATATTATGTTTGGATTTCTTTCAGTTGTGTGTGTGTGTGTGTGTGTGTGTGTGTGTATGTGTGTGTGATTATTTAAGTTGCTGAGCTCTTAATTTCACATGGACACTAACAACCCTGCATTGTTACTCTGCTCCCCCCCAGTTACTGAATTTGACCTTATATTTTACATCTACTTGTTTTGTGTGTCCCTTAACTTCTTATTGTGAATATAGATGATTTTATTAGTGTTTTCTTTCATCCTTCCTACTAGCTGTGTGCATGGTTGATTTACTGCCTTTGTTGGATATTTGCCTTATCCAATTCAGTTTTTCCTTTAGTAAGTTTCCTTTCCTAATTTTTATGTTTCAGTCGTGGCCTTTTCTTTTTCACTGAGAAAAGCCCCTTTAAGATTTCTCATAAAGCTGGTTTGGCGATGCTGAGCTCTTTTAGTTTTGCTTCTCTGTAAAACTTTACATCTCACCATCAAATATGAAGGAGAGCCTTGCTGGGTAGAGTATTTTTGGTTATAAACTTTTCCCTTTCATGACTTTAAATATACCATGCCACTCCCTTCTGGCATGCAGAGGTTATCCTGAGAAGTCAGCTGATAACTTTATGCAAGTTCCCATGTTTGTAACTTGTTGCTTTTCCTTTGCTCCATTCAATAGTGTCTTTTTATCTTTATTTTTTTGCCATTTTAATTACAATGAGTCTTGGTGTGGTCCTCTTTGGGTTGATCCTGTTTTGGCCTTGTGTTTACTGGACATGGATGTCTGATTTCTTTCCCAGGTTAGGAAAGTTTTCAGCTTTCAGGTATGTTCTACACTGCTTTCTCTTTCCTTTTTGCTTCTGGGACCAGTATAATGCAAATATTAGTACACTTGATGTTGTTTCACAAGTCTGTTCAACTTTCCTCATTTCATTTTAATCTGTTGTTTTACCGTTCATCTTCAGTGATTGCCAGTACTCTGTCCTTCAGTTTTCTGATTCATTCCTCTGTATCATTTAGTCTACAGTAGTTTCCTTTTAGTGTATTTTTCATTTCAGTTATTGTATTCCTCACTTCTGTTTTGTTGTTCTTTAATGGTCTACCTCCTTTTTTATAAATTCTAACTTCTTGCTCTGGTTGTCTGTTCTTCTCCTGAGTTCTTTGATCATCTTTATAGTCATTACCTTCAACTCTTTGTTGAGGAGATTGGCTATCTCCATTTCACTTAGGTCTTCTGGGTTCTTATCTTGTTCCTTCGTTTGGATCGTGTTTCTGTGTCACCTCATTTTTCTTAACTTGCTGTTTTTATTGCTATGTATGTAGTAGGTTCATTACATTTCCTGACCTTGGAGAAGTGTCCTTTTGTAGGAGAGGTCCTATGTGTCCCAGCAGCCCACTGTCCCCTGGTCACTAGAACTATATGTTCTAGGTGTACCCCCTATGTGGGCTGCTTGGGCTCTTCTGTTGTGGTGGACTGACTATTGTGGGTGGTCTGGTAGGCTTGGCTGCCCCCAGAGTGCTTGTTTGCTAGACTCTGCCTTGTATGGAGGCTGTCTGTGCTGCTTGGTGAGGCTAAATCATAAGGCAGCTGGCTGCACAACGCTGGGGGACACCAAATCTAGTGTTGGTTCACTTATGGGTAGAGTTGCAGTCCAGGTGATATCAGGGCTAGTGTCCAGTCACTGGTCCTGGGGCTATGCTGGCTACTGGGAGGAAGACACAGGTCCTGAGTTCTGGCTGCAGGGCCCAGGAGTTGCAGAGTTGGTGTTGGATCACTGTACCTGACACAGCTATCTTCAGGGTCTGCGGTATCCCTAATCTTGTATTGGCATTCCGATGGGCAGGGTCGGGACCCAGCTGAGTCCATGGCTGCTTCTGGCCTGCAAGTGAGTGTTCTGGTCACACAGGCTGCTGGGCTGTGGTATTCCTGGAGCTGGTGCATGCCTGTTACTGTATGAGGCTGATCCCACTGCTAGAGCAGGTTTGCTGTTGGGTAGGTCCAAGCTCCATCCAGTCCCTGTGCAGTAATCACCTGCCAACGGTGAGGCTGATTCCAAGGCCAGAGCAGGCTCACTTGTCAGAGGGGCCAGGGACTCTGGGGCTGGGGCCTGTCCACTGAGGTGTGGAGGCTGGTCCTGGGGCTTTTGATGGCTGGGACCGTGTCCAGGGGCAGCTGTGCATTAAGAGGGTCTGAAGGCAGCCTGTTTGCTGGTGGACGGGCTATGCCCCTGCTCAGTTAGTTGCTTGGCCTGCGGCATCCTAGTACTTGTGTCTATGGTCCGGTGGAAATGGGTAGGGCTAGGTCCTGAGGCTAAAAAGATAGAGGGAGGATTCTGAAATTATGCTTGCTGGTACCAGTGGCCATGAGGTAGGAGGAGCTCCCGCAAATGGCTGCTGCCAGTGTTTATGTCCCTGAGGCTGTGCTGTAGTTGCTTCTGGTCTCTCTGGGAGACTCTCCAAGATCAGGAGGTAGGTGTGACCCAGGATCCTTTCAGATAGATGACTGCTTCTTTTCTGATTCTCGGGTCATGTGGGATTTTGTGAGCCTCTTTTTTTCTTTTTCTTTGCGGTACGCGGGCCTCTCACTGTTGTGGTCCCTCCCGTTGTGGAGCACAGGCTCGTGACGCGCAGGCTCAGCGGCCATGTCTCACGGGCCCAGCTGCCCGCGGCATGTGGGATCCTCCCGGACTGGGGCATGAAACCGTGGCCCCTGCATCGGCAGGCGGACTGTTAACCACTGCGCCACCCGGGAAGCCCTGTGAGCATCTTTTAAGCGTGGATTCCCTTTTTCCCACAACCGTCTGGCTCTCTGGAAAATAAGCACTACTGGTCTTCAAAGCCCAACTTTCTAGGAGCTCTTGTCAACATGCAAAAGAAGGAAGATGGACCCTTACCTAACATCATATGCAAAAATTAATGGAAACGTATTAAGAAACTAATTATGAGACCTAATAAGATAAAAAGTCTTAGAAGAAGACACAGGACAAGAGCTTCATGACATTGGATTTGGCAGTGTTTTCCTCAATATGAAATGAAGGAACAACAGAGGTACAGCTAACAAAAAAATAAACTATTTGCAGTACATAATTAAAAAATGTGTATCAAAGAAATGTAAACAGAATAAAGTGGCAACCCACAAGATATGAGAAAATATTTGAAAGCCATCTATCTGACAAGAGATTTCTATTCAGAATATACAGAGAACTCCTACAACTCAACAAAAAGCAAACACCCTGATTCAAAAATGGATAAAAGACTTGGATAGATGGTTCTTCAGAAAGATGTACAAATGACTAGGCGCTTGAATAGATGCTCCATATCACTAAATGCATGTTTATATATTTGTGTGCATGCATACACACACAAGCACACAGACACATACACAAGGAGAAAACAAGTATTGCTGAGGATGTGAGGGAGTTGGAAGCATTGTGCTGTGTCAGTGGGAAGGTAGAATGATACAGCTGCTTTGCAAAAGAGTATGGCAAGTTTTCAGATATTGAAAAATAGAATTGCTATATGATCCAGGAATTTTACTATGAGGTATACCCAAAGGAATTGAAATCAGGGTCCTAAAGAAATATTAGTACTCCAGTGTTTAGAGCAGTAATAATCACAGTAGCTAAAATATGAAAGCAACCTAAGTGTTCATCCACTAGTTCCTGGATAAACAAAGTGTGGTATACCCATATAATACAATATTGTTCACTGTTAAGAAGGAAAAGATCTAGGAATATGCTACAACATGGATGAATCTTGAGGAAATTTAGCTACCAAAATGCCATTTCTGTGACTTTTAGTGAGTCATAACAATACAACTACTTATTTCAATTATATGGGGTACTTAGTGTAGTCAAAACCATAGAAATTGAGAGGGTAATGATGCTTTTCATGTGGTTATGGAACAAAAAGGAAAGTTATGTTTAAAGGACATAGAGTTACAGTTTTAAAACGTAGAAAAGAATTAGATAAATGGTGATGTTCATCGCCCAGTAATATGAATGTATTTAATATCACTGAACGGTGCACTTTATAATAATTCACATGTTATATTTTATGTTATTTGATTTTACCAACATACAGAATTGAGAAAGAATGTAATATCAGGAAAGGGAGTGACCCTGGGATAGAGCAGAGAGTAATCAGAAGGGGGAGACACTGCGTATGTTGAAGAAGAAGAGCTGAGAGTCTTCATTGGACAGAAGAGACTTTATAAAAAAGAAAACAATACTCTGAGGGTGTATTAAATAGATATCTGTGGGTGTACTGCTATCTCCCGTGGGTTATCTCAAAGAGTCCTTAATAAAGTCCATAAGGCTTGCTGAGGCATTTTTAAAAACTGGATTCCCTAGGAGATAATTAGAGGGTGGTACTTAAGTCTGTGTCTAGGTTGACAGATTTTGCAGGGAAGACGAACCTGAGAACAGTGGAGGTCCAGAGAGTGTAAGTACATGGAAATTAGAAAAAAAAAAATAAATGGAATTAGGAAAACTTTGGACTTCGGAGGTCATGTATTACTGAGTCAGACCTGAGGTTTCTAAGGAGTTATATACAAAGTTGCTCTTTGGGTTATTTGTTGATAAAGATAAGTGGAAAAAGAGTCGTTTCCAGGTGTAGGTCAGATATAATGAGAGGATGGAGGTGGAAAGTAGGGAGGCCCAGATAAAAGTCGGAAGGTCATATTGGGCCACGATGGTGGTAATATCCCGCAGAACAAATGGTAGGGCAGACTATGGCTGTATCTTTTTTATTTCAGCTCCCCACCTGATCCTTAATAATTCTTTGGGAATATTTCATTGCTCTGTGATGCAAGTACAGAATTCGAGTAAGGAGACTACACCCTCAGTGTCCAGTTGTCTGAGTCCTCAGTGTGCTTCAAACGATGGAGAACTATTGCTTCTTTATGAGAAGAGTTAGTAACTAGTAGCTAAGCTTAAGCTGGAGCTTATGCAATATTGATTCCATTTTATATATACTGCTGGCATGGAGGTTCCTCCTCCTCTTTTCTTGACCATTATGAAATGAATCTATATTTCTCAATATTTGGGTATATCAGATAAATACATTAAGTAAAGGAATCTTATATATTGCTCCCTGCATAATTTGCTTTTTCTTGTTTCTCTTTTACCTTTAGTAAATTAGCACAGGGAGAGACCTTGAAATGTTCTAATCAGGAGAGATTAGAACATCGTATTTCTAGAGAGGTTGGTTGGACAGAGCAGGGGTCCCAGTGAGAATCAAAGCTTCTGTTTCTACTTGGAAGTGTACCTGTATAGAGTAGACGGCTCCAGGAAATATCCTAGAATATTGCAATTAGAGAGGCAGGATCTGGTACCACATCAGTGTACTATGACATGTTTGTCAGTCATCTGATGTGAGATTCTTAAAGCCAATCCCATATGGTAGGGCTGAATGCGGAGTGATGAAGAACCTGTGGAAGCCTCTGATTGCATGTTAAAGATGAAGCTCTGATTTCGGGGAGAATTTTCTTACCTGACTGAATGTCACCCTTCTGTGGGGATGAGATTCTGTGCTTTTCCTCTGTTGATGATCATTGACTGAAAATCATTAGAGGATCATGTCTAGAAAGCATTCATTATTTAATTTCTTAAAGTAGAAAACATATTTATCCACTTTCAAATTGAGGATCAAGGGGAATGACATCAGTGAAAATGTCAGAGTACAGAGCTCTGGCTTGTGTCCATCGCCAGAAACACTGACATACGTGGTAAAACCTGTCAGAATGATCTTATCAACACATGAAAGTTTTCTTTTCTTTTTCGCCCTGTAGATTTATCTTTCATTGAAACTTAACTTACTACAGTATGTGGAGAATAAACAGGGAAGTAGAACTTGTATTTGCTGATAAGAGAATCACTAAGTCACATTAGCTGTTCTGAGCTATGTCTTACTCACCGTGACTGTAATTACAACAAACAAAACACTTTGTTTTTTTTGTAAGTCAGTTCTGACATTTCCTCGTTAAAGAGGTAACAGAGACTTAGATCTACCAGAATTGAGCAAAATTTTGATTGTACTTGTGTTGAATATATGAGCATGACCTGCTACAAATCTTCATTATACTTATTGCCACAGCTGACAAATTCCCTTTTTCCACTCCTGATATGTTGCATGTAAGGAATGCATAGGTCACTTATCCCAGCTGGTCACAGGTAAACTCTGCCACATGGATTACTGCATGGTTTCCTGGTGGAAGACCACACATTCTCGAGTATCATGCCTGCAGAGTATCTGGGCTCTTCTTTTTTCTGACTAAAGGTTAGATAATCACCTAATTTTATGAGAAATATATAAATTGTATTCTTCAGGTTTTTATTTGTCCATTCTCTTTCAAGTCCTAAGTGCAAATATTAAAGTGATTTCCAAGAGGGTTGTAAATAAGACAGCTACATTTATGCTCTGAAATTAGCAATAAAGCATAATACAATTGTAAACGCATCGTGTGATTAATATGTAGATACTTATGTAAAGGCAATTTTAGTAATGCTTTGTGGAGAGCTTCAGAATCTAGGTATTAAAAAAAAAAAGGAGTTCTTGAAACTCACAGGGAATTATAGAGAAGTCTTTGTGTCTATAAATATCAATCAGAAATAATGCATATTCTCAGAAATAAACTAGGCATAAAGTTGTAGGAAAACACTTCATGAAATGAAGTGGGGCACGAACCCGTGTCCCCTGCATCAGCAGGCGGACTCTCAACCACTGCGCCACCAGGGAAGCCCACGAATCCCTTTTTAACAGTTAGTGGTTTATAGTATACTGAATGAGCAAAATGGCTATTTCTGAACTTTAGAAAAAAATAATATAGTTTTTCTGCGTTTATATAATGAAGCTGATGTAGAATATCAAAAATTCTTTATTTTGAAAAATAATGTAATCAATTTGACATAATTCATATATATTGAGCCTGTGGTACACACACACAATAAAACTTACATTCAAAAAATCTTTTGCACTTAAGAAATATTTTCTAGTGTAATTGATTTACAATGTTTTGGGTTCTTTTAAATACATGTATATTGGAGTATAATTGCTTTATAACACTGTATTAGTTTCTGCTTTACAACAAAGTGAATCACCTATATGTATATATATATCCCCATATCCCCCTCTCCTGAGGCTCCCTCCCACACTCCCTATCCCACCCCTGTGGGGGACATAAAGCCCCGAGCTGATCTCCCTGTGCTATGCGGCAGCTTACTACTAGCTCTTTTACATTTGGTAGTGTATATATGTCAGTGCTACTCTCTCACTACATCCCTGTCCCCCCTTTTGCCCTGTGTCCTTAAGTCCATTCTCTACATCTGTGTCTTTATTCCTGCCCTGTCACTAGGTTCGTCAGTAACATTTTTCTAGATTCCATATATATGTGTTCGCGTACGGTATTTGTTTTTCTCTTTCTGACTTACTTCACTCTGTATGACAGACTCTGGGTCCAACCACCTCACTACAAATAACTCAGTTTTGTTCCATTTTATGGCTGAGTAATACTCCATTGTATATATGGGCCACATCTGATTTGTATACTCATCTGTTGATGGACATTTGGGTTGCTTCTATGTCCTGGCTATTGTAAAAAGTGCTACAGTGAACATTGTGGTACATGTATCTTTTTGAATTATGGTTTTCTCCGGGTATATGCCCAGTAGTGGGATTGCTGGGTCATATGGTAGTTCTATTTTTAGCTTTTAAGGAACCTCCATACTGTTCTCCATAGTGGCTGTATCAGTTTACATTCCCACTAACAGTGCAGGAGGGTTCCCTTTTCTCCACACCCTCTGCAGCCTTTATACATTGTTGTATTAATTTCTGCTGTGCAGCAAAGTGATTCAGTCATATATATATATTCTTTTCCATTATTGTTTATCACAGGATATTGAATATAGTTTTCTCTTCTATACAGTAGGTCTTTGTGGTTTGTCCATCCTATGTAGAATAGTTTGCTTCTGCTATTCCAAAACTCCCAATCTTTCCATCACTCTCTTCTTGGCAACCACAACTCTGTTTTCTATATCTGTGTGTTTGTTTCTTTTTCACTGACGTGTTCATTTGTGGCCTGTTTTCGATTACACATATAAGTGATATTATATGGAATTTGTCTTTCTCTTTCTGACTTACTTCACTTAGTATCATTATCTCTAGGTCCATCCATGTTGCTGCAAATGGCATTATTTCATTCTTTTTTTATGTCTGAGTAATATCTATTGTATACATATACCACACCTTCTTTATACATTCATTTTTCAATGAACATTTAGGTTGTTTCCATGTGTTGGCTATTATAAATACTGCTGCAGTGAACATAGGGTTTTATGTATCTTTTTGAATTATAGTTTTGTCTAGATATATGTCCAGAAGTGGGATTGTTAGATCATATGGCAACTCCCTTTATAGTTTTTTTTAGGAACCTCCATACTGTTTTCCATAGTGGCTGCATCAACTTACATGGCCACCAACAGTGTATAAGGGTTCCCTTTTCTCCATACCCCATCCAGCATTTGTTAATTGTAGATTTTTTTAATGATGGCCATTCTGATCAGTGTGAAGTGATACCTCATTGTAATTTGGATTTGCATTTCTCTAATAATTAGTGATGATGAGCATCTTTTCATGTGCCTATTGGCTATCTGTATGTCTTCTTTGGAGAAGTGTTTCTTTAGGTTTTCTACCCATTTTTCCATTGAGTTATTTGTTATTTTGTTATTGAGTTGTATGAGCTGTTTGTAAAGTTTGGAAATTAAGCCCTTGTCAGTCTCATCATTTGCTCATATTTTCTCGCAGTCCAAAGTTGTATTTTCATTTTGATTATGGTTTCCTTTGCTGTGCAACAGCTTATAAGTTTGATTAGATCCTGTTTCTTTTTTGCTTTTACAGTAAGTTCCCTACATATGAACAAGTTCTCTTCCAAGAGTGCATTTGTAAGTCCAGTTTGTTTGTAAGTGCAACAAACTTAGCCTAGGTACGCATCTTACAAAGTCGGCTGTATGGTATTGTACCGTAATAGGTTTATAATACTCTTCACACAAACAATACATAAAAAACAAACACAAAAATAAAGAAAACATTTCAAATCTTACAGTACAGTAACTTGAAAAGTACAGTAATACAGTACAGCAGCTGGGATACTGGGGCTGGCATCGAGGGAACAGGCGTGAAGAGTTACTGATTAGAGGAGGGAGAGGAAGTGGGAGAAGGTAGAGGTGAAGGATTATCAGCAGTAGGAGACAGAGGTCAAGCTGCCATTTCACTCATACCTGATGTTGATGGCACAAGTTCTGGTTCCTTGCTGGATTTAATTCTATCTACCCTCTTGAAAAAATGATCCATTGATGTCTGGGTCGTAGCTCTTTTTTTCTCATCATAGATGACAAGGTAGCACTGGATTGCATTCTGAATGGCTGCTGCCACCTTTGGGTACCATTCTAGTTTCGGGTCCTGTGCCTCAAAAACTAACAGTGCTTCCTCAAATAAAGAAGATTCCCTTGCCATTTTCTGTGTCGTGAATCTCTTCAGTTCTTCAGTTACTTCTTCTTCCTCCTGTCCCTCTTCATCCTTTCTCTGGGCCTCCAATTCCATCAGTAAGCTCCTCATGTTGCACAGCAAGGAGTTCAGTGAAATCGTCCTCTTGCAGATCTAGCTCCAGCTTCTCGCTGAGGGTCACTACGTTGTTGAAGACCTCTTCAGACTTCTGATCTACCTTCTCAAATCCACAAAAATCATGAACTGTGGGCAAAGGTTCTTCCAAACCCCATTCATGGTGACCACCATACCTTCACACCATGCAAAGTCAATGTTTTTATGGTCTTTTAGATGTTATAGTCCTTCCAAAGTTGTCCCTAGGTTGTTCCTGATTTGTCACTTACCTTTACTGCCTGACAAAAAGTGTGACATAAATAATATTTCCTGAAAGTTGCTCTAACTCCCTGGTCCATAGGTTGGATGAGCAACGTAGTATTCGGTGACAGATGCACTACTTTGACGTTGGGATGAAAGTCATCCATGGATGGGGGGTGGCGCAGAGCATTGTTGAGCAGCAAAAGAATGTTTTGCTGGAACGTCCTTCTCCAAGCAATATTTCTCTACATCTGGGATAAAGTGGTGGTAAACCAGTCCTGGAACGTGGCCTGTGTAATCCAGGATTTGGGGTTATGCTTCCATGCAACAGGAAGAGAGCCCTTGGCTATGTTTTTAAGGGTTCTTGGGTTCTCTGAATGATAAACTAAGAGAGGCTTCAGCTTCAATTCACCGGAAGCATTGCCACCAAACAACAGTTAGCCTATCCTTTGCTGCTTTACAGCCCGGCATCAACTTTTCCTCCTTACTGATGTAACTTCGGTCTGGCATCCTCTTCCAATACAGTTGTGTCTCATCCACATTAAAAACCTGGTTGTGTAAATACACACCATCATCAATAATTTCTCAAAGTTTCCAGAAGTTCCCGGACAGCTACCCTATCTGCACTTGCTGCCTCTCCACTTACTTTTACATTGTGAAGGTTGGCTCTAGCCTTGAACCGATGAAACCAGCCATGGCTGGTATTAAAAGACGTGCCCTCTGATGGTTTGCCGTGTTTCTTCTTCAAGTCTTCATAAAGCCTTTTAGCTTTCTCTTGAATCAGCATTAAGCTGAGCAGGACTCAGTGCTGATGTTGATCCTGCATCCGCACGCTGAGAAGTTTCTCCATCTCCTCCATCACTTTTCCATGCTTCTTCAATATTTTGTCAACATCATCAGCACAGCAGACTTCACATGTTCCATGATCTTGTCCTTTAGATTCGTGCCAATGATTGAATGATTCATGTTATAAGAATGAGCGATGTCTAACATCTTTTTGCCTCGCTCCACTCTCTCAATTACTTTCACTTTTGTTTCCATCATTATCACTCGGCCCTTCTTAACAGTACCAGCTACCTCACCGCTGCTTTTACGCTTGCTTCCAGACATATTGGGCTTGAAATAAAGGTACTGTACTACTGTACTCAGTACTGTAAAGAACACAAAAGCACAACCACTTATAGAGGATGTACACACATGACAATGTATGCCAGACACGTGAACTAACTTACATGCGAATTGGACATGCAAATGGACGTTTGCATCTTTGAAAGTTTGCAACTTGAAGGTGCTTATGTAGGTGACTTACTGTATTTGTACTGCCTAGGGAGGACTACCTAGTAAAACTGTGGTATGATTTATGTCAGAGAATGTTTTGCTTATGTTCTCTTCTAGGAGTTTTAAGATGTCCTATGTTATATTTAAGCATGTAAACCGTTTTGAGTTTGTTTCTGTGTATGGTGTGAGGGTATGTTCTGACTTCACTGATTTGAATACGGCTGTCCAACTTTCAAAACACCACTTGCTGAACAGACTATCTTTTCCCCATTGTATATTCTTGCCTCCTTTGTCGAAGGTTAATTGACCATAGGTGTGTGGGTTTATTTCTGGGCTCTCTCCATTCCATTGATCCATGTATCTCTTTCTGTGCCAATACCATGCGGTTTTGATTACTGTAACTTTGTAGTATTGTCTGAAGTTTAGGAGGGTTATGCCTCCTGCTTTTTTCTTTTTCCTCAGGACTGTGTTGACAGTTCTGACTTTTTATGGTTCCAGATATATTTTAGGATTATTTGTTCTAGTTCTGGGGAAAGTGTCATGGGCAATTTGATAGGAATCACATTAAATCTGTAGATTGCTTTGGGTAGTATAGTCATTTTAACAGTTTTAATTCTTCCCATCCAAGAGCGTGGGATGTCTTTCCATTTCTCTGAATCATCTTCAGTTTCCTTTACTAATGTTTTGTAGTTCTAAACATATAAGTCTTTCACCTCCTTGGTGAGGTTTATTCCTAAGTATTTTATTTTCTTGATGCCATTTTAAAAAGGATTGCTTGTTTACATTTCCTTTCTGATATTTCATTGTTAGTGTAAAGAAATGCGTCCAGGGACTTCCCTGGTGGCTCCGTCGTTGAGAATCCGTCTGCCAATACAGGGTGCATAGGTTTGTGCCCTGGTGCAGGAAGATCTCACATGCCGTGGAGCAACTAGACCTGTGTGCCACAAGTACTTAGCCTGCACACTAGAACCCGTGAGCCTACTGAGCCCATGTGCCACAACTACTTAAGCCCGCGTGCCTAGAGCCCGTGCTCCGCAACAAGAGAAGCCACTGCAATGAGAAGCCTGTGCACCACAATGAAGACTAGCCCTCACTGGCCACAGCTAGAGGAAGCCTGTGCACAGCAATGAAGACCCAGTGCAGCCAAAATAAGTTAGAAAAAGAAAAACCAAGAAATGCAGCCAATTTATGTATGTTATCTTGTATCCTGCTACTTTGCGGAATTTGTTTATCAGTTCTAGTAGTTTTTGTGTGGAACTTTTAGGGTTTCCTTTATATATATTATCATGTCATCTGCATATAATGACAGCTTTACCTCTTCCCTTCCAATGTGGTTAGATTTTATTTCTTTTTCTTGTCTGATTGTTGTGGCTAGGACTTCCAATACTATGTTGAAGAGAAGAGGTGAGAGTGGGCCTCCTTGTCTTCTTCCAGATTTTAGGGGGAAGGCTTTCAGCCTATGAACATTGAGTATTATATTGGTTGTGGGTTTGTCATAAATAGCTTTTATTATGTTGAGATATGTTGCCTCTATACCCACTTTGGTAAGTGGTTTTTTGTTTTTTTTTTTGCGGTACATGGGCCTCTCACTGTAGTGACCTATCCCGTTGCGGAGCACAGGCTCCGGACACGCAGGCTCAGTGGCCATGGATCACGGGCCCAGCCGCTCTGCGGCATGTGGGATCTTCCTGGACAGGGGCATGAACCTGTGTCCCCTGCATTGGCAGGCGGACTCTCAACCACTGCGCCACCAGGAAAGCCCTGGTAAGTGTTTTTATCATCAATGGATGTTGAAGTTTTTCAAATGCGTTTTTGGCATCTATTGAGATGATCATTTGTTTTGTATTTCGTATTTGATGGGGTGTATCATGTTGATTGATTTGCATATGTTGAAACAACTTTGTGACACTGGGGTGAATCAAATTTGGTCATGGTGTATGATCCTCTTATGTGTTGTCAGATTCGGTTTTCTAATATTCAGTTGAGAATTTTTGCATCTATATTTATCAAAGATATTGGTCTGCAATTTTCTTATTTTGGTAGTGTCTTGCTTTCTGTGTTTTTTTTAAAGTCTTTAATGAATTTGTTCCAATATTGCTTCTGTTTTATGTTTTGGTTTCTTGTTTGTGAGGCATGTGGGATCTTAGCTCCACCATGAGGGATTGAACCTGTCCCCCCCTGCACTGGAATGCGAAATCTTAACTGCTGGACAACTAGAAAAGTCCCCAGCTGTATTTTTGTTTGTTTGTTTTAGTAGATTTCTTTCTTTATTTTTGGATGCATTGGGTGCCCGTTGCTGTGCACGGGCTCTCTCTAGTTGTGGCGAGTGGGGGCTTCTCTTCATTGTGCTGTGCAGGCTGTTCATTGCAGTGGCTTCTTTTGTTGCAGAGCATGGGCTCTAGGTGCGCGGGCTTCAGCAGTTGTGGCTATCAGGCTCAGTAGTTGTGGCTCCTGGACTGTAGAGCGCAGGCTTAGTAGTTGTGGCACACAGGCTTAGTTGCTCCGCAGCATGTGGGATCTTCCCAGACCAGGGCTCGAACCTATGTCCCCTGCATTGGCAGATGGATTCTTAACCACTGTGCCACCAGGGAAGTCCCCCCCCATCTGTTTTTGATATCAGGGTGATGGTGGCTTCATAGAATGTCTTTGGAAGTATTCTTTACTCTTCAATCTTTTCGAAGAGTTTGAGAAGAATCAGTGTAAGTTTTGCTTTGTATATTTGGAAGAATTTGCCTGTGAAACCATCTGATACTGGACTTTTGTTGGTAGGGAGGTTTTTTTAATTACAGATTGTATTTTGCTTTTAGTGATCAGTATGTTCAAGTTATCTATTTCTTCTTGATTCAGTTTTGTTCGGCTGTAAAAAAAACAACATGTATTTTTAGGTTATGTTAGCACCTAAATACTTACCATGTATTAGACCACAAAAGAGTGAAGAAAAAAATATTAAAATATTTTTTCAAATAGAAAATGTATTGCAATATTTTTAAGAAATTGGGCTAATAATACTAATTACAATAATGACAAATTGTTCTGAACTTAAAGACTATTTTATCTAAGGTGCTTATTATAAGCATGGAATTATATGCTTATATATTATATGATATTATATATGCTTTTTTATGCTTATTATAAGCATGATATTATATGCTTATTGTTTTAAAATACATGGAATGTTTTCTTCTTTCTAACGTAATTCTTTTATTTTACCTGTATATTGTGAAAAAAATTTAGTTGCGCATAATATAAAAAATTACACTTTAATAGGAGATATTAATCCAGTTACATTTACTATAGTACTGAAAATACTTAGGTTTAGAGTTACCATGTTATCGAGTGCTGTTTTTTATTTATTTATTTTTAAAAATTTAATTTGGGGGGGCATAAATTATTTATTTATAACATCTTATTGGACTATAATTGCTTTACTATGGTGTGTTAGTTTCTGCTTTATAACAAAGTGAATCAGCTATACATATACATATATCCCCATATCTCCTCCCTCTTGCGTGTCCCTCCCACCCTCCCTATCCCACCCCTCTAAGTGGTCACAAAGCACTGAACTGATCTCCCTGTGCTATGCAGCTGTTTCTTACTAGCCATCTATTTTACATTAGGTAGTATATATAAGTCCATGCCACTCTCTCATTTCATCCCAGCTTACCCTTCTCCCTCCCCATGTCCTCAAGTCCATTCTCTGTGTCTGCGTCTTTATTCCTGTCCTGCCCCTAGGTTCTTCCAAGCCATTTTCTTTCTTTTTGTTTAGATTCCATATATATGTGTTAGCATACAGTATTTGTTTTTCTCTTTCTGACTTACTTCACTCTGTATGACAGACTCTAGGTCCATCCACCTCACTACGAATAACTCAATTTCATTTCTTTTTATGGCTGAGTAATATTCCATTGTATATATGTGCCACATCTTCTTTATCCATTCATCTGTTGATGGACACTTAGGTTGCTTCCATGTCCTGGCTATTGCAAATAGAGCTGCAGTGAACATTGTGGAACATGACTCTTTTTGAATTATGGTCTTCTCCAGGTATATGCCCAGTAGTGGGATTGCTGTGTCATATGGTAGTGGTAGTTCTATTTTTAGGTTTTTAAGAAACCTCCATACTGTTCTCAATAGTGGGTGTATCAATTTACACTCCCACCAACGGTGCAAGAGAGTTCCCTTTTCTCCACACCTCTGCAGCATTTATTGTTTGTAGATTTTTTTGATGATGGCCATTCTTACCTGTGTGCGGTGATACCTCATTGTAATTTTGATTTGCATTTCTCTAATGATCAGTGATGTTGAGCATTCTTTCATGTGTTTGTTGGCAATCTGTATATCTTCTTTGGAGAAATGTCTATTTAGGTCTTCTGCCTATTTATGGATGGGGTTGTTTGTTTTTTTGATATTGATCTGCATGGGCTGCTTGTAAAGTTTGGAGATTAATCCTTTGTCAGTTGCTTCGTTGGCAAATATTTTCTGCCATTCTGAGGGTTGTCTTTTCGTCTTTACATTTTCCTTTGCTGTGCAAAATCTTTTAAGTTTCATTAGGTCCCATTTGTTTATTTTTGTTTTATTTCCATTTCTCTAGGAGGTGGGTCAAAAAGGATCTTGCGGGCTTCTCTGGTGGCGCAGTGGTTGAGATTCCGCCTGCCAATACAGGGGACACGGGTTCGTGCCCCAGTCCGGGAAGATCCCACAGGCCGTGGAGCGGCTAGGACCGTGAGCCATGGCCGCTGAGCCTGCGCATCCGGAGCCTGTGCACTGCAATGGGAGAGGCCACAACAGTGAGAGGCCCGCGTACTGCCAAAAAAAAAAAGGATCTTGCTGTGATTGATGTCATAGAGTGTTCTGCCTATGTTTTCCTCTAAGAGTTTTATAGTATCTGGCCTTACATTTAGATCTTTAATCCATTTTGAGTTTATTTTTGTGTATGGTGTTAGGGCGTCTTCTAATTTTATTCTCTTACCTGTAGCTGCCCAGTTTTACCAGCACCACTTATTGAAGAGGCTGTGATTTCTCTATTGTATATTCTTGCCTCCTTTATCATAAATAATGTGACCATATGTGTATGGGTTTATCTCTGGGCTTTCCCTCATGTTCCATTGATCTGTCTTTCTGTTTTTGTGCCAGTACCATACTGTCTTGAATACTGTAGCTTTGTAGTATTGTCTGAAGTCAGGGAGCCTGATTCCTCTGGTTCTGTTTTTCTTCTCAAGATTGCTTTGGCTGTTTGGGGTCTTTTGTGTTTCCATACAAATTGTGAAATTTTTTGTTCCAGTTCTCTGAAAAATGCCATTGGTAGTTTGATAGGGATTGCATTGAATCTGTAGATTGCTTTGGGTAGTGTAGTCATTTCCACAGTGTTGATTCTTCCAATCCAAGAACATGGTATATCTCTCTTATTTTGGATGATCTGTTCATTGGTGAAAGAGGGGTGCTAAAGTCCCCTACTATGATTGTGTTACTGTCGATTTCCCCTTTTATGGCTGTTAGCATTTGCCTTATGTATTGAGGAGCTCCTATGTTGGGTGCATAAATATTTACAATTGTTATATCTTCTTCTTGGATTGATCCCTTGATCATTATGTAGTGTTCTTCTTTGTCTCCTGTAATAGTATTAATTTTAAAGTCTTTTTTGTCTGATATTAGAATTGCTACTCTAGCTTTCTTTTGATTTCCATTTGCATGGAATATCTTATTCCATCCCCTATCTTTCAGTCTGTATGTGTCTCTATGTCTGAAGTGGGTCTCTTGTAGACCGCATATTTGCCGGTCATGTTTTTGGATCCATTCAGCCAGTCTATGTCTTTTGGTTGGAGCATTTAATCCATTTACATTTAAGGTAATTATTGATATGTATGTTCTTATTACCATTTTCTTAATTGTTTTGGGTTTGTTATTGTAGGTCTTTTCCTTCTCTTGTGTTTCCTGCCTAGAGAAGTTCCTTTAGCATTTGTTGTAAAGCTGGTTTGGTGTTGCTGAATTCTCTTAGCTTTTGCTTGTCTCTAAAGGTTTTAATTTCTCTGTCAAATCTGAATGAGATCCTTGCTGGGTCGAGTAATCTTGGTTGTAGCTTTTCCCCTTTCATCACTTTAAATATGTCCTGCCAGTCCCTTCTGGCTTGCAGAGTTTCTGCTGAAAGATCATTGTTAACCTTTTGGGGATTACCTTGTATGTTATTTGTTGTTTTTCCCCTTGCTGCTTTTAATATTTTTTCTTTGTATTTAATGTTTGATAGTTTGAGTAATATATGTTTTGGCATGTTTCTCCTTGGGTGTATCTTGTATGGGACTCTCTGCACTTCCTGGACTTGATTAATGATATCCTTTTCCATATTAGGGAAGTTTTCAACTATTATCTCTTCAAATATTTTCTCAGTCTCTTTCTTTATCTCTTCTACTTCTGGGACCCCTATATTCAAATGTTGGTGTGTTTAATGTTGTCCCAGAGGTGTCTCAGATTGTCCTCAATTCTTTTCATTCTTTTTTCTTTATTCTGCTCTACAGTACTTTTTTATACTATTTTTGTCTTCCAGGTCATTTATCCATTCTTCTGCCTCAGTTATTCTGCTATTGTTTCCTTCTAGAGCATTTTTAATTCCATTTATTGTGTTGTTCATCATTGTTTGTTTGCTCTTTAGTTCTTCTAGGTCCTTGTTAAACGTTTCTTGTATATTCTCCATTCCAGTTCCAAGATTTGGGATCATCTTTTTTTTTTTTTTGCGGTATGCAGGCCTGTCACTGTTGTGGCCTCTCCCGTTGCGGAGCACAGGCTCCGGACGCGCAGGCTCAGCGGCCATGGCTCACGGGCCCAGCCACTCTGTGGCATGTGGGATCTTCCCGGACCGGGGCAAGAACCCCTGTCCCCTGCATCGGCAGGTGGACTCTCAACCACTGCGCCACCAGGGAAACCCTGGGATCATCTTTAATATCATTACTCTGAATTCTTTTTCCAGTAGACTGCTTATTTCCTCTACATTTGTTTGTTCTGGTGGGATCTTACCTTGCTCCTTCATCTGCTGTGTGTTTCTCTGTCATATTTGGCTTTGGGGACTGTGTTTGGGGTCTCCTTTTTGCAGGCTGCAGATTCATAGTTCCCGTTGTTTTTGGTGTCTGCCCCCAGTGGCTTAGGTTGGTTCGGAAGGTTGTGTAGGCTTTCTGGTGGAGGGGACTGGTGCCTGTGTTCTGGTGGGTGTGTCTGGACCTTGTCTTTCTGGTTGACAGGTCCACATCCGGTGGTGTGTTTTGTGGTGTCTGTGGCCTTATTATGATTTTAGGCAGCCTCTCTGCTAATGGGTGGGCCTGCATTCCTGTCTTGCTAGTTGTTTGGCGTGGGATATCCAGCACTGGATCTTGCTGGTCTCTGAGTGGAGCTGGGTCTTAGCGTTGAGACGGATATCTCTGGGAGGCTTTCGCCATTTGGTATTACAAGGTGCCGGAGGTCTCTGGTAGACCAATGTCCTGAACTCGGCTCTCCCAACTCAGAGGCACAGGCCTGACACCTGGCCGGAGCACCAAGACCCTGTCAGCCACACGGCTGGGGGTGAGAGCAAGAGGTAGCTTTGGTACATCTGAAAGACCACCAATGAGATTCACTGACCATTTTCTCTCCAGAAGTGAAGAAAACAAAATTCAGTCTTTGGCTTGTCAGCCACTTTGGTAGCCAGCCTCCAAGATGGCCCTAATTATCCCCTTATTATCCCCCAGTCTTCATGTACCTGTGTGGCTCCTCGCACTTGAAAAGGGCTGACTGTTTAACTAATAAGAAATTGCAGAAACGACAAAGTGCAGCTTCCAAAGTTATGAAAGACATTGCAGCTTCTGCTTTGGTTTCTGCTAGATCACTCATCCTGGGGTCAGCCAGCTGCCATGTCATGAGGACACTCAAGCAGCCCTACGGAGAGATCCATGTGGCAAGGAACTGAGGCCTCTTACCTACAGTCACGTGAGTGAGTCATCTCAGAAGTCAAAAGATTTAATTTTATTTATTTTTGGTTGTGTTGGGTCTTCATTGCTGTACAAGGTTTCTCTAGTTGTGTCAAGCAGGGGTTACTCATCGTTGTGGTGCACGGGCTTCTCCTTGCGGTCATTTCTCTTGTTGTGGAGTATGGGCTCTAGGTGCATGGGCTTCAGTTGTTGTGTCATGCAGGCTTAACAGTTGTTGCTTGCTGGCTCTAGAGCGCAGGCTCAGTAGTTGTGGCACACAGGCTTAGTTGCTCTGCAGCATGTGGGATCTTCCCAGACCAGGGATTGAACCCCTGTCCCCTGCATTGGCAGGGAAATTCTTACCCACTGTGCCACCAGGGAAATCCAGTGTGCTCTTTTTGAAACCTAGTCTGTTTTCATTATTTTCTATCTTAACAATTCTGTATTAATTAAAAAATAATAATACTCCTTTCTACCCCTCCTGTTTGAGGATTATATATGAAGAAGTATGTCTTATTTATTAATCTCAAATTTTCACCTTTTAAGAAGGAATCACAATGTCAAGTATTTAATACCTTTCAGTTCCACCTTGAAAAGCATGGATATTAAAGTGCTAATATATTTACCTTCCCTAGTCCATCGTTTTTACTTTTTGTTATGTATAAAAAACAACTAAAAACATGCATGGTTTGTAAGGAAATGACAAATTTCAGAAAATTCAGAATCTGAATACACTCTATACATAGCTTCTAGATAAAGACACAGAAAATTGCCAGATACTCAGAGGCCCCCTGGTCCCATTATAGCGACTCCCCTTAAGGTTTAATATTGTTCTTGTATCCAACAAAAATATCATGTTACCTGTATTTTGTAGTTTATATAAATGTTATGGCACAGTAAAATCACTTTTGGATTGGGCTTTTTTATTTTATGTTGCTTGTGAATATGTCTATATGGTTTCCTGTTGTTGTGATCATGCATTGCCACTGTTGCATAGGATTCCATAGTGTAAATATTTAACTATTAATTAATTTATTCCAAGTTCTTTGTCACAGCTTACCCTTCCCCCTCCCCATATCCTCAAATCCATTCTGTAGTAGGTCTGTGTCTTTTATTCCTGTCTTACCCCTAGGTTCTTCATGACAGTTTTTTTTCTTAAATTCCATATATATGTGTTAGCATACGGTATTTGCCTTTCTCTTTCTGACTTACTTCACTCATTTGTATGATTTTTCATCCTCAGCAGCAGTGCATGAGATTCAAGGATTATACACTCTTGTCAAACCTGATACCTGTCATTTTCATTTGAACTTTCTGGTTGGTGAGTGATAATTAAAGGTATCACGCTTTTGCATTTAATTGACTACTAAGAAGCCAAGCATCTTTTGATATGTTTACTTAACACTCTGTACTCTCTTTTTTGAAATATCTTTTGGTATATTTTCCCCATTTTTGCTCTTACATTAACTTCTTATTGAAGACTTCTTTTTTTTTAACATCCGAAGACTTCTTATTTAGGGGTTTTTAAATATGCTTGCTATGAGTTCTTCTCTCTTTCTGTCTGTCCTTCTCTTTCTTTAGATGAGTGTCAGTTTTTAACGTTAATAACATCTAATTTGTTATTTTCCTATTTATTTAGTCTTATTTCTATTTATTTATGTAGTCTTCTTATCTGTAGCAGAACACATTATTTATTCTAAACCACAAATATGTTTTCGTTTCTTCAATAAACCTAATTAATCTTTAAGTTAACTTTCTAAACTAAATATGTTGTATCATAGTGAGTATTAATTTTTCTATGACAGCTGAAAGGTTACATTTATTCAGAAAATGTTGTATTCAACTTTCTTTTCATTTGCTCCTACTTCTCATTGATTCACAGAGGTAAACATCACTTCATCCATGGGTCTGACTTTTCTCTGATTTCTCACGGACATTCTCACTAATTCGCCTTGCCTCCTGAAATCTTTAGCAATCCCATTATTCCACAGAATCAAAAACCTGCCTTGGGCCTTTTTCCTCAGACGATTGATTATTACCACATTTTAAATGGGAGATTGCAATAACTTAGGAGAAAATGCCACAAGGGTCTCTCGTTTTATTTTTCACATCTTGTATCAGCCTCTGCTTGCACTCTGTGTTAAAGATTTTTGTACAACACATTGATGGAAGATGCCAGTTGTTTCTCTCCTTGGGGAAAAAGACAGATTAATTACCTGACAAATAAAATAAAGACAGTGTCTTGCTCTGCTGAAATGTTGGACAGGATTGCTTGCATCCTAATTTAAAAGTTTCAGGTGACTGAAGCTTAAGATTCCTAACCTTTAATCCATACTTGCACCATGCACAGCACCCAACAGGACTGCTTTACATAACCCCATGAGACATTTGTGTGCAAGTGGAACAGATAAAAATATAAAACTATTACTGTCTTTTTGTGTCATAAGAATGATTTTTTGTCTCATTTAAAATATTTTTCTAAAATCCAAAAACTTGTCAGGCTAAAATATTGGAATTTCAAATATGGTAAATCTAAGACCCTTCAAATTTCTTTCCAGTTTTGTTGATGATGGGATGCCATCAGAGATATGACTTCATTAAACACAATAGGTAAGATTCCTTCGTAGGCCTGATTGGGGAGTATGAAAATAATCCCTGGAAAAATCTGGACATTTTCTAGTTCTCAAGTATTGGTTAAGATGGTAGAAAGGACCCTTCATTGTCCTCTATGTGTATGCAGATCAATTGAGAGAGGTGGGGATAAAACAAGCAGCCTAAATATCCTTTATGTTTGTTGTACTACTAGTAGAAAGAGGAGGGCTCAACATGTCACCATGGTTGATAGAGCAAAAAGCTGCTTGAAACTACACAGAAAAATACCTGCTTGTATTTTCTGTGCAGTTACCGTCTCTTTTGGTGTGCCCTGATACTTTCTTCAACTTATGTACCAACTCCAGCAGCATTAAGCAGAAATCCAAAGAAATCTATTCTTTGGAATTATGAGGAAGGGAAGACTCGAAAATTTTATAGCATGCTCTATACAAGTATACACATCACCATCCTTATCTATGTCATGCCATGCCTGGAGGGTCAGTAGGTTCAGTTAGTATATATAAAATAGATAAGTATTGATAAGGACCTGCTTTGTAGCACAGGGAACTCTACTCAATCGTGTGTACTGGCATATATTCATGCCCGTCACATGATTTCATTGCCGAGCAAGAAGACCCACATTATGAACCAGATATTGGTCCCCCACCAGACACTAAGTCAGCTGGCAACTTGCTCTTTTTTTTTAAAATTAATTAATTAGTTAATTTTTTGGCTGTGTTGGGTCTTTGTTGCAGTGTGTGGGCTTCTCATTCGGTGGCTTCTCTTGTTGCAGAGCACGGGCTCTAGGCATGCGGGTTTCATTAGTTGTGGCACACGGGCTCAGTAGTTGTAGCCTGTGGGCTCTAGAGTACCGGCTCAGTATTTGTAGTGCACGGGCTTAGTTATTCCATGGCATGTGGGATCTTCCCGTACCAGGGCTCGAACCTGTGTCCGCTTTATTGGTAGGCACATTCTTAACCAGTGCACCACCAGGGAAGCCCCTGGTAACTTGTTCTTGAACTTTTCAGCCTCAGCAGTTATGAGAAAACAAAAATATTCTGTTGTTTATAAAATACCAAGTCTCTCATATTTTGTTTTAGCAGTCAAAGAGCTGGCTGAGGAGAAATATCTGTGAGCTTGAAGACATATAAAGAGAAACCTTTAAATCTCAAAAGAAAAGAAAATGGGCAGGAAAGAAATCAGCAGAACAGAGTAATCAATAATTGTAGAACAGTGAAAATGCTGTGACCTATACATAATGGGTATAGCAGGAGGAGAATAAAGGTAACAAAGAACAGAAAATATTTTTAAAAAATGACTGAGAATCTCCCCAAATGAATGTCTGACATTAAATCCACAACATCCAAGCTTAGAGGAACATATGAATAGTAAAGAAAACTGACCAATATCTCTCAGGAACATCAATGCAAAAATCCTCAACAAAATATTAACAAATCAAATCCAACAATATTTTGTGCACCACAACTACTGAGCCTGCCCTCAGGCGCCCGGGAGCCACAACTACTGAGCTCACGTGCCACAACTACAGAAGCCTGTGTGCCTAGAGCCTGTGCTCCACAACAAGAGAAGCCACCGGCAACAGAAGGCTGCGTACCACAACGATGAGTAGCCCCCACTTGCTGCAACTATAGAAAAGCCGCACGCAGCAACGAAGACCCAACGCAGATTAAAAATAATAATAATAAGTAGTAGGTTTCTCTTTTTTCCACACCCTCTGAAGCATTTCTTGTTTCTAGACATTGTGAGGATGGCTCTTCTGAGTGGTTCCGGGTGATATTTCTTTGTACATCTGATTTGCATTTGTCTGACATAAAGCAATGGTGAGCATCTTCATATGTGCTTTTTTTTTTTTGAACAGTGTGAGTAAAATTTACCCCTTGAAAAAGGGTTATTGAAAGGTTGCCTTGTCTTGAAGTCTGTTTCGATTACCTACCCCAAGACATTTCTTGAGGGCTGTTGTCATTTACAGTTTCCCAGACATTGTGAATATGAAGTGCCTATAAGGTCCAGTTTTAGAATTGTTGTTATGGGAAACAGAAGGTGGCAGGATTTCTACTGTCCCTCTCTGGTTACTGACACAACCTTAGATGTGGGGAAAGTCCTGTTCCTGGGTTTTAAATTAGAGTGGAATGTGCCTGACCAAACATGTAAGGGCTTCTGTCCCATTCCTTCTTCCACCTTACCCTTCATCCCCCGAACAAGTATAAACCCCTGCAAAATCACCTGTTGAGGGTGCTGTCTTGTAGAGTGGGATGACCCTAATGAAGGAGTCAGGAGGTCGGAACCCAAACACCAGGATATGTTGAGACCGGGTGATTTTCCAAATGTCATCCAGCCCAGAGAGTCCACCATCCTTTGGGTGTCAGAGGGTTGGTTTAGTAGTATGAGGGCACACTTAGATCTGGAGATTGTGATCCCATGCAGAGGGGACCAGGTACTACATGTTCAAGGGGTCGAATTAGCTGGCATATCCTCCCGAGGTCCTCAGGCCCACAACAGTCCAACCTTGGGACCAAATTGGATCTGTGCCCAGGGATGTGACACTAGCACGTTAACTGAGAGTAAATGAATTTAGTGATCATTTTTCTTTTCTATAATTCAATTTTAAATTTATAATGGAGTATAGTTGATTTACCATGTTGTGTTCGTTTTTTATATACACCAACGTGATTCACTTATACAGAGATGACTATATATTCTTTCTGGAATTATTTTCCCATTGAGGTTACTAAAGGGTGTTGAGAAGAGTTCCAAGTGCTCTACAGAAGGTCCATGGTGATTACAAGTTTTCTCTCTGTAAATATGTATATACTAACTCCAACCTCACGATTTATGCCTCCAACACACCTTTCCAGTTTGGTAACCATAAGTTTGTGTTCTAAGTCTGGGACTCTGTTTCTGTGTTGTAAGATAGTACCTTTGTATCAATTGTTAGATTCCACTGATAAGTAATATCATATGACATTTATCATTGTCTGATTTATGACACTTAGTATGAATGTATCTATGTCCTTCCGAGTGGCTGCAAATGGCTTTATTCCATTCTTTTCATGGCTGAGTAATATTCCATTGTACATATCTACCAAAATTTCTTCATCCAGTCTTCCTTCCAAGGACGTTTAAGTAGCTTCCAAGTAGAGGCTCTTGTAAACAGGGCTGCATAAATTTTGGAGTGCCTGGGTCCTGTCAATTTACGTTTTTTCCAAGATACAGGCCCAGGAGTGGAAGCGCCATATGCTCTGAAGCTCTGTTTTTGAGATTTTTAAGGAATCACCACCCACTGCTCCACAGCGGCTGTTAGCAATTTACATTCCCACCATCAGCTTGTCAGGGTTCCCTTTTCTCCACGCCCTGTCCTGCATTTCAGGTTTTACACTTTGTGAGCTTGGCCATTCTGACTGGTGCGAAGTGATACCTCTTTGTAGTATTAATTTACATTGCCCACCTGTTTTGTTGGCCAAAAATGGAGTAAGGGTTTTTCCTGAATATATTAAGGAATAACACATACGGCCTTTTTGGCAAACTGCATCATTGGCGATGTTCAGCAGCTTTGCATGTGCTTTAATGGCGAGTGCAAACTACCTCTTGAAATCCCTTTCCTGCAATTCTGCCTTGCTTACAAGGCCTTTACGAATACTTGGCTCAAGAAATGACTCCATTAGAGGTGTCAATTACAACCCTGCATGTTTGTGAATTGCAGTGCCCCTGAGCACCAGTTTTCAACTTGTTGTTTAGGGAAGCAGCCACAAAGGGGCAGGATTTCTACAGACCCATTCCGGTTACTGGGGCACCTGAAGGATAGGGAAATTCTTCTTCCAGATTAGGAAACTAGAGTGGCATATGCCTGTCCAAACATCTAGGGCCTGTGTCTCATTCCATCCCCCCATTCCCCTTCTTCACACGGAAAATTCCAAGCTGTGCAAAACCGGCTGTTGAGTGTGCTGCCTTCCCAAAGTGGGGAGACTCTAAGGAAAGGAGCTTGGGAACCCGAATACCGGGAGAAGTGGAGATGAGGTGACTTTCCCAAACTTTCCCGAACAGATGGTGTACCATCCTCTGGATGTCCCATTCATGTTTTAGCTGTAGGAAGGGTCCCCTGCACCTGGAGATATGGGACCCATGGAATGGGGGCCAGGCAGTATTACTCTAAAAGTGCTGCATTTGCTGTCCCATCCTCACCAAGCCTCTCAGACCCAGGAGTGTAGAGCCTTACATCCCATCCAGCTGTGTCTAGATGTGTTCAGTCCAGGTTGCATCACAGCCCTTGAACAAATTTTGTAAGAATTTCTCTCTCTCACTGTCTCTTTTTTGTTCTTGTTATTTAATTTTATAATGGGGTATAGCTGATTTTCAATACTGTCTTTCTTCCTGCTCTACATCTATCCACTTGGTTCACTTAAAGAGAGACATCAATAAATTCTTTTACAGATTCTTACCAGTCTTATATATCCTTTTCCTGTGACAACAGTGTGCTGAGTCCAACTCTTTGAGATATACAGTAGGTCCTGTCGATTACCTATTTTGTTTATGGAACTGTATCTGTGCTAATTCCAACCTTCTCAGTTATGCATCACCCCACCCCACCATTCTCCTTTAGCAGCCATATGTGTGTTTTCTAAATGTGTGACTCTGTTTCTGTTTTGTAATTGGGTTCATATTCCCCTGCATCGGCAGGCGGACTCCCAACCACTGCGCCACCAGGGAAGCCCTAAGTCTCTTTTTTATGTCTGACTTATGTCACATAGAATGATCGTACCTCAGACTCCACGAGTTGCTGCAACTGGCCTTATTTCACTGATTTAATTGCTCAGTAATATTCCATTGTACATAAGTACCACATCTTCTTTATCCATTTTTTACTTCCAAGGACATGTAAGTTGTACCCAAGTCGAGGCATTTCTAAACAGAGCAACAGTAAACGTAGCGGTGCCTGTGTCCTGTCGATATTTGGTTTACCCAAGATATACGCCCAAGAGTGGAAGTGCCGTATGCTCTGTATCTCTACATTTTAGATGTTTCAGGAAACACCATACACTTCTCCAGAGAGTCCTTGGCTATTTACATCACCCCCATCAGCTTAACAAGTCTCCCTTTTCTCCATGGCCTGTGCTGCATTTCTGGGTTTACACTTTTCAAGGATGGCCCTTTTGACGAATGCAAAGTGAGACTTCTTTGTAGTGCTGATTTGCATTTGGCGCTTGTTTGGATGGCCAAAAAGAGCGTATGCGTTTTTCCCGAATATATTTATTTTTATGATGGGGTTTAGCTGATTTCCACTGATGTGTTTATGCCGCGTTACACCCACTTGATTCACTTACAGAGAGATATCAGTAAATACTTTTTAAGATTCTTAATTGTCAGATATATTCTTCGGCGGTGAATAGGGGGTGTTGAGTCCAGTTCATTGAGCAAAGAGTAGGTCTTGTCTATTATATATTTGGTTTATGGAACGGTATCTGTGCTAATTTCAAACTCTGGTTTTATGCATCACCCCACCTCACCTTTCCCTTAAGCAGGCATAAGTGCGTTTACTAAATGTGTGACGCAGTTCTGTTTTGTAATTCAGTTCATGTGTAGCCATGTTTACATTCCCTCTATAAGTGATATCTTATGATAAGTTTCTTTTTCTGTGTGACTTCTTTCACTTAGAATCATCGTACCTAAATCCACTCATTATGCTGCTGCTGGCCTTATGGCATTGATTTCACGGCTGAGTAATATTCCATTGTACATAAGTACCACAACCTCTTTATCAATTTTTCTCTTTCCTGGGATATTTAAGGTTTACCGAAGTCGAGGTTGTTGTAAACAAAACAGCCCTAAACTTTGGGGTGCCTGAGTCCTGTCGATTTCTGTTGTTCCGAAGATATACGCCCATAAGTGGAAGTGCCCTATGCTCTGTAGCTCTGTTTTTTTAATGTTTTAGGAAACACCATACACTACGCCAGAGTGGCTGTTGGCAATTTACATCCCGCCCATCAGCATAACAAGGCTCCCTTTTCTCCATGACCTGTCCTGCATTTCTGGTTTTTACATTTTTTCAGGATGGGCCTTTTGAACCATGCAAAGTGAGACTTATTTTTTGTGCTGATTTGCAGTGCCCGTTTGATTGGTTGGCCAAAAAGGGGGCATATGCCTTTTTTCCGGAATATATTCAGGAAGAAATGCATACGCCCTTTTAGGCCAACTTCATCATTGTTGACATTCTGCCGCTTTGCATGTGATTTAAGGAGAGTCCAATCTACCTCTTGAAAACTGTTTCCTGCAATTCTGCTTTGCTTTCAAATCCTCTTCCTTGCCTTACCTCTATATATTTTTGGATGACAGTTATCATTTATAACCCTGCAGGTCTGTGAATTGCAGTGACCCTGAGCTCCATTTTTCAAATCGCCTTTTTTGAAGAGGGCTGCAAAACTGCAGGATTGCTTCAGGCTCTATGCTGGTTCCAGGGGGTAGGCTGAACCTTTGGTTAATTCTTCTTCCTGATGGGAAATTAGACTGACATGTGCCTGTCGAAACACCTACAGCTAGTCTGTCATTGGTTCCCCTTCTTCCCGTTCATCCTCTGCACTAATTGCAGACTGTGCGAAACAGGAGGTTAAAGGCGCTGACTCTCCAAGTGGGGAGATTGTTAGTAAAGTGGTTGGAATGGGAAACCCGAGCACCAGGAGATGAAAAATGAGGTGCGTTGTAGAAACCATTCCCGATCACACGGTGTACCATTCTCTGGGTTTCCATGCATGTTGTAGCTGTAGGTATATTCCCTTGAACCTGGAGAGTTGGGACCCATGGAATGGGTAGCACGCAATATTTCTTTAAAGGGTCTGTATTTGCTCACCAAACCTCTCAGCCCCAAGAGTGTCCAGACTTATGTCTCATCAAGCTGTGTGTGTAGATGCGGTCAATCCACGATGCATCACAGCCCCTGAATGAATTTTGTAAGACTTTCTCTCTCTTTCACTATCTTTTTTTTTTGTTTGTTTGAAATTTATTCTTATAATGGGGTTTAGCTGATTTTCACTGCTGTGTTTATGCCGCTTTACACATCCATGATTCACTTACAGAGAAATATCAATATATAGGTTTTAAGATTCTTACTAGTCAGACATATTCTTCTGTGGTGAATAGGGGGTGTTCAGTCCAGTTTACTGAGCAAGGAGTAGGTCTTGTCTATTAAATATTTGGTTTATGGAACACTATCTGTGCTAATTTCAAACTCTGGTTTTATGCATCACCCCACCTCACCTTTCCCCTTAAGCAGGCATAAGTGCGTTTTCTAAATGTGTGACTCTCTTCTGTTTTGTAATTCAGCTCATGTGTAGCCATGTTTACATTCCCTCTTATGATAAGTTTCTTTTTCTGTGTGACTTCTTTCACTTACAATCATCGTGCCTAAATCCACTCATTATGCTGCTTCTGGCCTTATGACATTGATTTCATGGCTGAGTGATATTCCATTGTACATAAGTACCACAACTTCTTTATCCATATTTCTCTTTCTTGGGATATTTAAGGTGTACAGAAGTCGAGGTTTTTGTAAGCAGAGCAGTCCTAAACTTTAGGGTGGCTGTGTCTTGTTGATTTTTAGTTTTCCCAAGATATATGCCCATGAATGGAAGTGCCCTATGATCTGTAGCTCTGTTTGTTAGATGTTTTAGGAAACACCATACTCTTCTCCAGAGTGGCTGTTGACAATTTACATCCCGTCCATCAGCGTAACAAGGCTCCCTGTTCGCCACGGCCTGTCCTGCCTTTCTGGTTTTAACACTTTTTTCGGATGGCCCTTTGGACCGGTGGGAAGTGAGACTTCTTTTTAGTTCAAATTTGCAATGCCCGCTTGCTTGGTTGGCCAACACGGGCGTATGCGTGTTTTCCTGAATATATTCTGCAAAAAACGGATACGCCCTTTTTGGCCAACTTCATCATTGCCGAAGTTCTGCCACTTTTCATGTGCTTTAAAGGCGACTCCAGTCTACCTCTTGAAATCTGTTTCCTGAAATTCTGCCTTGGTTTCAAATCCTCTTCGTTGCCTTACCTCAATATATTTTTGGATGATAGTTGTCCTTTATAACTCTGCAGGTTTGTGAGCTGCAGTGCCCCGATCTCCATTTTTCAACCCGCATTTTGTGAGCTGGCCCCAAAACCGCAGAATTGCTTCAGGCCCTATTTTGGTTCTGAAGTGGCAGGCTTAGCCTTTGGTTAATTCTTCTTCCTGATGGGAAATTACAGTGACCTGTGCCCGTCCAAACACCTATAGCTTGTCTCTCATTGGTTCCCCCTCTTCCCGTTTATCTTCCGGACAAATTGCAAACTGTGGGAAACAAGAGGTTAAAGGCGCTGATTATTCAAGTGAAGAGATTGTTAGTAAAGCAGCTGGAATGGCGAACCTGAGCACCAGGAGATTAAAAAATGAGGTGCATTTTAGAAACCTTTCCGGATCACACGGTGTACCATCCTCTGGTTTTCCCGCTCATCTTTTAGCCGTAGGAAGATTCCCTTGAACCTGGAGAGTTGGGACCCATGGAATGGGTAGCACGCAGAATTACTTTAAAGGGTCTGCCTTTGCTCACCCAACCCTACCAATCCTCTCAGCCACAAGAGTGTCCAGCCTTATGTCTCATCCAGCTGTGGTTGTAGATGTGGTCAGTCCGGGTTGCATCACAGCCCCTGAACGAATTTTGTAAGAATTTGTCTCTCTTTCACTGTCTTTGTGTTTGTGTTTGAAATTTATTTTTATAATGGGGTTTAGCTGAGTTTCACTGCTGTGTTTATGCCGCTCTACACACACTTGATTCCCCTATGGCAACATATTAATTCATAGGTTTTAAGATTGTTACTAGTCAGATATATTCTTCTTTGGTGAAGAGGGGTTGTTGAGTCTAGTTCATTGAGCAAGGAGTAGGTCTTGTCTATTACATATTTGATGCATATAACGGTATCTGTGCTAATTTCCACCTCTTTTTTTATGCATCACCCCATCTCACCTTTCCCCTTAAGCAGGCATAAGTGTGTGTTCTAAATGTGTGACTCTGCTTTGTTTTGTAATTCAGTTCATGTGTAGCAATGTTTACATTCCTTCTAAAAGTGATATCTTATGATAAGTTTCTTTTTCTGTGTGACTTATTTCACTTAGAATCATCGTACCTAACTCCACTCATTATGCTGCTACTAGCCTTATGACATTGATTTCATGGCTGATTGATATTCCATTGTAAATATGTACCACAACTTCTTTATCCATATTTCTCTTTCCTAGGATATTTAAGGTGAACCGAAATCGAGGTTCTTGTAAACACAGCAGCCCTAAACTTTGGGGTGCCTGTGTCTTGTTGATTTTTAGTCTTCCCAAGATATTCACCCACAAGAATGTCCAGCCTTATGTCTCATCCAGCTGTGGTTGTAGATGTGGTCAGTCCGGGTTGCATCACAGCCCCTGAACGAATTTTGTAAGAATTTGTCTCTCTTTCACTGTCTTTGTGTTTGTTTTTGAAATTTAGTCTCTTAGGCTCTTTTTAGGCTTCCCAAGATATTCGCCCATGAGTGGAAGTGCCCTATGCTCTGTCGCTGTTTTTTTTTTAATGTTTTTGGAAACACCATCCACTTCTCCAGAGTGGCTCTCGTCAATTTACACCGCGCACATCCCCGTAATAAGGCTCCCTGTTCTCCATGGCGTGTCCTGCATTTCTGGTTTTTACATTTTTTTCGGATGGCCTTTTGACTGGTGGTAAGTGAGCCTTCCATGTTGTGCGGATTTGCATTTCCCGCTTGCTTGGTTGGCCAAAAAGAGCGTATGCGTTTTTTCCTGAATATATTCAGGAATATATTCAGGAAAAAACGCATACGCTCTTTTTGGCCAACTGTATCACTGTCGAAGTTCTGACGCTTTTCATGTGCTTTAAAGGCTAGACCAATCTACCTCTTGAAATCTGTTTCCTGAAATTCTGCCTTGCATTCAGAGCCTCTTCGTTGCCTTACCTCAAAATATTTTTGGACGTTAGGTGTCATTTATAACTCTGCAGGTTTGTGAATTGCACTGCCCCTGCCCTCACAACTTGCTTTTTTGTGAGATGGCCGCAAAACTGCAGGATTGCTTCAGGCCCTATTCTGGTTTCGGGCCGGCAGGTTGAGCCTTTGGTTAATTCTTCTTCCCGATGGGAAATTAGACTGACATGTGCCTGTCGAAACACCCACAGCTGGTGTCTCATTGGTTCCCCCTCTTCCCGTTCATCCTCTGCACAAATTGCAAACTGTGCGAAACAGGGGGTTAAAGGCGCTGATTCTCCAAGTGGGGATATTTTTAGTAATGTGGCTGGAATGGTGAACCCGAACACCAGGAGATGAAAAATGAGGTGCATTTTAGACACCTTTCCCGTTCACACGGTGTACAGTCCTCTGGGTTTCCCATGCATGTTTTACCTGTAGGCAGTTCCCTTGAACCTGCAGATTTGGGACCCATGCAATGGGTACCAGGCAGTATTACTTTAAAGGGTCCGCATTTCCTCACCCAACCTCACTAATTCTCTTAGCGCGATCAGTTTCCAGCCTTATGTCTCATCCTACTGTGCATCTATATGTGTTCAATCCATGTTGATTAACAGCCCCTGAGCAAAAGTTGTAAGAATTTTTCTGTCTCACTGTCTTTTTTTAAAATTTATTATTATATTGGTTACAGCTGATTTTCAATGGTCTGTTTCTTGCTGCTGTACATCCATTTGATTCACATATAGAGAGACATCAATAAATTCTTCTTCAGATTCTTACCAGTCGTATATATTCTTTTCCGGTGACTTGAGTGTGCCGAGTGCCGTTCTTTGAGGTACCGTATAGGCCTTTTCGATTATCAGTTTGGTATTTGGAAAAGTATATTTGCTAATTTCAACCTCCTGGATAATGCTTCACCCCTCCCTACGTTTCCCCTTTAGCAGCCTTGTGTGTGTTTTCTACATATTTGACTATGTTTATCTTTTTAAATTTATTTCATATGTAGCCATTTTTGATTCCACCTTTAAGTGATATCTTATGATATGTGTCTTTTTCTTTTTGACTTATGTCACTTAGAATGATCGTACGTAACTCCTTTGGAGTTGTTGCAACTGGCTTTATTTCATTGATCTCCGGGCTGAGTAATATTCCACTCTACATAAGTACCGCATCTCTTTTATCCATTTTTTCCTTCCAGGGACATTTAGGTTATATCGAAGTCGAGGCTCTTTTAAACAGAGAGGCGGTAAACGTTGGGGTGCCTGTGTCCTGTCGATTTTTGTTTTTCCCAAGATATACGCCCATGAGTGCAAGTGCCCTATGCTCCGTAGCTCATTTTTTAGATGTTTTAGTAAACACAATACACTTCTCCAGAGTGGCCATTGGCAATTTACATTTCCACTATCAGCCTCACAGGGCTCCCTTTTCTCCTCGCCCTGTCCTGCATTTCTGGTGTTTACACTTTATGAGGATGGCTCTTCTGACTGATGCGAAGTGATACCTTTTGTAGTATTGATTTCCAGTGCCCACCTGTTTGGTTGGCTGAAAAGGGCATATGCCCTTTTCTTGAATATATTCAGAAAAAACGCATACGCCCTTTTTTGCCAACTGCATCGTTGGCAATGTTCAGCCCCTTTTCTTATGCTTTAATGGCGAGTCCTTTCTACCTCTTCAAATCCCTTTCCTGCCATTCTCCCTTGCTTACAAGTCCTTTTCGGTGACTTACCTCAAGACATTTTTCGACGATAGATATTTTCAGCTCTTCAGTTTCGTGAATTTTAATGCCCCTGAGTTCCATTTTTCAACTTGTGTTTTTGGGAACTGGCCACAAAACAGCGGGATTTACTCAAGCCCTATATTCTGTTTCCGTGGATAATCTTAGCCTTTGGTCAATACGTCTTCCTGATTGGAAATTAGAGTGACATGTGCCTGTTCGAACACCTCGGACTTGTCTCTCATTGTTTCTCATCCTTCCGCTTCATCATCTGGACAGATTCCAAACTGTGTGCAACAGGATGTTGACGGTGCTGACATCGACAAGTGGGGAGATTGTTAGGAAAGATGCTGGAGGGGTCAACCCTAGTACCAAGAGATGAGGAGATGAGATGCCTTTTCCAAACTCTTCCTGATCAAACGGTGTACCATCTTCTGGGTGTGACAGGCATGTTTTAGCAGTAGGAAGGGTCCTGTGCATGTAAGGAGAACACCAGCGATTTTTTTCAAATCAGTGTCTCCCTGAACCACAAACTGGGGAATTTTTAATCTATGGCTGCACATATGTTCATTAAGGGCCTTGGGAAGTAGGCAGAGTCCGAACTTTATTTTATTTAATTAATTAATTTATTTATTTTTCGGTACGCGGGCCTCTCACTGTTGTGGCCTCTCCCGTTGCGGAGCACAGGCTCCGGACGCGCAGGCTCAGCGGCCATGGCTCACGGGCCTAGCCGCTCCGCAGCATGTGGAATCTTCCCGGACTGGGGCACGAACCCGTATACCCTGCATCGGCAGGCAGACTCTCAACTACTGCGCCACCAGGGAAGCCCCGCGTTCGAACTTTAGATGATTGAAGACTTCAGGGTCAGAAGCGCTCACCATCGGCTTCCCTTAGGTTACATTTTATCTGTCGTTGATAGGTGATGTCGATAAGAATATCTATTCTTTTTCAGATTATTTCCCCTTATAGGTTATTGCAAAATATTGAGTGTAGTTCCCTGTGCTATACAGTAGTTCCTTGTTCGTGATCTATTTTATACATAGCAGTGTGTATGTGTTAATCCCAAACTGTTAATTTATCCCTCCTCCCACCTTTCCCCTTTGGTAATAATAAATTATAAGATTTTATGCTTCTCAGAAATGGGGGAGCTGAAAGAGAGGTAGCATTTTCAACGGAGAAGCATTCAAAACAAGATTGAAGCTTCAGCCAAGATTATTAGATGTACATCCTTGGAAAGAAATCACTTCATTTCTCTAATGTTGACCTGACAAATAAGACAAACCTCTTCACTGAACTTGCTTATAATAAAGTGATGGAAATAGCCAATGGAAGTGTTAGAAACATCTTATTTTACCCGAGCCTTATACACTGCTCTCGGTTAATTATAGTTTGGCTCACACATCTGTTCATTGAAGTTACAATGTTCTCAATTTCTGTTACTGATCCTCCAGAGTGGGCCCCAACAAGGGTTCCCCTGCCCAGTGTCATTGGAGCCAACAGATCGAGACTGAGTTTGGTTCAGAAGCAAAGGAAACTTTATATTTTGATCAGAGAATGGAGAGGTGAGAGCGAGAGCTCCCCCGCGGGCTGTGGGTCGCGCTGCTGTGTAGGGATCCCGGCAGCGTCAGTGGGAGGGAGGGGGCGGAGCTCTCGAGGGCCGGGTTGGCTGCAGCTCAGGTTCTATGTCGCGGAGTGGCATGGGGCCCCACGAGCTGAGGTGTCGACCCAAACATTCTGCACTAGCAAATCGGGTCTGCAGTGCCGGGTGTGGGACCTCTGCATGCGGAACCCTAGGAGCACGTGAAATTAGACAAAGCACAAAGGAAAAAAAGGTTAGACTTTATTTTATTGCCCAGATTCTATTTTTATCTCCCAGGAATTTTTAATGGGCTTTGCCGGTGACAAACCCCTCCTCTGCCTTTTGTCCCTTTCCTCATTCTTGGGGCGCTGAGGGTGCAGACCCCTCTTCTGTTACTGCTTCGTGCTGAGTTGGGAGTCCTCCTACCCCGGGGGGAGGGGCAGAACTCCCCAGCAGCCTCCAGGTGAGGTTGATTGCCCCCAGGCCTCCTGCCTCACTGCTCGTCTTCCTGAGCACCAGCATTGGAAGCGTTATAGATTCCAATGACCTTTAAGGGTCCAGGAAAGAGATGCGCAGAGAGGCTGGGGGGGGCCGGTTTTACCCCGGCCAACATTTGTTCGGCCACCTTAGGCTGACGGTTTCTGCCAGCCTAGATGCTCTGACCAGTAGTCTGTGCTTTCTTCAGTTAGGCCCCTGAATTAACGTACAAACAGCACCAGGTGTCAGAGCCCTGCCCGCTCAACTCCCAGACAGTCCAGGGTCGGTGGTAATCCAGGACCATGACGGCCACTGAGTCAACGGCCTTTTGAAGTAGCCAGGAGTCCAGCCGGTCTTATTGGCCGCCATCACCGCGGTGTCTGTAGGCTTTTCTATGGTGACAGCGTGATATACGGTTCCCCTGCCAAGCTTATTAGCTCCCCTCTGGGTGCAGTAAGTCCTGCAAGCAGTAGTCTGCTCTTTTGGGGCACACTCTTGTTTTCTGAGAGAAGCTCCAGGTCAAGTGATGGTCACATGAGTTGTCATGGGGGCCCATTGCCCCCGGTTGTCTCTCTGAAGGTTGTAGTTGGAGGGCCTCCTCACTCGAGGTCAGTGTGCCCACGGAGCGACACCTGCAACTTCAGGGCATGGTGGGCGGTTAGGATCACCATGTGGGGTCCTTTTCCCTTAGGTGGGAGCTGGCCTTGTGGGCTGCTGATTTCCAGGTTTTTAGATACTCCCAGTATCCTGGCCGGATGGGGCGGTGGGCCAAGCCCTTGGTGACCGTAGTTTATCCTACCTGGAGGGCATTCTTGCGTTGTTCCATTTCAAGTGGTTCCAGTTTTTGCACTAAT
>NW_020174013.1:15759766-15762977 GCF_003031525.2 Neophocaena asiaeorientalis asiaeorientalis | reverse complement strand
CTGTCTTCTAGTTTTAGAAGGGGTAAGGCTGCAAATGGCTTCTTCCCTTTCCTGGGATGGGCTTCTCCGACCTTCTGTGAGAATGAAGCCCAGGCAGGTCACCTTAGTCTGTGATATTTGAGCCTTTTTCTTGGACACCTTCTATCCTTTATTGGCTAGGTAGTTCAGAGGCCTCCTTAGTAGGGCTGGCGATCAGTTTACCCGAGCCTTATACACTGCTATATGTTAATTACAGTTTTGCTCACACATCTGTTAATTGAAGTTACAATGTTGTCAATTTCTGTTACTGATCCATCAGAGTGGGCCCCAACAAGGCTCTCCTTGCCCAGTGTCTTTGGAACTAACAGATCGAGACTGAGTTTGGTTCAGAAGCAAGTGAAACTTTATATTTTCTTCAGAGAATGGAGAGATGAGAATGTGCACTACCTCACGGGCTGTGGGCTGAGCTGCTGTGTAGGGATCTCAGCAGCATTAGCGGGAGGGAGGAGCGGAGCTCTCGAGGGGCGGGTTGGCTGCAGCTCAGGCTCTATGTCGCGGAGTCTGCATGGGGCCCCAGGAGCTGAAGTGTCGACCCAGCCATTCTGCATTAGGAAATCGGGTCTGAAGTACCGGGTGTGGGACCTCTGCATGCGGACCCCTAGGAGCACGTGAAATTAGACAAAGCACAGAGGAAAAAAGTTTAGACTTTATTTTATTGCCCAGATTCTATTTTTATCTCCCAGGAATTTTTCATGGGCTTTGCCGGTGACAAACCACTCCTCTGCCTTTTGTCCCATTCCTCATTCTTGGGGCGCTGTGGGTGCAGACCCCTCTTCTGTAACTGCTTCATGCTGAGTTGGGAGTCCTCATACTCGTGGGGAGGGGCAGAACTTCTCCCCAGCAGCCTCTAGGTGATGTTGATTGTCCCCAGGCCTCCTGCCTCACTGCTTGTCCACCTGAGTGCCAGCATTGGAAGTGTTATAGATTCTAATGACTTTTAAGGGTCCAGGAGAGAGATGCGCAGAGATGCTGGGGTGGCCAGTTTTATCCCACCCCACATTTGTTCGGCCACCTTAGGCTGACGGTTTCTGCCAGCCTAGATGCTCTGACCAGTAGTCTGTGCTTTCTTCAAGTAGGCCCCTAAATTAACGTACAAACAGCACCAGATGTCAGAGCCCTGCCCACTCAACTCCCAGACAGTCCAGGCCCAGTGGTGATCCAGGACCATGATGGCAACTGAGTCCACGGCCTTTTGAAGTAGCCAGGAGTCCAACTGCTCTCATTGGGCACCGTCACCGCGGTGTCTGTAGGCTTTTCTATGGTGACAGCATGATATACGGTTCCCCTGCCAAGCTTATTAGCTTCCCTCTGGGTGCAGTCAGTCCTGCAAGCAGTAGTCTGCTCTTTTGGGGCACACTCTTGTTGTTTTCTGAGAGAAGCTCCAGGTCAAGTGATGGTCACACGAGTCATCATAGGGGCCCGTTTTCCCTGGTTGTCTCTCTGGAGGTTGGAGTTGGAGGGCTTCCTCACTTGAGGTCAGCGTGCTCACGGAGCGACCTCTGAAACTTCAGGGCATGGTGGGTGGTTAGGATTACCACGTGGGGTCCTTTTCCCTTAGGAGGGAGCTGGATTCGTGGGCTGCTGATTTCCAGGTTCTTAGATACCCCCAGTACCCTGGCTGGATGTGCTAGTGGGCCAAGCCATTGGTGACTGTAGTTTATCCTACCTGGAGGGCATTCTTGCATTGTTCCATTTCAAGTGGTCCCAGTTTTTGCACTAACACTCCAAGGGCGATTCACATTCTATGGCGATGTAAAGTTCAAAGGGTTTAGCTAAATTAGGGAGTTCCAATGCAAGGGTCTGAATTGACTGTTCTTTGCATTCTTGAAAGGTCGCTTCTGGATTCTATTCGAAAGGATCATCATCTTTTCCTTTTAGTGTTTCATATAGAGGCCCAGCTATTAGACTGTAGTTAGGTATCCAGATGCAGCAAACCCCGGCCTCCCCAGGAACCCCTAAGCTGTCTTCTAGTTTTAGAAGGGGTAAGGCTGCAAATGGCTTCTTCCCTTTCCTGGGATGGGCTTCTCCGACCTTCTGTGAGAATGAAGCCCAGGCAGGTCACCTTAGTCTGTGATATTTGAGCCTTTTTCTTGGACACCTTCTATCCTTTATTGGCTAGGTAGTTCAGAGGCCTCCTTAGTAGGGCTGGCGATCAGAATGTCGTCTGCATATTGAAGGAGAGTTCCCTTTTTCAGAGGTAGAACTTTTAGGTGTTTAGCTAACGTTTCCCCAAAGATGGTGTGGAAATTTTTGAACTCTTGGGGCAGGACGGCCCAACAGTATTGTTTTTGTTGTATGTTGAGTCCTGCCACTCACAATCCAAAATTTCTTGTGACTCTGGGACTAATGGAATACAGAAGAAGGCATCATTGAAGTCTAATACAGAATACCTTGTCCTGGTGGATGGTAGAATGACCTGCAGGGTATAGTAATTAGGAACTACTGGATATATATCCTCGGTGGCTTCACTGACTGTCCTGACATCCATTACCAGGTTCCCAGCAGCCCACGGGGCTCTTGTGCTCAGGCCCTTCCCAGGATATGGAGCTCACCTGGGCAGGTACCCAGCAGCCACCAGGGCTCTCGTGGTCACGCCCCTCCCAGGATATGGAGCTCACCTGGGCAGGTCCCCAGCAGCCCACGGGGCTCTCGTGGTCAGGCCCCTCCCAGGGTATGGAGTTCACCTGTGAAGCTACCCAGCAGCCCATGGGGCTCTCGTGTTCAGGCCCCTCCCAGGATACAGAGCTCCCCTGGGCAGGTACCCCGGCAGGGCTGGGCACACAGGAACCGTGCACATAGCCCTCATTGCAGAGCACCCCCAGCTCACCTGTCGCTCAGAGTTGACACAGAGCACCTCAGAGCAGGACTTGAACTAACAAACCGCAGCTCCGACAGGTCTGTGACCCTGGGCATCACTCTGTGCGGCCTCCCTCCGCCTGGTCTTCCAGAGACTTTCACTGAAGCTGGGGCACCAGGCCTCTGTCTCACCCACCCCTCCTCTCCCTGACTCCTGGGTTCCTCTCATTAGGAGAGGGTCTTCTTGAAGTTGTCTCCCACTCATGGGCCAGATAAAATGATTAGAAAACAAGCCGGAACTGCAGCCCCTTGTCTGTCCTGACTCTCATGAGCCCACACCTATTCCTTGGACCTGGCCGGTCCAGCAAGGTCCAAT
>NW_020174013.1:15751222-15759584 GCF_003031525.2 Neophocaena asiaeorientalis asiaeorientalis | reverse complement strand
CCAATTTCTGCAATGTGAGCCCCTGAGGGGTGAGGATTGGCTGACCTGGGCAGCCTGACCCTGCCGGCCAGTCCTCCCCAGGTGTGCCTGGGTTGAGGTCAATATAAACACCGCTCCAGGCAGCAAGAGCTCCTGCAGCTGTGCCTGACACCATATTCTCTGCCCCATCAGCAGTGTCGGGGCTGGGCTGGTGGGAGGGAGTGAGGGGCCACGGCTTTGTGGGTGGCCCGGTTTGAGTGGGGCTCTGCTGGACTTTCTGCAGGAGTTGCCGGGCTGCCACCTGCTAAACAAGAGGATGTGTCACCCATACCTGCCGCTGGAATTTCTCCCCAGGCCGAGGTGAGGAAGGAAAAAAACAGTGGGGGCTGGGACAGGAGGGGTATCTCAGGCAGGGAAATGGAAAGCTTCCAGAAGAGCGCCCAGGGCCAGGACCATCCTGGCTGGCCTGCAGGCACCAAGTCAGCCTGTGCGCTGTGGCTGGTGTGGCTCCACGGGCCTTCCTCTAAGCTTTCAAGTCCTTGTACCTATTCAGGTATTTTACCTGGGAAGGGTGGGAACAGTTCAGCAGTAGCTGGCCTGGGGCTCAGCTCACGTTTACTCAGAGATGCCTCGGCACGGTCCCCCAGTTTTGCAATGAGGACGCTCCTTGCGGGGGAGCTGCTGGCTGCATGGGAGATGATTCCCCACCTCTGACCAACTTCAGAATTGTTTACCACTGGAGCAAGTGCCCTGATAGGGTTTTCCTCTGTTTAACTGGTGGGTTCTGGGTTTTTTTTCTTTTTTTCTTTGTTGGTTCATGGTAGATTTTATTCCTCTTTTTTGTATTTATATATATAAGCATGGAAATAATTCATTCATATAAATATATCTATGGGAAGGGACGGGAAGAACTTATTTTTCTGTTTTTATTTTATTTTACTTTTTACTTTTATTTATTTTTTTATACAGCAGGTTCTTATTGGTTATCTGTTTTATACATATAAATGTATACATGTCAACCCCAATCTCCCAACTCATCCCACCACCACCCCCCCACGACTTTCCCCCTTTGGTGTCCACACGTTTGTTCTCTACATCTCTGTCTCTATTTCTGCCCTGCAAACTGGTTCATCTGTACCATTTTTCTAGGTTCCACATATATGCATTAATATACAATATTTGTTTTCCTCTTTCTGACTTACTTCACTCTGTATGACAGCCTCTAGATCCATCGACATCTCTACAAATGACCCAATTTCATTCCTTTTTATGGCTGAGTAGTATTCCATTTTATATATGTACCACATCTTTATCCATTCGTCTGTCTGTGGGCATTTAGGTTGCTTCCATTATCTGGCTATTGTAAATAGTGCTGCAGTGAACATAGTGGTGAATGTGTCTTTTTATTTATGGTTTTCTCTGGGTATATGCCCAGTAGTGGGATTGCTGGATCATATGGTAATTCTATTTTTAGGTTTTTAAGGAACCTCCATACTGTTCTCCATAGTGATTGTATCAATTTACATTCCCACCAATAGTGGAAGAGGGTTCCTTTTCTCCACACCCTCTCCAGCATTTGTTGTTTGTAGATTTTCTGATGATGCCCATTCTAACAGGTGTGAAGTGATACCTCATTGTAGTTTTGATTTGCATTTCTCTAATAATTAGTGATGTTGAGCAACTTTTCATGTGCATGTTGGCCATCTCTATGTCTTCTTAGAAGAAATGTCTATTTAGATCTTCTGCCCATTTTTGTATTGGGTTGTTTGTTTTTTGAATATTGAGCTGCATGAGCTGTTTATATATACTGGAGATTAAACTTGTGTTCATTGATTCGTTTGCAAATATTTTCGCCTATTCTGAGGGTTGTCTTTTCGTCTTGTTTGTAGTTTCCTTTGCTTTGCAAAAGCTATTATGTTTCATTAGGTCCCATTTGTTTAGTTTTCTTTTTTATGGCATTACACTAGGAGGTGGATCAAAAATGATCTTGCTGTGATTTGTGTCAGAGTATTCTTCCTATGTTTTCCTCTAAGAGTTTTATACTGTCCGGTCTTACATTAAGGTCTGTAATCCATTTTGAATTTATTTTTGTGTATGGTGTTAGGGAGTGTTCTATTTTCATTCTTTTACATGTAGCTGTCCATTTCTCCCAGCATCAGTGATTGAAGAGACTGTCTTTACTCCATTGTATAGTCTTGTCTCCTTTGTCATAGATTAGTTGACCATAGGTGTGTAGGTTTATCTCTGGGCTTTCTTTTTTTTTTTTTCCTTTTACACCTTTATTGGAGTATAATTGATTTACAATGGAGTGTTAGTTTCTGCTGTATAACAAAGTGAATCAGCTATACATATACATATATCACCATATCCCCGCCCTCTTTCATCTCCCTCCCTCCCTCTGTATCCCACCCCTTTATGTGGTCACAAAGCACCGAGCTGATCTCCCTGTGCTATGTGGCTGCTTTGCAGTAGCTATTGATGTTACATTTGGTAATGTATATATGTCCATGCCACTCTCTCACTTCGTCCCAGCTTACACTTCCCCCTCCCCGTGTCCTCAAGTCCTTTATCTACGTCTGTGTCCTTAATCCTGTCTTTCCCCTAGGTTCTTCATAAACATTTTTTTCCTTTAGATTCCATATATCTGAGTTAGCATATGGTATTTGTTTTTCTCTTTCTGACTTACTTCACTGTGTAGGACTGACTCTAAGTCCATCCACCTCACTACAAATAACTCAGTTTTGTTTCTTTTTATGGCTGAGGAATATTCTATTATATATATGTGCCAGATCTTCTTTATCCATTCATCTGTCGATGGACACCTAGGTTGCTTCCATGTCCTGGCTATTGTAGATAGTGCTGCAATGAATATTGTTGTACATAACTCTTTTTGAATTATGGTTTTCTCAGGGTAAATGCCCAGTACTTGGATTGCTGGGTCGCATGGTACTTCTATTTTTAAGGAACCTCCATACTGTTCTCCTTAGTGGCTATATCAATTTACATTCCCAGCAACTGTGCAAGAGGGTTCCCTTTTCTCCAATAAATGCCTCTCCAGCATTTATTGTTTGTAGATTTTTTGATGATGGCCATTCTGACTGCTGGGAGGTGATACCTCATTGTAGTTTTGATTTGCATTTCTCTAATGATTAGTGATGTTGAGCATCCTTTCATGTGTTTGTTGGCAATCTGTATATCTTCTTTGGAGAAATGTCTGTTTAGGTCTTCTGCCCATTTTTGGATTGGATTGTTTGTTTTTGTGATATTGAGCTACATGAGCTGCTTGTAAATCTTGGAGATTAATCCTTTATCATTTGCTTCATTTGAAAATATTTTCTCCCATTCTCAGGGTTGTCTTTTCCTCTTGTTTATGTTTTCCTTTGCTGTGCAAAAGCTTTTTAAGTTTCATTAGGTCCCATTTGTTTATTTTTGTTTTTATTTCCATTTCTCTAAGAGGTGGGTCAAAAAGGATCTTGCTGTGATTTATGTTATAGAATGATCTGCCTGTGTTTTCCTCTAAGAGTTTTATAGTGTCTGGTCTTACATTTAGATCTCTAATCCATTTTGAGTTTATTTTTGTGTATGGTGTTATGGAGTGTTCTAATTTCATTCTTTTATGTGTAGCTGTCCAGTTTTCCCAGCACCACTTACTGAAGAGAGTGTCTTTTCTCCATTGTATATCCTTGCCTCCTTTGTCATAGATGAGTTAGCCATAGGTACGTAGGTTTATCTCTGGGCTTTCTATCCTGTTCCATTGATCTATATTTCTGTTTTCTTGCCAGTACCATATTGTCTTGATTACTGTAGCTTTGTAGTATAGTCTGAAGTCAGGAAGTCTGATTCCTCCAGCTCTTTTAATTTCCCTCAAGACTGCTTTGGCTATTCGGGATCTTTTGTGTCTCCATACAAATTTTAAGATATTTTTGTTCTAGTTCTATAGAAAATGCCACTGGTACTGGTAATTTGATAGGGATTGCATTGAATCTGTAGATTGCTTTGGGTAGTATAGTCATTTGCACAATATTGATTCTTCTCATCCAAGAACATGGTTTATACCTCCATCTGTTCCTGCATATTTTATTCTTTTTGTTGCAATGGTGAATGGGATTGTTTCCTTAATTTCTCTTTCTGATCTTTCATTGTTAGTGTATAGGAATGGAAGAGATTTCTGTGCATTAATATTGTATCCTGCAACTTTACCAAATTCATTGATTAGCTCTAGTAGTTTTCTGGTGGCATCTTTAGGATTCACTATGTGTAGTATCATGTCATTTGCAAACAGTGACAATTTTACTTCTTTTCCAATTTGTATTCCTTTTATTTCTTTTTCTTCTCTGATTGCTGTGTCTAGGACTTCCAAAACTATGTTGAATAATAGTGGTGAGAGTGGACATCCTTGTCTTGTTCCTGATCTTAGAGGAAATGCTTTTAGCTTTTCACCATTGAGAATGATGTTTGCTGTTGGTTTGTCATATACTGAACCAGCTTTTAGTTTTATTGATCTTTGCTATTGCTTTTATTTCATTTATTTCTGCTCTGATCTTTATGATTTCTTTCCTTCTTCTAACTTTGGGTTTTGTTCTTCTTTCTCTAGTTCCTTTAGGTGTATGGTTAGATTGTTTATTTGAGATTTCTCTTGTTTCTTGAGGTAGGCTTGTACTGCTATAAACTTCCCGTTTAGAACTGCTTTTGCTGCATCCTGTAGGTTTTGGATCATCATGTTTTTGTTGTCATTTGTCTTTAGGTAGTTTTTAATTTCCTCTTTTATTTCTTCAGTGATCTCTTGGTTATTTAGTAACGTATTGTTTAGCCTCCATGTGTTTGTGTTTTTTTACCTTTTTTTTTCCCTGTAATTGATTTCTAATCTCATAGCAGTGTGGAAAAATTGGAAAAGCTGCTTGATATGATTTCAGTTTTCTTAAATTTACTGAGGTTTTATTTGTGACCCAATATGTGTTCTATCCCAGAGAATGTTCCGTGTGCCATTGAGAAGAAACGTTTAATCTGCTGTGTTTTGGATGGAATGTCCTATAAATATCCATTAAATCTATCTGGCATCTTGTGTCATTTAAAGCTTGTGTTTCCTTATTAATTTTCTGTCTGGATGATCTCCATTGGTGTAAGTGAGGTGTTAAAGTCCCCCGCTATTATTGTGTTACTGTCGATTTCCTCTTTTATAGCTGTTAGCAGTTGCCTTATATATTGAGGTGCTCCTGTGTTGGGTATATATATATTTATAATTGTTGTATCTTCTTGGATTGATCCCTTGATCATTATGTATTGTCCTTCCTTGTCTCTTGTAACATTCTTTATTTTAAAGTCTATTTTATCTGAGATGAGTATTGCTACTCCAGCTTTCTTTTGATTTTCATTTGCATGGAATATCTTTTTCCATCCCCCACTTTCAGTCTGTATGTGTCCCTAGGTCTGAAATGGGTCTCTTATAGACAGCATATATATGGATCTTGTTTTTGTATCCATTCAGCAAGCCTGTGTCTTTTGGTTGGAGCATTTGATCCATTCACGTTTAAGGTATTTATTGATATGTATGTTCCTATTACTATTTTCTTAATTGTTATGGGTTTGTCTTGGTGGGTCTTTTTCTTCTCTTGTGTTTCCCACTTAGAGAAGTTCCTTTAGCATTTGTTGTAGAGCTGGTTTCATGGTGCTGAATTCTCTTAGCTTTTGCTTGTCTGTAAAGCTTTTGATTTCTCCGTCAAATCTGAATGAGATCCTTGCTGGGTGGAGTACTCTTGGTGGTAGGTTCTTCCCTTTCATCACTTTAAATTTATCATGCCACTCCCTTCTGGCTTGTAGATTTTCTGCTGAGAAATCAGCTGTTAACCTTATGGGAGTTCTGTTGTATGTTATTTGTCATTTTTCCCTTGTCGCTTTCAATAATTTTTCTTTGTCTTTAATTGTTGTCAATATGATTACTGTGTGTCTTGGCATTTTTCTACTTTGGTTTATCCTGCCTGGGACTCTCTGCACTTCATGGACTTCAGTGGCTATTTCTTTTCCCATGCTAGGGAAGTTTTCCACTATAATCTCTTCAAATCTTTTCTTGGGTTCTTTTTCTCTCTCTTCTCCATCTGGGACCCCTATAATGTGAATATTGTTGCGTTTAATGTTGTCCCAGAGGTCTCTTAGGGTGTCTTCATTTATTTTCATTCTTTTTCTTTATTCTGTTCCATGGCAGTGATTTCCACCTTTCTGTCTTCCAGGTCACTTATCCGTTCTTCTGCCACAGTTATTCTGCTACTGATTCCTTTTAGTGTATTTTTCATTTCAGTTATTGTATTGTTCATCTCTGTTTGTTTGTTCTTTAATTCTTCTAGGTGGTTGTTCCTTAATTCTTCTAGGTCTTTGTTAAGCATTGCTTGCATCTTCTCGATCTTTGCCTCCATTCTTTTTCCAAGGTCTTGGATCATCTTCACTATCATTATTCCGGATTCTTTTACTGGAAGGTTGCCTATCCCCACCTCATTTCATTGTTTTTCTGGGGATTTATATTGTTCCTTGATCTGGTATAAAGTCCTCTGCCTTTTCCTTTTCTTTATCTTTCTGTGAATGTGGTTTTGCTTCCACAGGTTGCAGAATTGTAGCTCTTCTTGCTTCTGCTGTCTGCTCTCCGGTGATTGAGTCTATCTTAGAGGCTCGTGCAAGCTTCCTTATGGGAGGGACTGGTGGTGGGTAGAGTTGGGTGTTGCTCTGGTGGGCAGAGCTTTAATCTGCTTGTCTGTGGATTAAATAAAATTTTAATAAAAAGTTTAGTCTGCTTGTCTGCTGATGCATGGGGCTTGGTTCCCTCCCTGTTGGTTGTTTGGCCTGAGGCGACCCAGCACTGGAGCCTACCTTGCTCTTGGTGGGGCTAATGGCGGACTCTGGGAGGGCTCACGCCAAGGAGTATTTCCCAGAATTTCTGCTGCCAGTGTCGTTGTCCCCATGGTGATCCACAGCCACTCCCTGCCTCTGCAGGAGACCCTCTAACACTAGCAGTTAGGTGTGGTCACTCGCCTATGGGGTGACTGCTCCTTCCCCTGGGTCCTGATGCGCACACTACCTTGTGTGTGCCCTCCAAGAGTGGAGTCTCTGTTGAGACTCTGAGTCTCTGAGTGCAGTTGAGACTCTGAGACTCATAGTGGAGTCGCACAGACTCTGGGTCCTGTGAAGCTTCGATGCTTTGTGGTTCTAGAAATCCTATAGGAGATGGTCCACAGCAGGTGAAGCTAATGCTGTCAGTAGAGGTGGTGAAGCCAAAGATCTTCAGTTCCGACAAGAGGTGCCGATGTACATACAGGACAAAATCATCTCGTGTGAATGTAGTTCAGGCACGTTTAAGATGAATGCAGTCATGTTAATGCCTAACATCTTCTATTTTGTGCCTCTCCTCAGGGACCCCCTCCTCAGTTCCTGAGGCTCCTGTAAGTCATGTACAGGGGAATGGAGAGTGCGCTCTGTCCAGTCTGAGCCCTGAGTTACCCTGTGTGTATCTTAGGATACTTTGTATTTCTGTGGTGGCTGTTGTAACATCATCTCTTTCATTTCTGATTTATTTGGGCCCTCTCTTTTTAACAAAACATACTACTGTTGTCTTTTAATCTTTACAGAAGTTTAATAAGTGTTTGATCTACTACCCTTTCTCTATGTATACTTTTTGCAGTGAGATTTTTACTTTTGTTTGTTTTCTTGTTACTATCAGTAATTAGTGAGAATTCTTTTAAGCTACCTTCAACATTGCTTATAAAGCTGCTTTATTAGTGATGACAGAGCTTTAATGGGAGTCATGTTCTGGTTGTAAATTAGAATGCAATGTACCAGCAAAAAGCCCCTTAAGTTTATGTCTCATTACTTCTTCTTTTTTCAATTTAATTTTTATTTTTTATCAGAGTAAATTTGATTAAAGTGTTTTGTTTGTTCTAGGTGTGCAAGATGTGGTTCTTTTACACATATACATGTATCTATACTTCTTCAGATCGTTTTCTCATGTAGGTTATGACACAATGTTGAGGAGTCTTCTCTTGGTATTCTGTAGGTCTCTGGTGATTATATATTTCACATGTGTTTCTATATCTATGTTAACCCCTATATCCTAATGTATCTAATCCTCATACCTTTTATTTGGTTAACCATAACTTTGTTTAATGAATCTGTGATTGCCTTTCTCTGTGGAAATATCTTCACTGGTATCGATTTATAGCTAACACCTATAAGTGATATTATAGGATATGTGTCTTTTGCTGTCTGACTTAGTACAATTTGCCTGATTACCTTTAGAATCATCTACGGTACTGCAAATGACCTTGTTTCATTTTTTTCCCTAGCTAATATTCCATCTGTACATGTACCAGTTCTTCTTTGTCCACTCACCTCTTGATGGACT
>NW_020174013.1:15726289-15751186 GCF_003031525.2 Neophocaena asiaeorientalis asiaeorientalis | reverse complement strand
CTTCAAAGTGTTTTCTTAAAGTATGTGTCACATTTTGAAATTTATTGGCCATTACATCCCTCAGGACATTTTGAGGGAAGGTTTCACTTACAGCCCTGCAGTACTTGTTCACATGAAGTGACCATTAGCACAGGCTTTAAAGCTTCTTTTGCAGGTAACAGCCAGAGTGCGGCAGCCTTTCTTCATTCCCCATGCTGGTACTAGGGAAACACCTTCTGGCCAGTGGTCTTCCTTGGTTATAAATTAGAGTGGAATGTGCCCGGATAAACCCTGAAAAGCTGATGTCTCCTTAATTTTGCTTGTTTTTTAAATTTAATTTATATTTTTATTGGAGTAATACTCCATTGTGTACATGGACCACTTTTTTTTTTTTTTTTTTTGGGTACGTCGCTCCGCGGCATGCGGGATCTTCCCGGACCGGGGCACGAACCCGTGTCCCCTGCATCGACAGGCGGAGTCTCAACCACTGCGCCACCAGGGAAGCCCTGGACCACTTCTTGATGCATTCCTCTGTTGATGGACATTTTCGTTGCTTCCAAGTGTTGGCTATATTAAATATTGCTGGAGTGCAAGATTGCCAGCCTGTGACTTTTTGATTTTCATTTTCTCAGGTGACAGGCCCAGCAGTGGGTGTGACTGATTGACTAAGCAGCTCAATGTTTACCTTTTCAAAGCACCTCCATTGTGTTTTCATTAGTGGCTCTTACCACGCCCCCCTTAGAACCAAGGGTACGAATTTCTCCACAATCCCTTCAGTATTTATTGTTTGCAGCATTTTTACTAATGCCCATCCTGACTGCTGTGACCTGATAGGTTTTTGTAATTTGGGTTTGCATGTCTTTAAAAATTCCTAAAATTCATGACTTTTCCATGCCTTTTCTTTTCTGTTAAAAAAAAGCAGTTTCGATATTCGACCCCAGGATCTTTTTGGAGGGCAGGTGTCATTACAGAACTGCAAGTTTGGTGAATATTTAGTGACCATTACCACTGGGTTTAAAGCTGCTGTTGTGGGAAATGGCCACAAGGAGGCAGCATTTCTCCATTCCCAAATCTGGGTACTAGGGCAGCAAAGCCTTTCTGGAAGTCGTGTTCCTAGGTTGTAAGTTAGAATGGAATGGGCCAGGAGAAACGCTCATAAGTTTATGTCTCATTATTTCTTCTTGGTGTTTAAAATTTATTTAATCGGGGTAATGATTAGATATTGTTTGTCCAGGTGTACACAATCTGGTTCATTTGTACAATATATATGTCTATTCATGTTCAGATCCTCTTCCCATGTAAAATATTACAGAGTGTTCCGTAGACCTCCCTTGTTATATGGTCAGTCTTTTTGATATATGTTTATAATATGTATTTGTATACGTATGGTAATGCTAATCTTAATTTATCCATTCCGCCCACCTTTCCTTTTAGATAAGCATACTTAATTTCTAAGTCTGTGAGTGTCTTTCTCTGTGGAAATATGTTCATTTGTGTTAGTTATTAGATAACGCCTATAAGTGATATCATAGGATATAGATCTTTTGCTTTCTGACTTACCTCATGTTCTGTGATTATCTCCAAGCTCATCTGTGGAGCCTCAAATAGCAGTGTTTCATTGTTTTCCATGGCTAATATTCTACTGTGTCCATGCACCACTTCTTTATCCATTCATCTGTTGATGGACATTTTGGTTGCTTCACTGTCTTGGCTATTGTGAATAAGGCTGCAGTGCAGCTTTTGCAGCCCGGGTCTTCTCGATTCTGGTCTCCTCAGGTGAGAGGCCCAGTGGTGTGACTGCTGGATTGAATGGTACCTCAATTTTTACTTTTAATCGCAGCACGTTTCTGTTCTCATTATTGGCTGTTACCACTTTACATCTCATCAGCAGCTAGAAGGTACACAGTTCTCTAAAACCCCTTCAGAATTTATTGTTTGTAGACTTTTTGCTGATGGTCAGTTGATTGGTGTGAGTTGAAACCTTTTTGTAGATTAGATTTGCATGAGTCTAATAATTCCTGAGGTTGAGCTTTTACCCATTTTCCTTTTTTTAAAAAAAAGAATGGGTCAAACTTACCTCTTCATACTATCTTCTTGAAAAATTTGCCAGTTTTTAATTTTATTGGCCATTCTCTACCTCTGCACAATTGTTTAGGGCAGGTGTCCTTTACAGCCCTGAGTCCTTGTGAATGTTAAGAGACCATTAGAAGTCCAATGCAACCCAGCAATCCCATTACTGGGCATATACCCTGAGAAAACCATAATTCAAAAAGAGTCATGTACCAAAATGTTCATTGCAGCTCTATTTACAAGAGCCCGGAGATGGAAACAACCTAAGTGCCCGTCATCAGATGAATGGATAAAGAAGATGTGGCACATATATACAATGGAATATTACTCAGCCATAAAAATAAACGAAATTGAGCTATTTGTAATGAGGTGGATAGACCTAGAGTCTGTCATACAGAGTGAAGTAAATCAGAAAGAGAAATACAAATACCGTATGCTAACACATATATATGGAATTTAAGGAAAAAAATGTCATGAAGAACCTAGGGGTGAGACAGGAATAAAGACACAGACCTATTGGTGAATGGACTTGAGGATATGGGGAGGGGGAAGGGTGAGCTGTGACAAAGCGAGAGAGAGGCATGGACATATATACACTACCAAATGTAAGGTAGATAGCTAGTGGGAAGCGGCTACATAGCACAGGGATATCAGTTCGGTGCTTTGTGACCGCCTGTAGGGGTGGGATAGGGAGGGTGGGAGGGAGGGAGACGCAAGAGGGAAGAGATATGGGAACATATGTATATGTATAACTGATTCACTTTGTTATAAAGCAGAAACTAACACACCATTGTAAAGCAATTATACTCTAATAAAGATGTTAAAAAAAAAAAAAGAGACCATTAGCTGTGGGCTTAAAGCCGCTCTTGCGGGAAATGGCCACAAGGTGGCAGAATTTCTATATTTCTAACTGGGTTTTTGGGCAGCAGACCCTTCCTGGAAATCGTGTTAGTAGGCTTCAAATTAGAGTGGAATGTGCCAGGGCACATCCTAAGAGATTATATCTCCTTACTTCTTGTTTGTTTGTTTAATTTCATTTTTATTAATTATCAGAGCAAATTTGATAAAAACGTAGATTCTCCTAGGTGTACAGAATCTGGTTCATCATATCAATGTATCTGTCTATTCCTCTTTGGATCCTTTCCCGTGTATGTTATTATAGAGTGTTGAGTAGACCTCTCTTGGTATTCTATAGGTATTTTGTGATTATATATTTCATATGTATTGGTACATGTGTGTTAACCCCCATATCCTAATTCATACATTCCTTACACTTTTCCATTTGGTTTGTTTAATTTTTTTTTTCTTAATCCATGCTTTTCCTTCTCTTGGAAATAAGTTCATGAGTATCAATTTTTAGGTAACACCTATAGGTGATGTCATAGGATATCTGTCTTTCACTTTCTTTCTTACTTCAAGTTGGGTGATTATATCTAGGTCCTTATATGGTGGTGCAAACTGCACTGTTTCATTGTTTTCCATAGCTAATATTCCATTGTGTACATGGACCACTTCCTCTTTGTGCATTTTTCTGTTGATGGACATTTTGGTTTCTTCCAAGTCTTGGCTATGTTAAATGTTCCTGCAGTGCAGGATTGCCAGCCTTTGTCTTTTCCATTCTGCTCTGCTCAGGTGATAGGCACATCAAAGCACCTACCAGATCACATGGTAGCTCAATTTTTACCCTTAATAGCACCTCCATTATGTTCTCACTACTGTCTGTTACCAGTTTACATCCCCCCAGCAGCTAGAGGGTACAGAGTTCTTTGAAACCCCATTTAGCATTTATTCTTTGTAGACTTTTTTCTAAGAACATTCTGACGGCTGTGAGGTGAACATTTCTGTAATTGGATTTGCATGGCTTTATTCATTGCTGATGTTGCGCATTTTTCAATTCCCTTTTACTTTAAAGAAAAAAAAAGAAAAGACAAAATGTGCATAAAATATGCCTCTTGAAATTGTCTTCTTGAAATGTTGACATCATTTGAATTTTCTGGTCGATTTACGACCCCAGGATTTTTTTTGATGGCAGGTGTCATTTACAGGCCTGCAATTATTTTGAATATTAAGTGACAATTACTGCTCTTGTGTGAAATTACCAGAAGGCGGCACCACTTCCCCTTACCAAATCTGCTTATTAGGGCAACAGAGCCATAATGGAAGTTGCGGTGTAGGTTGTAAATTAGAATGGAATGTGCCAGGAAAAGCCCCTTAAGATTATGTCTCATTACTTCTTGTTCGTTATTTTAATTTAATTTTTATTCTTTATCACAGCAAATTAGATTACAATGTTTTGTTTGTTCTAGGTGTGCAAGATGTGGTTCTTTTACACATACACATATATCTATTCTTCTTCAGATCCTTTTCCCATGTAGGTTATGACACAATGTTGAGGAGTCTTCTCTTGGTATGCCATAGGTTTTTGGTGATTATATATTTCACATGTGTTTGTATATCTCTGTTAACCCCAATATCGTAATGTATTCAATCCTCACACCTTTCCTTTTGGTGAACCATCAGTTTGTTTAATGAATCTGTGGTTGCCTTTCTCTCTGGAAATATCTTCATAGGTATCAATTTTTAGGTAACACCCATAAGTGATATGATAGGATATGTGTCTTTAGCTTTCTCACTACCAGTTTTTGCATGATTACCTCTAGACACCTATGGTCCTGCAAATGGCATTTTTTCATATTTTTCCTTGGCTAATATTCCATCTGTACATGTACCAGTTCTTCTTTGTCCACTTATCACTTGGTTGCTTCCATGTCTTGGCTATTGTAATACTTCTACAGTGCAGATTTGCCTGCCTGTGTCTTTCCAATTCTGTCTTCTTAAGATATAGCCCGAGAAGTGGGCCTGCTGGAACATATAGTAGCTCAAGGTTTACCTTTTAAAGGCACCTCCATTCTGTTCCCATTAGTGGCTCTTAGCAGGTTATGTCCCACTTCAAATTGAGGGTATGCATTTCTCCAAAACCTCTTCAGCATTGATCGTTTGTAGTTTTTTTTGCTGATGGTTATTCTGAGTGGTGTGATCTGATACCTCTTTGTGGTTGGATTTGCATGTGTCTCATACTCCCTTGAAACTGAGCTTTCAGGCATGTCCTTTTATTTTTCAAACTGTTATTACAGCTGACTTCTTCAAATTGTTTTCTTGAAGTATGTGCCACATTTTGACATTTTTTGGCCTTTACCTGCATCAAGACATTTTAAGGGCAGGTTTCATTTGCAGCCCTGCAGTACTTGTGCATATGAAGTGCCCATTAGCACAGATTTCAAAGCTGCTGTTGCAGGTATCGGCCAGAGGATAGCAGCATTTCTACGTTCCTCACTCTGGTACCTAGAGAAACAGACTTTCCTGCCAGTGGTATTCCTCAGTTATAAATTAGAGTGCAATGTGCCCTGATATGCCCCCAAAAGCTTACGTATCCTTACTTATGTTTGTTTTTTAAATTTAATTTATATTTTTTTTTTTTTTTCCCGGACAGGGGCACGAACCCGTGTCCCCTGCACCGGCAGGCGGACTCTCAACCACTGCGCCACCAGGGAAGCCCTAATTTATATTTTTTAGTGGAGTAATATTCCATTCTGTACACGGACCACTTCTTTGTGCATTCCTCTGTTGATGGACATTTTTGTTGCTACCAAGTGTTGCCTATGATAAATATTGCTGGAGTGCAGTATTGCCAGCCTGTGACTTTTGATTCTCATTTTCTCAGGTGATAGGCCCAACAGTGGGTATGATTCATTGACTGGTAGCTCAATGTTTACCTTTTCAAGGGACCTGCATTGTGTTTTCATTAGTGGCTCTTACCACGTCCCAGTTAACACCGAGGGTACGTATTTTTCCACAACCCCTTCAGCAGTTATTGTTTGCAGAATGTTTGCTCATGGCCATTCTGACTGCTGTGAGCTGATAGGTTTTTGTAATTTGGATTTGCATGTCTAATAATTCCTAATATTCAGCATTTTCCCACACCTTTCTCTTTTATTTAGAAAAAAAAAGTGTGAGTACAATATCCCTCTTGAAATTGTCTTCTTGGAAGGTTGCTCTCTTTTGAATTTTGAGGTCGATTTTCCACCCCAGGATTTTTTTTGAGAGCAGGTGTCATTTACATGCCTGCAATGATTATGAATATTTAGTGACCTACTTACCACTTCATACTACCTTCTTGAAAATTTTGCCTTTTTTGAATTTTTTTGGCCATTCCTCACCTCAGGACATTTTTTGAGGGCAGGTGTCCTTTACAGCCCTGAGTTCTTGTGAATGTTAAATGACCATTAGTTGTTGGTTTAAAGCTGCTCTTGTGGGAAACCGCCACAAGGCGGCAACATTTCTACATTTCCAACTCTGGGTTTTTGGGCAACAGCCTTTCTGGAAATCGTGTTAGTAGGCTGCAGATTAGAGTGGAATGTGCCAGGGCACACCCCCAAGAGCTTATATCTCCTTACCTCTTGTTTGTTTTTTAAATTTAATTTTTATTTATTATCTGAGCAAAATTTGATAAAAATGTTGTGTTTGTTCTAGGTGTACAGAATCTGGTTCATTATATCTATGTATCTATCTGTTCATCTTTGGTTCCTTTCCCGTGTAGGTTATTACAGAGAGATGAGCTCAATTTTTAACTTTAAACGCACCGCCATTCTCATCTCACTACTGGCTGTTACCAGTTATCGTCCCAGCAGCAGCTTGAGGGTACACAGTTCTCTAAAACCCTTTCAGCATTCATGTTTTGTAGACTATTTTGCTGATGATCACTCTGACGGTGGTAAGGTGAACGTTTTTGTAGATTGGATTTGCATGGCTTTATTAGTTCCTGATATTGAGCATTATTCCATGCATTTTTTTAAACAAAAAGGAAAAGACAAAATGTGCGCAAAATATGGCTCTTGACATCGTCTTTTTGAAATGTTGACGTCTTTTGAATTTTCTGGTCGATTTACGACCCCAGGAATTTTTTGAGGCCCGGTGTCCTTTACAGTCCTGGACATATTTTGAATATTAAGTGATCATTAACGCTTGGTTTAAATCTGCTGTTGTGTGAAACAGCCACAAGGCGGCAGCATTTCTCCTTTACCAAATCTGGTTACCAGGGCAACAGAGCCTTAATGGAAGTCTTGTTCTAGGTTGAATATTAGAATGGAATGTGCCAGGAAAAAGCCCCTTAAGTTTATGTCTCACTACTTCTTGTTCGTTTTTTTAATTTAATTTTTATTTTTTATCACAGCAAATTTGATTACAATGTTTTGTTTGTCCTAGGTGTGCAAGATGTGGTTCTTTCACACATATACATATATCTATTCTTCGGATCCTTTTCCCATGTAGGTTATGACACAATGTTGAGTAGTCTTCTCTTGGTATTCATAGGTCTTTGGTGATTATATATTTCACATGTGTTTGTATATCTCTGTTAACCCCAATATCGTAATGTATCCAATCCTCACACTTTTCCATTGGTGAACCATAAGTTTGTTTACTGAATCTATGATTGCCTTTCTCTGTGGAAATATCTTCATTGTTATCAATTTTTAGGTAACACCTATAAGTGATATCATACATTAGGTGTCTTTCACTTTCTCACTTACTACAAGTTGCATGTTTACCTCTAGACTCATATATGGTGCTGTAAATGGCATTGTTTCATTTTTTCCTGAGCTAATATTCCATCTCTACATGTAGCAGTTCTTCTTTATCCACCCATCTGTTGATGGACTTTTGGTTGCTTCCATGTCTTGGCTATTGTAACACTGCTGCAGTGCAGATTTACCTGCCTCTGTCTTTCCAATTCTGTCTTCTTAGGTTATAGGCCCAGGAGTGGGCCTGCTGGATCATATAGTAGCTCAATGTTTACCTTTTAAAGGTACCTCCATTCTGTTCCCATTAGTGGCTCTTACCAGGTTACGTCCTGCTTCAAATTAAGGGTATGCATTTCTCCACAACCTCTTCAGCATTGATCGTTTGTAATTTCTTTCCTGATGGTTATTCTGAATAGTGTGAGCTGATACCTCTGTGTGGTTGGATTTGCATGTGTCTCATACTCCCTTGAAACTGAGCTTTCAGACATGTCCTTTTAGTTTTCAAACTGTTATTACAGCTTACTTCTTCAAATGGTTTTCTTGAAATATGTGCCACATTTTGAAATATTTTGGCCTTTACCTCCCTCAAGACATGATGAGGGCAGGTTTCCTTTACAGCCCTGCAGTACTTGTTCATATGAAGTGACCGTTAGCATGGGTTTTAGAGCTGCTTTTTCAGGTAACGGCCAGAGAGTGGCAGCATTTCATAATTCTATGAAATGTAAATGAACACACTATATATATATTTTTTTTCTTTTAAGTTTCCATTGTTACTTTTTTAAAGTACAATTATAATTCAAGTTCTTAGTAACAAGTGAAATTTAAAAAGATTAAAGGAAAAGATAATATTTTACCACTTGCCATCCTTTCCCATTTATTGAAACAAGCAGCATAATGTGTAGATTTCTCATTTTATCCAGGTGTTCTATACATCTGGAACATTATGTTTCTCACTGTAGAAAAACAGATTTAGCTCTCACACTTTTTATAGGCTACATAACAGTCCATAGAACAGAAGTAGCAAGTATTTCACACTTCGTTTTTTGAGGGACACTCAGGATACTTTCCCTTTTATTTTGTTGTTCTGCTAATTTTTTTTAACCACAGAAAAATATTTTTTAAAATTCAAAACAAAAGAAAATTAAGTTAGGGGTAAGGATTAGGGTTTAGGATATGGGTTAGGTTATGGGTTAGGGTATGGGTTAGGGTACGTGTTAGGATAAGGCTTAGGGTAAGGGTTAGGGTTACGGTTAGGGATAGGGTTATGGTTAGGGGACGGGTACGATTTAGGGTACGACAACGGTATAGGGTTAGCGTACGTGTTAGGGTACGGGTGAGTGTTAGTGTACGGGTTAGGATTAGGGTACGGGTTAGTGTAAGGCTTCGGGGAAGGGTTAGGGTTAGGGAATGGGTATGGTTTAGGTTACAGGTTAGGGTATGAAAGCGGTTTAGGGTTAGGGTACATGTTAGGGTACGGGTTAGGGTTAGGGTAAGGATTAGCGTAAACATTAGGGTTAGGATTAGGCTTAGGATTAGGGAATGGGTACGGTTTAGGGTACAGGTTAGGATACGACAACGGTTTAGGGTTAGCGTACGTGTTAGGGTACGGGTTAGTGTTATTGTATGGGTTAGGATTAGGGTACGGGTGAGTGTAAGGCTTCGGGTAAGGGTTAGGGTAAGGATTAGGGAACGGGTATGGCTCAGGTTACATGTTAGTGTACAACAACAGTTAAGGGTTAGTGCACGGGTTACGGTACAGGTTAGTATTAGTGTATGGGTTAAGATTAGGGTATGGGCTAGGGTAAGGATTCAGATAAGCGTTGGGGTTAGGGTTAGGGAATGGATATGGTTTAGAGTACAGGTTAGGGTTCGGCAATGATTTAGTGTTAGCGTATGTGTTATGGTACAGGTTAGTGTTAGTGTACGGTTTAGGCTTAGGGTACGGGTTAGGGTAAGGCTTCAGGTAAGGGTTAGAGTTAGCGTTAGGGTTAAGGAACGGGTACCGTTTAGGTTACAGGTTAGGGTACAACATCGGGTTAGGGTTAGCGTACGTGTTAGGTTACAGGTTAGTGTTAGTGTACGGGTTAGGATTAGGGTACGGGTTAGGGTAAGGGTTAGGATTAGGGTAAGGATTAGTGAACGGGTATAGTTTAGGTTACATGTTAGTGTACGACAGTGGTTTAGGGTTAGGGTACGGGTTACGTTACGGGTTTGTGTTAGTGTACGATTTAGGATTAGGGTACGGGCTAGGTTAAGGCTTCTGGTAAGCGTTAGGGTTAGGGTTAGAGTTAGGATTAGGGTTAGGGTTACAGATCGGGTATGGTTTAGGGTACAGGTTAGGTTTCGACAATTAGGGTTAGCGTACGTGTTACGGTAGTGGTTAGTGTTAGTGTACGGGTTAGGAGTAGGGTATGGGATAGGGTAAGGCTTCAGGTTAGGGTTAGGGTTAGGGTTAGGGTTAGCGTTAGGGTTAAGGAACGTGTAGGGTTTAGGTTACAGGTACGACAACTGGTTAGGGTTAGCGTACGTGTTAGGTTACAGTTTAGTGTTAGTGTACGGGTTAGGCTTAGGGTACGGGTTAGGGTAAGGCTTCAGGTAAGGGTTAGAGTTAGCGTTAGGGTTAAGGAACGTGTAGGGTTTAGGTTACAGGTACGACAACTGGTTAGGGTTAGCGTACGTGTTAGGTTACAGGTTAGTGTTAGTGTACGGGTTAGGCTTAGGGTACGGGTTAGGGTAAGGCTTCGGGTAAGGGTTAGGGTTAGGTTTAGGGTTACAGAATGTGTACGCTTAGGTTACAGGTTAGGGTACGATAACGGCTTAGGGTTAGGGTACGTGTTAGGGTATGTTTTAGTGTTAGTGTATGGGTTAGTATTAAGGTACGGGTTAATGTAAGGCTTAGCGTAAGTGTTAGAGTTAGGGTTAGGGTTAGGGTACGACAACAGGTTAGAGTTAAGAGATGTGTTAGGGCATAGGTTATTTTTTGTGTTCGGGTTAGGATTAGGGTACGGATTATGGTAAGGCTTAGGGTAAGGGTTAGGGTTATGGTTAGGGTTAGGGAATGGGTACGGTTTAAGGTCAAGTTTAGGGTACGACAATGGGTTAGTGTCAGGGTACGTGTTAGGGTACGGGTTAGTGTTAGTGTATGCATTAGGATTAGTGTACAGGTTACGGTAAGGCTTAGGGTGAGCGTTAGGGTTAGGGTTACGGTTAGGGTTAGGGAACTGGTACGGTTTAGTGTACAGGTTAGTGTACAACGGGTTAGGGTTAGGTTACATGTTAGGGTACGGGTTAGTGTTAGTGTAGGGGTTATGATTAGGGTATGCATTAGGGTCAGGCTTAGGGTAAGGGCTAGGGTTAAGGTTAGGGAATGTGTACGTTTCAGGGTACAGGTTAGTGTAAGAGAATGGGTTAGGTTTAGGGTACATGTTAGGGTACGGGTTAGTGTTGGTGTACGAGTTAGGATTAGGTTACGGCTTAGGGTAAGGCTTAGGGTGAGGGTAGCTCTCCAGACCTCTTGGCAGATGTAGATGCCCCACTGTCCTGAAATCCTGGGAAAGAAGTCACTGAGTTTATATTTTCACCATCCCCTCAGCATAGGATATTGAAGCAGAATTTTAATCTATGAAAAATATAATTACCACATTTAAAAACATATTTGAGTTTCATACCTGCCACACAAATACAATTTGTGACCATCAGTAACTGGCCTCTGGAGTCTGTTTTGTTTGTACGCAGACTCTTCAGTTCTTGGGAACTCTGAGGAAAAGTGGGTTACCATAGTGCCACAAGATGGGACTGAGGATCTTTGGGTCTCAGGGCAGAGAGGAAGCTCCTCTTCTATTACCTTCAGTGTTGCCTAAACATGAGTGGCAGTTCTCCTTAGCTTTTCCTGTCAAAGGGTAAACAGACAAGTCAGGCAGTTTGTGACTGGGAAGCTCCTTCTATTGAATATACTTTTGTAAGAGCTAAGATTGTGTGTAGTTCAGTACGAGTACAAGTATTGTATATGTACTAGCCCAAGAGGGCAAGGGTAAAAGGCTTAGAAACTTCTGCAACAATGTCAAAAGATGTAGAAACTTAAAAAAGTTTTCCTTTTGTATAAATTAAAATGGAAGTCATGCCAAATCACCCCAGTATTATTTTTAACTGTGGACACTGAGCTCAGTGGCTTCTGTAGTTGCCTAATTGAGAACATGATTATTCATTTATCTCCCATTTTGTGTAAGGAGCTGTTTGCCCTCATGTTGAATTATTTCACTCAAAGTTCCGAATGCAATGGAGTTTTCACTGTTGTTGGGGAGGACTGCCAGGCGCCTTGACCCAGATGCCCTGTAATGTAGTATTTTTCTCTGAAATTTTTCTTGGAATACAGCCTTATTGATAGTTTTATGTTTGTTATAGAAAAAGATGAAAGGGCTGTATTGATGGCAACAGTTATTTTTAGACACATAAGGAATAATTTATCTCTGGGGAGGATTGTGAGACCAGGGGTGGCTAAGTTTGAGGTTGCATAGACCAAGAAGGGCACTAACATAAATAGACTTGATTAAAGTGACTAACATATTAAGCAACTCCACATGCCAGGCACTATCCTAAGATACTTACACTTATGTTACTAAAACTTCACAAAACTCTATCAGTTAGGTACTATTATCACTGCCTTTTCAAAACCAGGAAATTGATGCTCAGAGAAGTTAGGTGGCTTGCTTAAGGTCACACAGCAAATAATGTCAGAGCTGGGATTTGAACCCAGGTTTGTCTAACTTCATTCTTCTCACTATTACATTACACTGATAGAACATGGAATTAACTTCAATGTAGGAGACAAGAATGTGTGTATATTGGGAGAGAAAGTTGATCTAGACAGGGTTTGGCAAGCTTTTTCAGTGAAGGACCAGATAGTAAATATTTTAGGCTTTGGGGGTCACATATGGTCTCTATTACATAATGTTCTTTGTTTTTCTTTATAATCCTTTAAAAATGTAAAATCCATCATTTTAGCATTTGGTCTGTACAAAACCAGGTGACAGGCTGGATTTGGCTTGTGGGCTGTAATTTGCTGATCCTTGTTCTAAGAACTTCTTAGATTGATGTACTCTAATAATGAGTATAATTTTTGAAAAGAGATTTGAAAACCAGAAATTCCTATATTTATCTATGGTATCTTCTAACTTCAAGTTCTTTGTTAGTAGGGCAATAGTGCTGCATTCTTAGAAAGTTGAAATATTTCACTAAACTTGATAAAGTATGAATAATTCATATGATTACAGGCATATCTTCATATATTTAATTTATATATGCATATATATATACACATGTATATATATACATATATACAAATTGATATATATGAATTGATTTCCTAATCTAGTACCCAATCTATTTTCCTATAGATTATACATTGGGAAAAACCAAAGTAGCTATGGAATAAAAATTTGATGTATATTATTGAGTTTCAGGGTGGGAAGCCCTAGGAAATTATATCCTTATTTCCTCTTTCAGGTTTTAACCAATCAACATAAAAGAGTCTAATGAAAATCAAAATGTTGGCTTTGTTACTGATAGGGCTATGTGGAAGAACACAGTTTTTAGGTGTGGGTTTCTAATCATTGAACTTGGAAATTAGAGAGAATTATCCACCTAGTCTTAGGCTGCACTGGATAACTGCAGCCCTCCCCACACGGGGCAGAGTCTTTCCTGTTATGTACCGTATGCCTCTGGGAGGGTGGACCAAGGCAGTGTCTTTGCAGGGAGGCAGATCTGGAAGACAGGAGGGATGAGTTCTGCACATCCAGAGTCCCCCTGCCCCAAACTTGATCACCACCCCAAGACAGTCAGAAGCAAGAGGCGTAGCCTAAGATTTCCAATTAAGGTACTGGTTTTATTATCCAAAGTGGAGACCCCGAATGGAGGACTTGATGCTCCAGTGTGAAAGGTACATGGATAGCTATTTTACCACCATTTTATAGAAAACTAGATGAAAACCATAGATGTTATTTCAGCTTTCTCTTAGCCTAAAAAGGTAAATCTGCTTTGGCCTTTTGTGTTCGTCAGTGACATTGTTAACCTAATGATTTATTGTGCTGCTGAAGTGCTGGGAGTGATCTGGGCTGTGTCATTTACTCTGGCGGCAGCTTGTCCCCTGGGGGCAGGGATGCCTGCCACCCAGCCCAGCACACCTGAGGGGCCCAGTGATGTAGCCACAGTCATTGTTTTCAGTATGTTCAATTCTGGTCTAGATCAGTAAGCCACCTGGTGGGGACAGAGTGTGGTTTGAGTTAGTTTAAATCAAAGCATCAGTAGCAGAAAAGGGATAGATTGCCCTGGTATTCTCTCTTCCTAACACCAACCATCGCATGACACACAGAAACCACTGATTTTTCTCCCTTACCATCCCCAGTTCCTTGCATTTACTGTATAATTGGAATATGGGGCTACAGGACAGGTGGAGCCATCTTCTCAAGGTCATGTAGTTCTCTTCATTCCTCCCTTCTCCTCTACACATCCAAGAATCTCAATTTAACTTCAAGTAGACAAAAGCTACAACGGAGGTTTCAGTCTCTTGGATGCCAGGCTGTCCTGAGATTCTTGGATGTGTAGATTTAAATGTTTTTTCATCAAATTTTGCCTGGCAACTTAATCCCATATACTATTTTGTTTGATTTGTGAATTTATTTAAATAGAAAGCATTTAAAAGGCATAAAGTTGCATTTATTTTACATTTAATGATAAATTGCATTTGTTAACCTGTATTGTTTTTCTTTTTGTTTGTTTTTTAAAGAATAGGAAACAGCAGTGTAGGGAACTGGTTAGGACTGGGGGCCCCATTATGGTTAATAGGTACTGACCAAACATCCTAACACCGCAAAGTAGTATCAGTGCTTCCTCAGGAGGGGACATATGCTTCCTATCAATTTCCTATTAGCCCTGTGTCTATTTTCAGCTTACAGAAATGTAATATTTTTGGTTTTTCTTTGAAAACGTGGTCAACAAGGAGGACATTTAGTTTGAATGGCAGGAAGGCTGTGTATGAGGCCAGACAGCCAGAGATGAGTTTCTTCTTAAGTCATTTATTAATTCACAAGAAATGGTGGTGAATAGCAGCTGAGCATCGGAAGGAATAAGGGCGCTTTGAGTTTGAGGTCATCTTAGGTAATACATGACAGAGACAGAGAACTGATAATAAATCCCACCTCTGTCATAGGAATATAGTATAGGAGCTTTAGGGAGGTTTGAAATTAGATTTTGCTCAAGGGGTGTGATTTCAGAAATTCACTTTTGCCTATTTGGTTATGAATCACAGTAATTACACTTGAAATCATTGCTGACTAAAGTGTCCCTGCCTGGTTCCCTGAGAGTGGCTCCTCCTGTTTTTTGCTCTCCTTCCACATCTTTGAAGAATTATTCACCATGTGTCAGTTCCCATATTAGTAACGAGGTAGCCTCAGAGTTTTGCTTCTTTCCTCTATTCTCTGATATACCATTGGAATTGATTTACCTTAATTTACAACTTCACATTTCACCCCAGACATAAATGCCTCAAGACTGATCATGCTCCTTTCAGTGGATTTTTAACCTTTCTTTGGTTAATATATTTATGACAAGGGTCAGAGACACTTCATTCAAAAGCAGCAGGGGGTCTGATGATTCTGGGAGTGAAAGATTCTTTCTTGCTGTTTAATTTAAGGAAGTTGAAGACAAGTCAGCAGTAAAAGTGAGGCTGGAGAACAGAGCAATCTGAGGTTTGGCAGCGTTACTTGGTTGCTCAGCAGGGCTGAAATGATTTAGTAGAGAATAGATGATGTAGAGTAATAAATAGGCAGGGTCTGAAAGATCAATTGATGGGTTACACACGTCAGACATGCAGCCCTCCTCCTGGAAATGGGTCTCCTTTCCTCTCCACCCTAATAGAGAGGGTGCGATGTCATCCAACTGTCACATTGAAATATGCCTCTTGGTAACAACTCTAGAATGGTAGGATATTTAAATGCTTTGTATGAGAACCTCTTACTCTTTTCTCCTTAGTTCAGTGATTGGGAATGGAGGGTGAGTTATAAGCAATAAAAAAGATGAAGAAATGACAACTTCCCCGTCACATGCACCATTCATGCAGACTCACAAAATGGTGTAGCTGTTTTACAAAGTAGAATTAAATTCCATTAGCCCCAGAAATGAAAATATTATGCGTGTTGCTGGGGATAAGTCTGAATAGTTAGTTGCTAAAGTGCTAGTCAGTACAGAAATTTCTCTTTAAACTACTATGTATCCAACAATATAATATAGTAAATCTATATTTATTGTCTGTGAAAAGGCTTTATGAGACATTTGTTAAGAGAGAAAAAGGTCGGGCTTCCTTCGTGGCGCAGTGGTTGGGAGTCCACCTGCCAATGCAGGGGAGGCGGGTTCATGCCCTGGTCCGGGAGGATCCCACAGCCGCGGAGCAGCTGGGCCCGTGGGCCATGGCTGCTGGGCCTGCGTGTCCAGAGCCTGTGCTACACGGCAGGAGAGGCCACGGCAGTGAGAGGCCCATGTACCGCAAAAAAAAAAAAAAAAAAAAAGAAAAAGGTCATCAAATAGGATGAAAACTGTGATTCTACTCTGTAAAAAGCATACATTAACATATGTTTAGAAATATATACATCAAAATATTAATAGATATTAAGAGCACTTATCAAGGAGAGGTGGGATTATGAGAAGTTTCGTTTTCTTTGCATTCTATTTTTTCTATGAAGGAGATGTCTTGTTTGTGTGATAATGATATTTAAATTAAAAAGAAAATTCCTAGGCAGTTGAGTTACCTGTCAATGGTTCATAAATCTGAGGTTCCTTTATGAATTCCATCTTAAGCACAGAACCTTTGCACAGAGATTAGCGGAGGCTTTGTAAGTCAGACTTGCCATTTCTGAAGCTGCTGCCTCCTCTCACGGCTTGAGGGCCTGAGGGCCTGAATAGGGGAAAGCTTCTTAGAGGTTTCCCCCGGCCCCAGTCAGGGCTCTTACTCAAATGCTTACCATTCTTGTGACAAACTAAGTCATATTCAGTAGCGAGAAGACATGAGCTTGGGAATTATTTCTGGTGAAGACCTTCCCACCTCCACCTGTCCAAATGTGATTGAGTTCCAGTTTCTCCACCTCCACAAATCTTTCTTTCATGTCTCTAGAAAGGACAGAAGTAGTTTTTGTCATATGGCTATTTTCATTAAAAAGAAATATGTAGGATGACCAGCTCAGAAATGAGGATGTACTTGTCTACTTAAGTGCATTCACATCTCTTTATGTTTTCTTCACTTGCTCAGACAACTGTCCTATAGAGCAGGGTGTCTATTACTTTCTACTTGAGGGTCACCTATCCCTAACCTACCTCCCCAGCCTCCAAGAACCCAGACTCATTCATTCGAATGGGAACTGACTCTGTCCACCAGAGTCAAGCAAAGGGGATTGGAGTCCTCCACAGTCATGTCTCTTAGAGCCACAAGGTATTACTCTTGAAGTTGGTTCCTGAGGCTGTGGTGCCTGGTCCCTCTATGGGAAACAGTGTGCCCAAGCTGGGATTCCAGGATAACTGTTTTCTTAGTATACTCTCACAAACTTGACCATTGTTTCCCAAAGTACAGGACATAGCCATCTGTTCTTTCTGACCAGACCACCCTGTCCCAAGCCCTTGAACCTGAGTCACCAACCTAGACTCTCTAGAGAAATTGATTTCATGGAGATTTTTGTCTTTCCATGGCACAGTGTCTTGGTCAGAGCCTCCCTTGGTCCATTCCAGCAGGTAAACCTAGCTTTGAATATCAGAAAGCAGGGATGCCATATGAATACTTCTCGTCTCCTTTCTCCCAGTGCTCTGGGATCCTCCTGTGAAAGAATCTAGTGGGAGGTTGGTCAATGTGACTAGGCTCTCTTTGTTTGGTTTGCTAATTTTTGATGATCCAAGTTAAGTTCCTACCCTCCCTTCCACAGAGACTGGGGAAAGGGGTCCTATCTTTCTGGATGATTACATTTCAAGGGGATGGCTTCCAGGTCCTTGAGAAAGATATTGCTGAGTTGTAGAAGATTTACATCTCAAAGGGTCAGAGAAAGAATTTACATTTACAAGTTTCTAATGCAAATGCTCTAAGAAAAGGATGCTCAGGTGCCTATAGTCAGGAAGTAGCCTGTCTAAAGTTTAGTCAAGTTGAGGGTACTATTAAAGCTGTCTTAGTGAGTAGCAGCCTTGATGTAATCACAAAAGTTCTATCTCACCCCCCACCCCTCACACTCATCCTCCAGTGGGGAAATACTGTCTCGGTATCTACAGCTCAGGGAGACTCTGAGAGTGAGTTTTCTGTAGCAGGGGCTAACAGGGTTCTGCCTTATAGCAAATTTGGTCATATAATCGATCATGGCATAAGGTGCTGTTACAACTTTATGGTAATCCTCTTTGTGGGGAGTGGATACTTCATATAATGCTTTGGGTACAAAGGAAGTTAAGAAATTATACCTCCTTAAGGAAATGCTAAGCTGTAAGGTGGAGAGTCTATATTTTTTTGTTTTAGTGACAACTTTGTAGGTTTTCTACTGCAACTTTATAAACAAACTGATGCCAATATTCCCTCTGCACCTCCAGGTTAGTAACTCAAATAAAGTTTATTTCACCACAGTGCCATTTCCTATTGTATATGAGTTTAAAATGTGGTACACTGTGTCTTCATTTGCTTTTATTCAATGGTTAAAGAAACGTATAAGGGTAGTATAGTCATTTTCACAATATTGATTCTTCCAATCCAAGAACATGATATATTTCTCCATCTGTTTATGTCATCTTTGATTTCTTTCATCAGTGTTTTATAGTTTTCTGAGTACAGGTCTTTTGCCTCCTTAGGTAGGTTTATTCCTAGGTATTTTATTCTTTTTGATGCGATGGTAAATGGGATTGTTTCCTTAATTTCTCTTTCCAAAGCAATCTACAGATTCAGTGCAATCTTGATCAAATTACCAATGGCATTCTTCACAGAATTAGAGGAAAAAAATTTACAATTTGTATGGAAACACAAAAGACCCTGAATAGCCAAAGCAATCTTGAGAAAGAAAAACGGAGCTGGAGGAATCAGGCTCCCCGACTTCAAACTATACTACAAAGCTACAGTAATCAAGACAGTATGATACGGGCACAAAAAACAGAAATATAGATCAATGGTATAGGATAGAAAGCCCAGACATAAACCCATGCACATATGGTCACCTAACTTATAACAAAGGAGGCAAGAACATACAATGGAGAAAAGACAGCTTCTTCAATAAGTGATGCTGGGGAAACTGGACAGCTACATGTAAAAGAATGAAATTAGGACACTACCTAACACCATACACAAAAATAAAATCCAAATGGATTAAAGACCTAAATGTAAGACTGGACACTATAAAAATCTTAGAGGAAAACATAGGAAAAACACTCTTTGAGATAAACCACAGCAAGATCTTTTTTGACCCACCTCCTAGAGTAATGAAAATAAAAACAAAAATAAACAAATGGGACCTAATGAAACTTAAAAGCTTTTGCAGAGCAAAAAAACCATAAACAAGACAAAAAGACAACCCTCAGAATGGGAGAAAATATTTGCAAATGAAGCAACAGACAACAGATTAATTTCCAAAATATACAAACAGCTCATGGAGCTCAATATCAAAAAAACAAACAACCCTATCAAAAATAGGGTGGAAGACCTAAATAGACATCTCTTCAAGGAGGGCAGACAGATGGCCAAGGGGCACATGAAAGAATGCTCACCATCACTAATTATTAGAGAAATGCAAATCAAAACTACAATGAGGTATCACCTCACACCAGTTAGAATGGCCATCATCAAAAAATCTACGAACAATAAATGCTGGAGAGGGTCTTGGTGGGAATGTAAACTGAAACAGCCACTGTGGAGAACAGTATGGAGGGTCCTTAAAAAACTGAAAGTTAGAACTACCATATGACTTAGCAATCCCACTGCTGGGCATATACCCTGAATAAACCATAATTCAAAAGGACACATGTTCCCCAATGTTTACAGCAGCACTATTTACAATAGCCAGGACATGGAAACAATCTAAATGTCCAATGACAGATGAATGGATAAAGAAGACGTGGTACCTATATACAATGGAATATTACTCAGCCATAAAAAAGAACGAAATTAGGTCATTTGTAGAGATGTGGGTGGACCTAAAGTCTGTCATACACAGTGAAGTAAACCAGAAAGAGAAAAACAAATATCATATATTAACATATATGTGTGGAATCTAGAAAAATTCAGATGAACCTATTTGCAGGGCAGGAATAGAGACGTAGACATAGAGAGTGGACATGTGGACACAGTGGGGGAAGGGGAGGGTGGGACGAACTGGGAGATTAGGATTGACATACATACACCTTATAGTGATTCACTTCATTGTACAGCATAAACTAACACAACATTGTAAAGCAATTATATTCCAATTTTAAAAAATTTATAAATGTGATCAGTGCTACATGAAAAAAAAAGAAACATATAAGGGAGTTGGTAAAATTTATTAGGCTGATAGATTTTTAGAGGTTATTCTGAGTTCCATATAACTATTGTAAGATCCACATGGGGAATTATGGCCAGAATTATTAGCTCTGTTTAGATCAAGACATAGTAAAGAAATTTCTGTCCAATTAGGAACTCATTCCATTGTCTCTCTCTGCCTGTCAAGTCAGATTCTACAAACAGGAATATTTCCTGAGTCCCTTCAGTAAGGGACATACTGTGTTGTTTGCTCTGTTCAACACCAGTGAGAAGTAACTTGGTGTTTTCATTGCTAAAAACTCCCTTGCAAAGTGTATTGACACTTCAGTCATTTGGAACCAAATCAACAAATTATGAGTGTCTGTTCTGTGAGACCAACCCACACAGTTCTTGCTTGCAAACGACTCTATATATTAAGAGCCAGGATATAGACATGTGGATAGTGAGGTCATGATGGACTGCTTAAATAAATGTTCAGAATATCAGCAGAGATTTCACCTTGAGGTATGTGACTAATTACAAAACAAACTCTGAAGGTATTAAGTATCAAAGGAGGTGAGAGGATGGAAGAACATACACAAAGTGGACCTCGTGTTTCTTGCCAAGCCTGCTTTGTCTTTCTCTCAATCTCTTTTGTATAGGGCAAACATCCTTAAAAATTTCCTCATGCACATAGCTCTTTCTTGTTGCCTGTTTTCCTATGCTCATCCTTCACTGCAGATAAATAGATCCATTCTTCTTTTTTATTGAAGTATAGTTGATGTACAATATTATATGTTACAGGTGTACAATATAGTGATTCAAAAAATTTGAAAGTTATACACCATTTACAGTTATAAAATATTGGCTATATTCCCTGTGTTGTACAATATATCCTCATAGCTTATTTAATTAATTTATTTTTAAATAATCAACAGTCCTTTAAATAAATGTGTCAATATTACAAGAACATCATTTGCCTTTTTTTAAGAAACACACTCAAATTATGATGGCATGATACAGAGTAAGAATAAATCTGATTCAGATGTTAAGATAAAGGTGGAATGTAAATGTTTGCCTTGTAGCTTATTTTATACATAATAGTTTGTACCTCTTAATCCCCTACTCCCTTATTGCCCCTCCCCCCTTCCCTTTCCCCACTGGTAACCCCTAGTTTGTTCTCTATATTTGTGGGTCTGTTTCTTTTTTTTTATTATTATATTCACTAGTTTGTTGTATTTTTTTAGATTCCACATATAAGTGATATCATACAATATTTGTATTTCTTTGACTTATTTCACTTAGCATAATACCCTCCAAGTTAAACAGATCCTTTCTTGAACTCACTGTCATACGTAATGCTTCTGCCTCTACACCAGTGCTCCCCTCTGCTGGAATGCCTTCATTTCAACTCTTTCCTTCTTTTGCTCCCTCTACCTTGCTAACTTCTTTTAGTTAAACTGGGTAATGAAGGTAACTCCACCTTTTCCTCTATTCAGGCCTTCAGTGGTTTGGTTGGTGCCCGCCCATGTTGGGAAGGACCATCTACTTTACTCAGTCCACCAATTCATATGCTAATCTCTTTTGGAAACACCTTAGTAGATACACCCAGAAAGAATGTTTAATCAGATATCTGAGCGTCCCACAGCCCAGTCAAGATCACACATAAAATTAAGCATCACATTGGGCTTCCCTCGTGGCGCAGTGGTTGAGAGTCTGCCTGCCGATGTAGGGGACACGGGTTCATGCCCCAGTCCAGGAAGATCCGACATGCCGCGGAGCGGCTGGGCCCGTGAGCCATGGCCACTGCGTGTGTGTGTCCGGAGCCTGTGCTCCGCAACGGGAGAGGCCACAACAGTGAGAGGCCCGCGTACCGCAAACAAACAAACAAAAAATTAAGCATCACTGGCAGCATTGTGTAATGGAACTCAGGTTCAGCTGCTGGCCACTCAAAAGCCAATACTTGAGAGGCAAGTGTTGGCAGAAAGGAAGGTTGCTCTAATCAGAAAAGCTGGCAATCTGGGGAGAAGGTGGACTCATGTTCCAAAACCAGCTCAGTAGATACTGCTCAGGGAAAAAGGGGGAAGAATCTCAGTTAATCATTGAGGTAGGAGGTCAAACTGCATCATTTTCCATTGTGTGCAGGCTGACTGACTCCTCATGATCTTTCTTCAGATGTTACCTCATCTGTGTGGTCTGCCTACAGGATCGCTAAGTGGGCTGCTGGGAGTAGAGAGCTGGTCATTCTTTAACCACGTAATTCTTCATTTCTACTTCTTTTAACCTAGGAAAATAATGTACAGGTTAGGCAAGATATTGTGTGCATTTATTAGAGCATAAGTCAGGAGTTAGATTAAATGTTACACGGTGATCTCATTTCTATAAGGTTTGATCAGAACAGAAATGGGCAAACAGGAAAGGGTTAAAAGAGCTGCTGACAAATCCCTACTTGTCAAACATCTTTCCATTTCTATGGGATTAGGGATGAAAGTCTGTCTTCTGTAACTTCATGCTGACATAGGGAGTCGTATTCTTAGAGTGGAAGACGTTGACATGGGTCTGTAGCATCTCTTTGCTGACCATTTTAGTTGCCTGCTTATATATACAGGCAGAGCAAGCTACAATTATTTTGATGCCCCCAAAGATACAGATTATTATAAGTAGTAAAGTTAATCCCGTTCTCTTGAGCCCAGTACTTGGGACTGTGTTAGCCATAGATGGAGCAGCTTATGTCATGGCTACAATCTGGTCATCATGCAGTTAGCTTTTCTCTCTCTGGTGGCAGTTATAGTATCTGTAAAACAAAGAAGGAAAGTGCATCAGACACTGAGTCTCTGACACTATTGTTCTAATCATTAGCCGTTTGAACCTGATACTTTGTGCCTCAGGGAGGGTTGAGAGACTTCAGCTTTTCTACAAAAAAGAGGCAGGGGACATGGAGGGGGCCTTTGTACCTGGCGGGGATGGCTCAGGGTTCTCTTCTGTTTCATCAGCATCTTATGGAGATTGTTAGAAATAAAAATTCTTGGGCCCCATCCCAGACTTACTAAAGCCTCATCTCTTGGAGTGGGGCCTGGGAACCTACGTTCTAATGTGCTTTCCAGGTGGTCTTCATGTACATAAATGTTTGATAAATTCTGTTTTGAAATGTTCTGCTCTGTCCTCTTGATGGGGTGCCTCCATCCCCAGGCTTTAAAACTCTCTGCCCTGAGTCTGTTTCCAGAACTTGTGTGGGTCTCTCCTCCAGGCCCATCAAGGGGCAGTTGTTTTTTGGGGCTGTGGATGAGTATGGATATGTGAAGGTGTCCACACACATGTATACCACGTCCCTTGCCAGACAGCATGGAACTGAGGGAAGGAAGAGAAGGGCAGTGAGCCACAGGTTGAGGGCTGGTTTTTCCGTTCTTCTAGTTCTAAATTTGAACTTACCTTCTGGGTCATTTTGAAGCTGAATTTATTAAGATAGCAGTAGAGAACATATTTTATTTAACTGTTTGCTAGCTTGATATATACCATTTCAACATTCAGATACATGATATGAGGGTCTCTATTTGTGACCTCTGCCCAGGCCTGCAAATATTAAGGTGGAGCCTGCTGTGAAGTTTTACTATTAGTTTCCCTTCTGTGTTTTCCACTAGGCTGGAACTCTTTGGGAGTAAGGACTGGGTTTATTCGCCCCTAACTCCTTTGCCTCCTGCAGTGCCTGGCGTAAGTGACTTAGCAAATGTGTGCCAAATAATAAGTAAATGAATAAATAAACGAATGCCTTTGTGAAAATCGCTGCTGTCAGGGAAACCTTGTTAGGGAGGTACTGGCCCCACATGGGGTTTGTTCTTTGAGCAGGACCAGTGAGACCATTGCAGGAAGATGGATTGTCCTCAAGCAGGCAACACTCTCTGCTATTATCATATAAATTGTTAGAATTAGGGAAAATAAAGGGGGTATAACATCGACTTGATATCATCTGATGGAACAGATTCACCAGACCAAATAAAGCTAAGCGGGCTTTAAAGTCCAAGCAAGGTGGCAAAGAGAACCAAATGCCATAGGTTAATTAGAAGTAATGAAAACAGCTATCAAACTAGTCTAAAGTCTTGGCTTACTACAGTTAAGTGTTCAATACAAACTAGTTAAATTAGTAGTTCCCAGGTGTTGGCTTTACAGACTATATAAATTATGCATTGAGACAAGAAGCTCTGTCCATACCAGGGCCTTATTTTGGTGGTTCTTTTTGTTCTGTGGTTTTCTATGTGGCATCTGTTTGTTTGTTTTTTTAAATTAAAATATAGTTGATGTAAAATATTATGTTAGTTTCAGGTGTACTACATGATTTGACATTTGAATACATTATGAAATGATCATCATGATAAGTCTAATAACCATCTGTCCCTATACAAAGTTATTATGATATTATTGACAATATTCTTTATGTGGTATATTGCATCATTGTGGCTTGTTTATTATATAACTGGAGGTTTGTATCTCTTAATCTCCTTCACCTGTTTCAACTACCTCCCTCTCCCCCCTCCCTTCTGGCAACCACCATTTGTTCTCTGTGCCTATGAGTCTGTTTTTGTTTTGTCTTGCTTGTTATGTTTTTTAGATTCCACATATAAGTAAGATCATGTGCTACTGGTATTTCTCTCCCTGACTTACTTCACTTAGCAAAATACACTCTAGATCCCTAGATCCATCCATGCTGTTGCAACTGGCAAGATTTCATTTTTTATGGCTGAGTAATATTCCAGTGTGTGTGTGTGTGTGTGTGTGTGT
>NW_020174013.1:15634762-15725028 GCF_003031525.2 Neophocaena asiaeorientalis asiaeorientalis | reverse complement strand
TCCCTACTTGTCAAACATCTTTCCATTTCTATGGGATTAGGGATGAAAGTCTGTCTTCTGTAACTTCATGCTGACATAGGGAGTCGTATTCTTAGAGTGGAAGACGTTGACATGGGTCTGTAGCATCTCTTTGCTGACCATTTTAGTTGCCTGCTTATATATACAGGCAGAGCAAGCTACAATTATTTTGATGCCCCCAAAGATACAGATAATTATGAGTAGTAAAGTTAATCCCGTTCTCTTGAGCCCAGTACTTGGGACTGTGTTAGCCATAGATGGAGCAGCTTATGTCATGGCTACAATCTGGTTATCATGCAGTTAGCTTTTCTCTCTCTGGTGGCAGTTATAGTATCTGTAAAACAAAGAAGGAAAGTGCATCAGACACTGAGTCTCTGACACTATTGTCCTAATCATTAGCCGTTTGAACCTGATACTTTGTGCCTCAGGGAGGGTTGAGAGACTTCAGCTTTTCTACAAAAAAGAGGCAGGGGACATGGAGGGGGCCTTTGTACCTGGCGGGGATGGCTCAGGGTTCTCTTCTGTTTCATCAGCATCTTATGGAGATTGTTAGAAATAAAAATTCTTGGGCCCCATCCCAGACTTACTAAAGCCTCATCTCTTGGAGTGGGGCCTGGGAACCTACGTTCTAATGTGCTTTCCAGGTGGTCTTCATGTACATAAATGTTTGATAAATTCTGTTTTGAAATGTTCTGCTCTGTCCTCTTGATGGGGTGCCTCCATCCCCAGGCTTTAAAACTCTCTGCCCTGAGTCTGTTTCCAGAACTTGTGTGGGTCTCTCCCCCAGGCCCATCAAGGGGCAGTTGTTTTTTGGGGCTGTGGATGAGTATGGACATGTGAAGGTGTCCACACACATGTATACCACGTCCCTTGCCAGACAGCATGGAACTGAGGGAAGGAAGAGAAGGGCAGTGAGCCACAGGTTGAGGGCTGGTTTTTCCGTTCTTCTAGTTCTAAATTTGAACTTACCTTCTGGGTCATTTTGAAGCTGAATTTATTAAGATAGCAGTAGAGAACATATTTTATTTAACTGTTTGCTAGCTTGATATATACCATTTCAACATTCAGATACATGATATGAGGGTCTCTATTTGTGACCTCTGCCCAGGCCTGCAAATATTAAGGTGGAGCCTGCTGTGAAGTTTTACTATTAGTTTCCCTTCTGTGTTTTCCACTAGGCTGGAACTCTTTGGGAGTAAGGACTGGGTTTATTCGCCCCTAACTCCTTTGCCTCCTGCAGTGCCTGGCGTAAGTGACTTAGCAAATGTGTGCCAAATAATAAGTAAATGAATAAATAAACGAATGCCTTTGTGAAAATCGCTGCTGTCAGGGAAACCTTGTTAGGGAGGTACTGGCCCCACATGGGGTTTGTTCTTTGAGCAGGACCAGTGAGACCATTGCAGGAAGATGGATTGTCCTCAAGCAGGCAACACTCTCTGCTATTATCATATAAATTGTTAGAATTAGGGAAAATAAAGGGGGTATAACATCGACTTGATATCATCTGATGGAACAGATTCACCAGACCAAATAAAGCTAAGCGGGCTTTAAAGTCCAAGCAAGGTGGCAAAGAGAACCAAATGCCATAGGTTAATTAGAAGTAATGAAAACAGCTATCAAACTAGTCTAAAGTCTTGGCTTACTACAGTTAAGTGTTCAATACAAACTAGTTAAATTAGTAGTTCCCAGGTGTTGGCTTTACAGACTATATAAATTATGCATTGAGACAAGAAGCTCTGTCCATACCAGGGCCTTATTTTGGTGGTTCTTTTTGTTCTGTGGTTTTCTATGTGGCATCTGTTTGTTTGTTTTTTTAAATTAAAATATAGTTGATGTAAAATATTATGTTAGTTTCAGGTGTACTACATGATTTGACATTTGAATACATTATGAAATGATCATCATGATAAGTCTAATAACCATCTGTCCCTATACAAAGTTATTATGATATTATTGACAATATTCTTTATGTGGTATATTGCATCATTGTGGCTTGTTTATTATATAACTGGAGGTTTGTATCTCTTAATCTCCTTCACCTGTTTCAACTACCTCCCTCTCCCCCCTCCCTTCTGGCAACCACCATTTGTTCTCTGTGCCTATGAGTCTGTTTTTGTTTTGTCTTGCTTGTTATGTTTTTTAGATTCCACATATAAGTAAGATCATGTGCTACTGGTATTTCTCTCCCTGACTTACTTCACTTAGCAAAATACACTCTAGATCCCTAGATCCATCCATGCTGTTGCAACTGGCAAGATTTCATTTTTTATGGCTGAGTAATATTCCAGTGTGTGTGTGTGTGTGTGTGTGTGTGTGTGTGTGTGTGTGTGTGTGTGTGTCTGTCTGTGTGTATCACATCTTCTTTATCCATTCAAGTATAGATGGACACTTTCTTTCATATCTTGGCTGTTATAAAGAATGATGCAGTGGACATTGGGATGCATATATCTTTTTGAATGAGTGTTTTTCTTTCTTTGGGTAAATACTCAGAAATGAAATTGCTGGATCATATGACAGTTATATTTTTAACTTTTGAGAACCTCCGTACTGTTTTCCATAGTGGCTGCACCAATTTACAATCCCACTAACAGTGCACAAGAGTTCCCTTTTCTCCACATGTTTGGCAACACTTGTTATTTCTTGTCTATTTGATAGTAGCCGTTCTGACAGGTACGAGGTAATATCTCATTGTGGTTTTGATTTGCATTTCTGTGATGATTAGTGATGTTAAGCATCTTTTCATGTGTCTGTTGGGCATCTGTATGTCTGCTTTGGAAAAACGTCTATTCAGGTCCTCTGCTATTATTAGTTGGATATTAACCCCGTATTGGATTATTGTTTGCAAATATCTTCTTCCATTCAGTAGGTGGCCTTTTCATTTTGTTGATAGTTTCCTTCACTGTGCAAAACTTATTAGTTTGATGTAGTTCCACCTGACTATTTTTGTTTTTGTTTCCCTTGCCTGAGCAGACAGATCCAAGAAAATATTGCTAAGAGCAATGTTTTCTTCTAGAAGTTTTATGATTTCTGGTCTTATTTCAAGTCTTTAATCAATTTTGAGTTTATTTTTGTATATAGTGTGAGAAAGTAGTCCAGTTTGATTCTTTTGCATGTAGCTGTCCTGTTTTCCTAACACCATTTATTAAATAGACTATCTTTTCACCATTGTATATTCTTGCCTCCGTTGTTGCAGATTGACCATATAAGAGTGGCTTTATGTTTGGGCTTTTTATTCTGTTCCATTGATCCATGTGTCTGTTTTTGTGGCCCTGCCATACTGTTTTGATGACTGTAGCTTTGTAGTATAATTTGAAATCAGAGAGCATGATACCTACAGCTCTATTCTTCTTTCTTAAGACGGTTTTGGCTATTTGGGGTCTTTTGTGTTGCCATACAAATTTTAGAATTATTTATTCTAGTTTTGTGGAAAATGCCATTGGTATTTTGTTAGGGATTACATTGAATCTGTAGATTGTCTTGGGTAGCATGGTCATTTTAACAATATCAGTTCTTCCAATCCATGAGCACGATATATCTTTGCATTTATTTGTGCCATCTTCAATTTCTTTCATCGATGTCTTATAGTTTTCTGAGTATAGGTCTTTTACCTCCTTGGTTAGATTTATTCCTAGGTATTTTTTTTTGATGCAATTGTAAATGGATTTTTTCCCCTTAATTTCTCTTTCTGATAGTTTGTTGTTAAAGTACAGAAATGCAACAGATTTCTGTATATTAATTTTGTATCTTTTGACGTTACTGAATTCATTTATTAGTTCTAATAGTATTTTTGGTGTTGCTTTTAGGATTTTCTGTATATAGTATCATTCATCTACACAGTGACAGTTTTACTTCCTTTCCAACTTAGATTTCTTTTATTTCTTTTTCTTGTCTGATTGCAGTGGCTAGGGCTTGCAATACTGTGTTGAATAAAAATGGTGAGAGTGGGCATCCTTGTATTGTTCCCTATCTTAGTTTCTTTGGGTAAATACTCAGAAGTGAAATTGCTGGATCATATGACAGTTATATTTTTAACTTTTTGTGAACCTCCGTACTGTTTTCCATAGTGGCTGCACCAATTTACATTCCCACTAACAGTGCACAAGAGTTCCCTTTTCTCCACATGTTTGGCAACACTTGTTATTTCTTGTCTATTTGATAGTAGCCGTTCTGACAGGTACGAGGTAATATCTCATTGTGGTTTTGATTTGCATTTCTGTGATGATTAGTGATGTTAAGCATCTTTTCATGTGTCTGTTGGGCATCTGTATGTCTGCTTTGGAAAAACGTCTATTCAGGTCCTCTGCTATTATTAGTTGGATATTAACCCCGTATTGGATTATTGTTTGCAAATATCTTCTTCCATTCAGTAGGTGGCCTTTTCATTTTGTTGATAGTTTCCTTCACTGTGCAAAACTTATTAGTTTGATGTAGTTCCACCTGACTATTTTTGCTTTTGTTTCCCTTGCCTGAACAGACAGATCCAAGAAAATATTGCTAAGAGCAATGTTTTCCTCTAGAAGTTTTATGATTTCTGGTCTTATTTTAAGTCTTTAATCAACTTTGAGTTTACTTTTGTATATAGTGTGAGAAAGTAGTCCAGTTTGATTCTTTTGCATGTAGCTGTCCTGTTTTCCTAACATCATTTATTAAATAGACTATCTTTTCATCATTGTATATTCTTGCCTCCTTTGTTGTAGATTGACCATATAAGAGTGGCTTTATTTTGGGGCTTTTTATTCTGTTCCATTGATCCATGTGTCTGTTTTTGTGGCCCTACCATACTGTTTTGATGACTGTAGCTTTGTAGTATAATTTGAAATCAGAGAGCATGATACCTACAGCTCTATTCTTCTTTCTTAAGACGGTTTTGGCTATTTGGGGTCTTTTGTGTTGCCATACAAATTTTAGAATTATTTATTCTAGTTTTGTGGAAAATGCCATTGGTATTTTGTTAGGGATTACATTGAATCTGTAGATTGTCTTGGGTAGCATGGTCATTTTAACAATATCAGTTCTTCCAATCCATGAGCACGATATATCTTTGCATTTATTTGTGCCATCTTCAATTTCTTTCATCGATGTCTTATAGTTTTCTGAGTATAGGTCTTTTACCTCCTTGGTTAGATTTATTCCTAGGTATTTTTTTTTGATGCAATTGTAAATGGATTTTTTCCCCTTAATTTCTCTTTCTGATAGTTTGTTGTTAAAGTACAGAAATGCAACAGATTTCTGTATATTAATTTTGTATCTTTTGACGTTACTGAATTCATTTATTAGTTCTAATAGTATTTTTGGTGTTGCTTTTAGGATTTTCTGTATGTAGTATCATTCATCTACACAGTGACAGTTTTACTTCCTTTCCAACTTAGATTTCTTTTATTTCTTTTTCTTGTCTGATTGCAGTGGCTAGGGCTTGCAATACTGTGTTGAATAAAAATGGTGAGAGTGGGCATCCTTGTATTGTTCCCTATCTTAGAGAAAATGCTTTTACCTTTGCACTATTATGTTAGCATTAGTCCTTTTATGTTGAGTTATGTTCTCTCTATACCCACTTAGTTGAAAGTTTTAATCATAATAGATTTTGAATTTTGTCAAAAGTTTTTTTCTGCATCTATTGAGATGATCATGTGATTATTATCTTTCTTTTTGTTAATGTGGTATGTCATGTTGATTGGTTTGCAGATATTGAACCATCTTTGCATCCCTGGAATAAATCCCATTTGATCATAGTATATTATCCTTTTCATGTATTGTTGAATTCAGTTTCCTGATATTTTGAGGATTTTTGTATCTATGTTCATCAGAGATACTGGCCTGTATTTTTCTTTTTTTTTTTTTGTAGTGTCTTTGTCTGGTTTTGGTATCAGGGTAATGGTGACCTTATAATATGAATTTGGAAATGTTCTTTCCCCTTCAACTTTTTGGAATAGTTTGAGAAGGATAAGTATTAACTCATTTAAATGTTTGGTAGGATTCCCCTGTTAAGCCATCTGGTCCTAGACTTTTGTTTGTTAGGAGTTTTTAATTTTAATTTAATTTTTTTATTATTATTTAAAAAAAAATAAAACATAATGGTACAAAAAGGTTGAAAGTAAAAGAATTGGAAAAGATATACTGTGCAAATATAAACCAAAAGGAAATTATATAATAACAGATACAGTAGACTTGAAAGCAAAAGTGTTACTAGAAAGAAACAACGGCACTTCATATCAACAAGACCAATTTACCAGGAAGTTTTAAATTTGTATGCACTTAACTTCAAATTCTATAGAGCAACAGAGCTACAAGGAAAAAATAGACAAATTCACTATCAAAATAGGAGATTTAACATATTGCTGTCATTCACTGATAGAGGAAACCTCTTTCAGAACCAGTAGACCCCCACCAAAAAAAAATTAGTAAGGATATAAAAAACTTAAATAACGTGAGCAGCAAATTTGATTCAACAAGCAGATATATAGTCACTATACTCCAAAACTTTAACTTACAAATTATTTTCAAGCACACTTGGAACATTTTAAAAACTGACCATACTGTGCTATAAGGCAAATTTTAACAAATTTCCAAGTATTAAAATTATACAAAGTGTGTTTCTTGACTTGTAGTTAAGCTACAAATCAGTAACAAAAAAGTAACTAGAAGTTATGGAAAACACTACTTCTAAGTAACCCCCCAAAAAACAAATCACAATTGGAGTTAGAAAATAATTTGAACTGAATGGTAATAAAAATATTACATACCAAAACTTGGATGTGACTAAAGCTGTGCTTACAGGAAAATGTATAGTCTTTTTTTTCTTTTCAAGGTAACAGTAGTGTTTTTTTTTTAATTGCACACATGTCTATAAACCTACTAAATAGGTTTTCTCCTTTTTTTTTCATACAGCAAGTTTTATTAGTCAACAATTTTATACACATCAGTATATACATGTCAATCCCAATCGCCCAATTCATCACACCACCTTCCCCAACCCCCCCACGGCTTTCCCCCCTTGGCGTCCACACGTTCTCTACATCTGTGTCTCAATTTCTGCCCTGCAATCCGGTTCATCTGTACCATTTTTCTAGGTTCCACATATATGCGTTAATATACGATACTTGTTTTTCTCTTTCTGACTTACTTCAGTCTGTATGACAGTCTCTAGATCCATCCACATCTCAACAAATGACCCAATTTCGTTCCTTTTTATGAGTGAGTAATATTCCACTGTATATATGTACCATGTCTTCTTTATCCATTCATCTGTCGATGGGCATTTAGGTTGCTTCCATGACCTGGCTATTGTAAATAGTGCTGCAATGAACATTGTGGTGCATGTTTCTTTTTGAATTGTGGTTTTCTCTGGGTATATGCCCAGTAGTGCGATTGCTGGATCATATGGTAATTCTATTTTTAGTTTTTTAAAGAACTTCCATACTGTTCTCCATAGTGGCTGTATCAGTTTACATTCCCACCGAGAGTGCAAGAGGGTTCCCTTTTCTCCACACCCTCTCCAGCATTTGTTGTTTGTAGATTTTCTGATGAAGCCCATTCTAACTGGTGTGAGGTGATACCTCATTGTAGTTTTGATTTGCATTTCTCTAATAATTAGTGATGTTGAGCAGCTTTTCATGTGCTTCTTGGCCATCTGTATGTTTTCTTTGGAGAAATGTCTCTTTAGGTCTTCTGCCCATTTTTGGATTAGGTTGTTTGTTTTTTTAGTATTGAGCTGCATGAGCTGTTTATATATTTTGGAGATTAATCCTTTGTCCGTTGATTCGTTTGCAAATATTTTCTCCCATTTTGAGGGTTGTCTTTTCATCTTCTTTATGGTTTCCTTTGCTGTGCAAAAGCTTTGAAGTTTCATTAGGTCCCATTTTTTTTTATTTCCATTACTCTAGGAGGTGGATCAAAAAATATCTTACTGTGATTTATGTCAAAAAGTGTTCTTCCTATGTTTTCCTCTAAGAGTTTTATAGTGTCCAGTCTTACATTTAGGTTTCTAATCCATTTTGAGTTTATTTTTGTGTATGGTGTTAGGGAGTGTTCTAATTTCATTCTTTTACATGTAGCTGTCCAGTTTTCCCAGCACCACTTATTGAAGAAACTGTCTTTTCCCTATTGTATATCCTTGTCTCATTTGTCATAGATTAGTTGATCATAGGTGCATGGGTTTACCTCTGGGCTTTCTATCTTGTTCCATTGATCTATGTTTCTGTTTTTGTGCCAGTACCATCTTGTCTTGATTACCGTAGCTTTGTAGTATAGTCTGAAGTCAGGGTGTCTATTCCTCCAGCTCTGTTTTTTTCCCTCAAGACTGCCTTGGCTATTCAGGGTCTTTTGTGTCTCCATTACAAATTTTAAGATTTTTTGTTCTAGTTCTGTAAAAAATGCCATTGGTAATTTGATAGGGATTGCATTGAATCTGTAGATTGCTTTGGGTAGGAGTTTTAAAATTACTGATTCAATTTTATTACTGGTAACTGGTCTGGTGATATTTTCCATTTCTTCCTGATTCAGACTTGGGAGATTGTATGTTTCTAAACTTCTGTTAATTCCTTTTAGTGTATTTTTCATTGCAGTTTTTATATTCTTCAGTTCTGAGTAGTTCTTTTCTATATTTTCTAGTTCTTTGTTGTGGTTCTCATTGCATTCCTTCATTCTTTTGCTGAGTTCAGTGAACATGTTTATGACCACTGCTTTGAACTCTATCAGGTAAATTACTTATTTCCATTTCATTAGGAGTTTTTCCTTGGGGTTTCATCTTGTTCTTTCATTTGGAACATATTCCTCTGTCTTCTCATTTCTTTTTTACTTTTTCTGTTTATCTCTATGAAATTAGGTGAAACAGTTACCTATCCTGGTCTTGCAGGTGTGTCCTTGTATGGGCATGTCCCTGTGTAGTCTGTGTGTGCCCAGTGGCTTTGATGGGAGAGTTGGATCCAAAGCGAATGTGGGCTGGCTTTTTCCTTGATGTGCTGGGGCATTGCCTTATAGGGGTGGACTTGAGACAGAGGGAAGGGGCTAGAGCTGGAGTTTGGCATTGGCTGGGCTTCTCCTGGGATGCACAGGCGGCTGCCACCCTGGCAGGGGTAGAATGGAGCCAGGAAGGCTAGAACCAGAGCTCAGTGTGAGCCACCACTTTTCCCAGGGCATACTGGCAGTTGCTGCCTTGGCCAGAGGGTGGGCTGGAGCCACATGAGCTGGACCCACAGCCTGGTGCAAGCCATGCCTGCTTCTGGGGTGTGATGATGGTTGCTGCTTTGGTGGAGGATGGGGCAGGAGCTGGATCAGGGGCTGAAGCCACAGCCCAATGTGAGCAGTCTCAGTGTGGTGTTTTCTTTATATCCTTGGTTGTAGAACTGTTCTGCAAGTCTTCAGCTCATTCCCAGAGAGAGCTGCTCTATATATAGTTGTAGTTTTGGTGTGTTCTCAGAAGGAGGTGAGCTCAGGGTCTTCCTACTCTGCCATCTTCATCCTGCCTCTCTTCTTTTTTTTTTTGTTTAGCTTGGGTGTTTTTCACTACCCTATCTTCTAGTTCATGGATCCATTCCTCTGTATCATTTAATTTACTATTGACAACTTCTAGTATATTTTTATTTCAGTTATCATATTTAGCTCTGTCTGGTTCTTCTTCTTTGTATTTTCTAACTTTTTGTTAAAATTCTCACTCTGTTCATCCATTCTTCTCCTGAGTTCGTTGAGTATCTTTATGATCATTACCTTGAACTCTTTATTAGATAGATTGCTTATCTCCACTTCATTTAGTTTTTTTTTTCTGAGACTTTGCCTTGTTCCTTCATTTGGAGCATATTCCTCACTTTGCCTAATTCTTTGTGTTTGTTTCTGTGTGTTAGGTAGGTTGGTTACGTTTCCCAATCTCAGAGAAGTGGCCTTATGTAGGAGAAGTCCTAAGGGGCCCAGCAGCTTATATGCTCTAGGGGTGCTCCCTATGTGAGCTGCGTGAGCTCTTTTGTTGTGGCAGAGCCACCTACTGTGGGTGTGCTGGTAGGTGGAGTTGGCCCCAGCACAGCTGACTGCCAGGCCCTGCCTGATGCGGTGGTTGCTGGTCCAATGGCAGGCAAGTCCAGGTCCTGGGGTGACTGGCTGCCGGGCTCAGGGGTGCTCAGGGCTGGTGCCAGCCTGCTGGTGGGTGGGTAAGCCCTCAGGGCTAGTAGGCTAGAGAGAGCACTCCAACATGGCACTTGCCAGCACCAGTGTCCTTGTGGTAGAATGAGCTCCAAAAACTGGCTGCTGCCAAATCCCTAGGGGGATCCCAGTTGAACAAGTGGCCCTGACCCAGGTTTTTTTCAGATTACGACTTCTGTGCTGGGACTTGGAGCCTGTGAGATTTTGCAAGTGCTCTTTAAGATAAGACTCCCTGTTTTCTACGGCCCTCCGGCTCTCCCATACAAGCCCTTCTAGTGGCTTGTTTTCTCAGTGCAGGATCCCTGGGCTGGGAGCCTGATTGGAGCTTTGACCCCTAGCTCCTTGGGAAAACCTCTGCAACTGTGATTTTTCTCCCATCTGTGGGTCGCCTACCCAGGGATGTGAGTCTTGACTATACCATATCTCTGCCCTTCCTACCCATCTTGTTGTGGTTCCTTCTTTATATCTTTAGCTGTGGAAAATCCTTTCTGCTGGTCCTCAGGTTGTTCTCACAGAAAGTTGCTCTCTAAATAGTTTTAATTTGGGTGTGCCAGTGCGGGGAGGTGAGCTAAGGGTCATCCTGTCCACATGCCTGTCCACACTCTGTCTTCCTGCCCACATGCCCTGTTTCTGGTTTTATTGTAATGCTTTATGTCAGGTATACTCCAAAATAGCAGCATAATTGGACAATTAGGATGGATGCTGAATATTTAATAGGTTCATATTTTGATTTTTTTCTCTTTCTTTGAAATTCGTTTTTTTTCCCCTCTAAACACTTCACCTGAGTCTCTTAATAAAGTTGATGGTTTGTAAGATTCAGCCAACCCACCAATATTTATTAAAAAATCTACTTTGTGTGCGAGACCCTGGGCCAGGCTGGGTGGAAACTGTGAAGTCTTTCTAGAGTCACTTGAATATTAATGTATCTTCAGGAAACCTTTTTCTGGACAAATTTATATAATGATAGTTACTTTTAGCATAGCACCAGGTATTCAGCTGGAAGAATGTTTCATTAAATGTCATGGTTTGTGTATACACTTAAATATCTACGAAGAGTCTTTTATATTCCCAGCCCTCTGTTTTTTCTGGGTTATCATGTCCTGACACATGAAAGCTTCAGAGTCTGGGGTGAGAGAGAGACAAACATGTAAAATCATTCCCATGAAAGTGCTATGTAGAGGTTTATGCAAGAGACCACAGGCCACAGAAGATGCAACCCCTAACTTCCTGTGAAGATCAGGGAAGTTTTTTGGAGGAGGTGACATTATGTAGGGGTAAGTGGAGTTTGCTAGGGGAGAGGTTGAACTTTCCAGGGGAAGGGAACAGGATGTGTGAGATATCAAAGATAGGAAAGATCCCAGACCTGTAAGAAGCTTAGTGAGGGTGGTGGAGTGCAGAGGAGAGAGAAGAGGTGGAGAAATGTGCAGAGGTGAGATGAAGAAGGAGCTCTCATGCCATGCTGAGGAGTGTGGATTTTAGCCATTGGGAACTGGGGAGAAATGCATTTAAGGATTATTAGCAGAGGAGTGATGTAAGTAGAATTCACATTTTGTAAAGAGTACTCTGGTAAATAGCATATTTCTAGGGAATTTAATTGTTCCCAAACGTCTCACATAATGACCACAGAATTTTAGAGTGGGGAAGAGGATGTGGATCGGTGTTTCTCAAACTTGAATGTGCATCACCTGGAGGGCTTGTTAAAACAGGTTGCTGAGGGCTTCCCTGGTGGCACAGTGGTTAAGAATCCTCCTGCCAATGCAGAGGGCACAGCATTGAGCCCTGGTCTGGGAAGATCCCACACGCAGTGGAGCAACTAAGACTGTGTGCCACAACTACTGAGCCTGCGCTCTAGAGCCCATGAGCCACAACTACTGAAGCCCACGTGCCTAGAGCCCGTGCTCCACAAGAAGAGAAGCCACTGCATTGAGAAGCCTGAGCGCCGTACCAAAGAGTAGCCCCCGGTCGCTGCAACCAGAGAAAGCCCAAGCGCAGCAACGAAGACCCAAAGCAGCCAAAAATAAATAAATAAATTTATTAAAAAAAAATAAAGTATTCTATAAAAAACAGGTTGCTGAGACCCACCCACAGAGCTTTTGCATCAGTAGAACAGGGGCAGGTCTTCAATTTGCATTTCTAATAAGTTCCCAGGTGATGCTAATGCTGCTGGCAGGGACAGCACTTTGCTCACTGAATGATGCGGTAGGAAGAACAGTGGCCCCCGGAGATGTCCATGTCCTAATCCTTGGAACCATGAATATATTATGCTGGATAGAAAATGGGAATTAGGGTTATGAATAGAATTAATTTATAATTAACTTATTAATTAATAGATCAGTAGAGTGAGATTGCTAAAGAGCTGACCTGAACATAGGGAGAGTAGCCTGGATTATCCAGGTGGGCCCAATATAATCACAAGGGTGCTTAAAATGGTAAGAGAGACAGAAGAGGAGAATCAGAGGGAGTTGTGACTATTGTAGAACGGGCAAAGGGATGCAACGTTGCTGGCTTTGAAGATGGAGGAAGGGGGCTGTGAGTCAAGAAATGTGAGCAGCTTCTAGAAGCTGGAAAAGGTAAGAAGATAGATTCTCACCTGGAGTCTCCAGAAGGAACACGGCCTGCTAACACCTTGATTGCAGCCTACTAAAATCCGAGTCGGATTTCTAATTTACAGGACTGTTAGATAATACAGATGCATTGTTTTAAGCCATTAAGTTTGTGGTAATTTGTTACAGCAGCAAAAGGAAGCTAATACAAATGTCTCCAGGGAAATGATGGGTACTGGGAGCTGGGTGTGGTGCTGTCTGCACTCTGATGTTTTGAGTAGGCATTTACTCCAGGCCCTGAGCAGTGTGCCAGGAGTTAGCATGCTGACCTCTGGCTGGGGGAGGCCAGCGTTTTCTGGATATAGAGCCCTGTAATAGGAATGACGATGGGGACAGAGGACCCAGTGTTTCCACAAGGGCAGGCGCCTTCTCTCTGCAAGAGGCAGCAGCACTGAATGAGATAGCACTTGTTGGCAAGGAGCCAGACTCGAGTTGGCATCTCAGCCCAGGTGCAGTTATCTGGTGGGTTGTCATTTAATCTCCATGCCTCAGTTTGCGTCTCCTCTTATCATTAAAATTGAGCCAGTAATACCTGCTCCACCCTCGTTTTCTCATTTCCTGTTAAAACCCAGGCATTTTTCACAGGGACTGCAATATTTCCCTTGTCTCTTTCATTTCCACTTGCTCGGTTGCAGTTTTCAGATTGCAAATACAAACATGTTTGGTATCCTTCTCGCTACCTCAGTTTCCCCAGAGATCACCATGGCACTTGGCATACTCCTCTGCTATTTTCTTCATAGTTGCCTTAAACTTCAGTTTCCTTACTTGTGAGATAGGAATAATAAACAATACCTCAAAGGGTTGGTATGAGGAGTAAATAACATGATTCCTGTGAGTAGATCACTTAGCACTTTGTGTCCAGCACAGAGTAAGCCTTCATTAAATGTCAACTATTATTATGATTGGTTGTTCAAGAATTTTAATTGATACAAGCCAAGAAAAGAAAATTATTTAGAGCAGTTATTCGCAAAGTGTGTTCCCCAGACCAGCAGCATCAATACTAAAATTCTTGGGCTCTACCGCAGTCATACTGAATTAGAAACTCTGGAGGTGGGGCCCAGTAATCTGTGCTTCAAAAAGCCCTCTAGGTGGTTTTGATACATGCTGGAGTTTGAGAACCATTTCTTTACAGGTTTTAGCAATGCTCATTTTTTCATTTGAGAACCTTCTAAGGAGAATCCATTTAATTCTTTAAAACATTCAGAATAAGAGCAGAGAAAATACTCCAAACCATGAAACATTACTGTCTTCAACTGCGAGCAGGAAGTGGCAGAGTGTCAGGGAGAGAGTGTGACCCTGGGATCTGACCTTGTGTCTTGGACCCACACAACTACCCGTTTAGTTTGCCTTGTTTTCACCTATACTACAGGATGTATTTCACAGGCCAGTGACCTTGCAGTGTAAATGCCAGCAAGGCCAGGTTGTTAGCAGGTTTATAGCTATAACCCCTCACTACAAAGGGAATGGTCAGATGGAATTATTTTGCCTTTTGAAGTGGAGGTGCTAGTTTAAAAGCTATTTGGCTCTTGGAGCCATCTTCTTAAATTTCTTGGTGCATGGCTCAGAATCTGGGGCCCAGATCCAGAATGGCTTGTCTGTGACTTTTTTGGATCAATGTCCCATTTGTGCTTTCAATCTGGCTGTCCTCTGCCTTTGAGCTAGGTCTTACGGTGTGGTTTTTTTTTGTTTGTTTGTTGTGGTATGTGTGTGTGTATTTTGTTTTGTTTTTAAGCCACAAATATATATCTGGTCAGTCTGAATCTTATTGGTCCTATTGTCCTATTTCTTTCCTCTCCTTGTGCCTTGCTGAGTACTGGAGCTGGGAAGGGAGGAGGGGCCTTCTAGCCTGACTTTCTTGCTCCACAGAGGGGACACACATCCTGAAATGTGACATAACTCCCCCCAAGGCCACACTGTTGCTCTCATTTTCAGGGTTGTAAGCCTGTCTCTCATATCTCCTCTCTCTGTCCTTTGTAAGTTGACTTTTTCTTCATGCATTTTATTTTGGCATGGATATTCCTCTTTGGGAATGGGAGCATTTTGCTGCGTAATGATTTTTCTTCTAACTGTCAAATGACCATTGTCAGTTTACTGGTTTTGGTGGTGGCAAGAATCTGTGTCTGCAGAACTGTGTCAGATACTTGTTGTGACTCATATGTTTAGGTTTCATGATAAATTTTTTCTTTAGAGTTGGGTTACTTTCCTTCTCTGAAGTTATAGTTGGTTCCTGAGAAGCAACCTCATTGCTGGGGAAGAGCTAGTTGCTCCAGTGGATTTTCTGACATTCAGAGACTTTTGGTGTGGCCATCAGGGTGCAGGCCTGGTCTCCCAGGCTGTCCAGCTGGGTGGCATTCCCAATGAGGAGGTCTGAACACTAGCACTAGAGTTTCAAAGATGGCTGCTAGAGCAGCTCTGGAACCAGGGTAGGCAATAGATCTCTAACTTCCTCTAACAGAATCTCCTTATCTTTCACTTGTGCTCCTTTCCCAGGTATTTTCATGATTGTCTCATCCCAGTTTAACTGAGTGACTGCAGAGTTCAAGACAGAGTTGTTACAGACTGTTTGTGTCCCCCTAAAATTCGTTTGTTGAAATCTAATCCCTAATGTGATGGTATTAGGAGGTGGGGTATTAGGGAGGTGTTGAGGTTATAAGGGTATAACCCTCATGAATGAGCTTAGTGCCCTTATAAAAGAGACATGAGAGAGATCTGTCTGAGGACACAGTGAGAAGGCAGCCATCTATAAACCGGGAAGTGGGCTCTCACCAGATGGCAAATATGCCAGCACCATGATCTTCAGACTTCCCAGCTTCCAAAACTGTGAGAAATAGATTTCTATTGTTTAAAAGCCACCTAGTCTGGTATTCAGTTAAAACAGCCCAAATAGACTAAGGCAGAGTGATCTCAAAAATCTATGAGCATTTTTAGTAAATGGGCTCTTTAAGGTTCAAAGGAATGAAATTGTAGTGGTAAAATGACAGGCACAATGTTTAAAATTTTTCCAAGATGAACTCAGGTAGGTGTGCTAAATATGTGATCTCCAGCATCAAAAGTACCTCCCCTGTTATTTATCTCCTGTGATAAGATACTCTGCTGTTGTGACCAGGGACCACTATGATTCCTGTGTGAGGAAGGGAGTTTCAAATAGTCTGGGAGGGGTAATACATTATATTTGTCATAGCAAGACATCAGACCAATTATAATACAGTCTGTGTAAAGTTCTGGTTTGTGTGAATGAGTTAAAAATACTTTTACATTGGCTGCTAAGTGTTAGAATTAAAAACTATCTAAAGTTAAAGAAAAATGAAGAGAAAGACGGAGTGAGATGAGGCAAAAGAGTATGTGTGAGAAAGTCCTACAACTCAATGGCAAAAAACCCCCTGCTAACCAGATTAAAAAATGGTCTGAGAACTTGGATAGACATTTCTCCAAAGAAGACATACAAATAGTCAACATGTATATGAAACAATGCTCAAGGTCACTAATCCTCAGGAACTTACAAATCAAAACAACAGTGAGATACCATCTCATACCTGTCAGCTATTATCAAAGAAATAAAATACAAGTGTTGGTGAGGATGTGGAGAAATTAGAACCCTTGGGCACTTTGATGGGAATGCAAAATGGTGCAGCTGCTATGGAAAACAGTATGGAGGCACATCAAAAAATTAAAAATAGAACTAACATATGATCCAGCAATCTCACTTCAATCTCAAATCAGGATCTCAGAGAGATATTAGCCCTCCCACATTCATTGCAGCACTATTCATAAGGGCCAAGATGTGAAAAAAAATCTAAATATCCATTGACAGGTGAATGGATAAAGAAAATAATAGAAAAATATTTGGCCTTAAAAAAGAAGATTTTGCAATATGTGACAACATGGATGAATCTGAGGATGTATGCTAAGTGAAATAAGCCAGTCACAGAAAGACAAATATTATATAATTCCACTTATATGAGGTATCTAAAATAGTCAAATTCATAGAATCAAATAGTGGAATGTTGATTGCCAAGGGCCTGGGGAAGAGGAAATGGGCAGTTACTAATCAATGAGCATGAAGTTTCAGTTAAGCAAGATGACTGTGTTCTAGAAGTCTGCTGTACAACATTGTACCTATAGTCAATATTTTATTATGCATTTATCATGAGATCTACCCTCTTAATGAATTTTAAAAAATTTTATTGAAGTATAGTTGATTTACAATGTTGTGTTAATTTCTGCTGTATGGCAAAGTGACTCAGTTATACATATCATATTTTTTTTCATATTCTTTTCCATTATGGTTTATCACAGGATATTGAATATAGTTCCATGTGCTATACAGTAGGACCTTGTTGTTTATCCATCCTATGTTATAATAGTTAGCATCTGTCAATCCTAAACTCCCAATCCTTCCCCCTCCCTTGGCAACCACAAGTCTCTTCTCTGTCTGTGAGTGTATTTGTTTTGTATTTTAGATTCCACATATAAGTGATATCATATGGTATTTGTCTTTTTCCTTCTGACTTCCTTTGCTTAGTATGATAATCTCTAGATCTATCCATGTTGCTGCAAATGGCATTATTTCATTCTTTTTATATATATATATATATATATACATACATATACACACCAAATCTTCCTTATCCATTCATCTGTCCATGGACATTTAGGTGGTTTCCACATCTTGGCTATTGTAAATAGTGCTGCTATGAACACAGAGGTGCATGTATCTTTTTGAATTATAGTTTTGTTTGGATATATGCCCAGGAGTGGGATTGCTGGATCATATGGCAACTCTATTTTTAGTTTTTTGAGGAACCTCCATACTGTTTTCCATAGTGGCTGCACCAATTTACATTTCTACCAACAGTGTAGGAGGGTTCCCTTTTCTCCACACCCTCTCCAGCATTTGTTATTTTCTTTTAACTAATTAATTTATTGGCTGTGTTGGGTTTTGACTGCTGGGCGTGGGCTTTCTCTAGTTGCAGCTAGCGGGGGCTACTCTTCATTGTGGCACGTGGGCTTTTCATTGCAGTGGCTTCTCTTGTTGCAGAGCATGGGCTCTAGGCATGTGAGCTTCTGTAGTTGTGGTACACGGGCTCAGTAGTTGTGGCACACAGGCTTAGCTTCTCTGAGGCATGTGGGATCTTCCTGGACCAGGGCTTGAACCCATGTCCCCTGCATTGGCAGGCAGATTCGTAACCACTGCACCACCAGGGAAGTCCCTTGTATACTTTTTAATGACAGCCATTCTTACCAGTGTGAGGTGGTACCTCATTGTAGTTTTGATTTGTATTTCTTTGATAATTAGCAATGATGAGCATCTTTTCATGTGCCCATTGGCCATCTGTATGTTTTTTTTTGAGAAATGTCTATTTAGGTCTTTTGCCCATTTTTCGATTGGGCTGTTTTTTTTTTTTTATTGAATTGTATGAGCTGTTTGTCTATTTTGGAAGTTAAGCTCCTGTGTGTTGCATCATTTGTGAATATTTTCTCCCAGTCCATAGGTTGTCTTTTCATTTTGTTTATAGTTTCCTTTGCTATGCAAAATCTTGTAAGTTTGATTAGGTCCCATTTGTTTATTTTTGCTTTTATTTCTATTGCCTTGGGGGACTGACCTAAGAAAACATTGGTATGACTTATGTCAGAGAATGTTTTGCCTATGCTCTCTTCTGGGAGTTTTATGGTGTCTTGCCTTATATTTAGGTCTTTAAGCCATTTTGAGTTTATATTTGTGTATGGTGAGAGGGTGTGTTCTAACTTCATTGATTTACATGCAGCTGTCCAACTTTCCCAATACCACTTGCTGAAGAGACTGTCTTTTTCCCATTGTATATTCTTGCTTCCTTTGTTGAAGATTAGTTGTCCATAGGTGTGTGGGTTTATTTCTGGGCTCTCTATTCTGTTCCATTGATTTGTATGCCTGTTTTTGTGCCAATTCCATGCTGTTTTGAATACTGTAGCTTTGTAGTGCTGTCTGAAGTCTGGGAGGGTTATGCCTCCTGCTTTGTTCATTTTCCTTAGGATTGCTTTGGCAATTCTGGGTCTTTTATGGTTCCATATAAATTTTAAGATTATTTGCTCTAGTTCTGTGAAAAATGTCATGGGTAATTTGATAAGGATCACACTTAATGAATTTTTAAGTGTTTGTGGTAACACAGTAGAATTTTTATAAATTAAATAAATTGAAAATACAAAAAGTACATGCCACCCTCAAAGTCAGACAAAGAGTCCATACAGTTCTACTTATATAAAAATCATAGAAAATGCAAATTAGTCTCTAGTGACTGAAAGCAGATCATGTTTGCCTGAAAGGCGGCAGAGAGGGAGGGAGGGAGGGGTGCACAAGAGGGCCTGAGGACACTTTTGGCAGTGGTGGATATGTTCATTATCTTGATTGTGGTGATGGTTTCATGGTGTGTACATATATCAAAACTCATCAAGTTGTGCATTTTATGGAATGTTAGTTACATTTTAATAAAGCTCTGAATAAAAGTATATGCTGTTTTCATTCTGTGACTAAACGTAGTAAAGCACATTTGTTCAAATCACAACCACATCCCTACCCCAGGCCATTCCTTTATTCTCCAGGCACCACTTGTGTGATAGACAGATGAAAAGTGAGACAGAAGTCTAGTAGGTTTTGTATCTTCACTCCCGCATCCCTCTCTTCCTTCTCCTTTTCAATCCTTTCTCCTCCCGCTACTTTTCTCTTCCCACCCCTCCCCAAAGTCACCAGAATGTGAAAGACTACATCTGTTCCTGCAAAAGTTATTTTGCAGTGCAATTAAGCATTCCTCACCTTATCTCCCCAGAAAGCTGGAGACTTGTGTGATCACTGGCATAATGGATGGTACCCAAAGCCCTGGCCCAGGTGTGCAGAGGCTGCACACACATCCATGTGGGCGGGAGGATGCAGCTTTCTGGCACACGATGTGGGGCTGCTGCTCCCCTCCTTGGGCCTCTTCAGAACTCAGAGCAGCTGCTACCCTCTAGGTGACCAAGAAGGGCTGCCATCATTCACCTGGCCAGGCCAGCTAACAAATGGAGCTGGTGCATTGCAGTCTGAATAAATAGTTCTGTAACCATCTCTGGCTTCAGGCTAAGGGAAGAGATGGATGAGCTCTGTGACCTGATGGGATTCTTTCAGGCTGGAGGGATTCTTTCAGGCTGGAGAGAAAAACTATTTAGAACTTACATCCATGCTCTTTTCAGTTCCTTTCAGAAAGCTTGAATGGCTCCTAGACATTTTCTTGATATACGATACTCATTGCCCAATATGGATATAACAATGACTAGAGCATCCAAATCCTTTGCCGATAATTATTTAGTTTCTGTCATTTTAGTTACTAAAAAATAATGCATATATATTTATAACCTATAGGAATATTAAGCATAATATCAGCAATAAGTAGCTAATAATAGTACATTAATTCATTTTGACCATTCTGTAGCTTTTTAGAATGAATTACTAATAAAATTGGGACACAATTAGAATTTTGGGCATTGAGTCCACGCTGAACATTTAGAAACTACTATGTTCTCCTCTGACTGGTTTGCCTGAACATTATCCTATCTGAGACCTCAATTTGTTCTCTAATGAATACCTCTATAAGAGGAGAAATTATATAGACTAACTTTCTTTGTATGCTTCCAGCTTAATTGTACAACTATATTGTTACAAATTGACTGAAACAGACTATTTCAGTTTTTTCCCCTCCATAACCAGCTCTGAATAGATGAACAGAAATAGCTCTCTTCATGTCAGAAACTTTAATTAAACCATTCTGAAAATAAGCATGTGGAAGTACTGGCAGGACCTTAATTTAATCACATTTCCTGCTCAACTATTCCTGTTGCTTCTTTGAAAGGTTGGAGGTTAGGCTCAGCTGTGACCCCGCTGTTGGCATGGACAGCCAAAGTCTGCAGGATTCAGAAGATTGTGACCTTTGATCTTTTGGACTCCCACACTAAATTAAAATCAGGGCCAGAGGAAGGCATATGGCTGATGGAATGTTCTAAGAGGTATTCATGTGACTGAGTCACATGAAATTAATTGATGATCCCTATTTACATACACATTCCATAAATCTTTTTTCTTTGATTTCATTTTATTGTTTAATAAAAATTTATGGCATCATATATTTGCAAGGGACTGCTTTAAACACTTATAAAGGTTACTCCTTTTACTCCTTATAACAATCCTATGGGTCAGATCCTCTCATTATTCACATTTTACATGTGGAGACTTAAGTAACTTTCTCGAGATAATTGCACATGGGTTTGAACCCAAAAAGCCAGCCTCCAGAATCTGGGTTGGTCAATACTGTTTCTTTCATCAAGGTTTAGGAGTGCCTATTCGGAAGGAACCAGATTCTTCTTCATGTTTTTGCATATTACCCCAGCATCCTGCCTTCAAATAAAATCTCTCCAGTGCAATTGTTCCAACTCATCCCACTGGCTGCCCATGTGCTCATCTCCAGATTGCGTGCAACATTCAGCTTTTCAGTGTATTTCATCCAGAATTGTCTAATTTCCTGACGTTTAAAAAAATTTTTTTCTTTTTCCCTGCTTCTTAACTCTTGGGCTTCTCTGCCCTTTTCTTCCCCACTCTCCAGCAGTCAGTTCTTCTGGAATGATATAACTGGGCCCTTTTACAAGTCATTCAGGTAGGAGAATACAGGTAGAAGTGAAATAGAAAAAAAAAAAAGCATACTAATACTGTATTAAAGGATTATTTTTTTTTAATCCCCACCCTGCCTCCTCCCATACACATAAATAGCTTTCTAGCAAGAGATAATGTATTCTCATCCACATATACATTGGGTGTTAGGTGACATGTAGCACTGAGATTTTACATTTTTCAATTGGAGAAAAATAATGACATCTATGTGGTGGGATCGATACTTCCATTAGAAATATAATCAATATTAAAGAATTTGTAATATATTAAAATCAAATGCAGTGAAAATCCAGGGAGAAAAAGTTTTTCAATATAACTGAATTTAATTAGCTTATAAACTGTCCTGCTGGCACACGAAAGCTTGTTCACAGAGTGATGCTAAAATAAAACTATTTTAGGTGTCAGATATACATTGATAAAGATCAGATTCCTCACAGCTTTATTGAATTACAGAGGTCCCTCTACTCTTCTGTTCCCATCTATTCCCAGTGGATGTGAAGTTAGTTCAAATCAGAGTGAGGGTCATGAAACCATAGAATCCACTTTTTAAGATAGTTTGCTGGATTTTTCTGAAAACACCTTTTGTTAGGAACGATTCATTTATATGGCTCTGCAAGTCTAGGCCATTCATCTTCTTTTTCCTTAACCATCTGTGGTTATTTCACAAGCGTTCAGTTGAGCCACTTCCTTAGATATCTTTAAAAGAAAAGGTATGATGAGGTGCTTACAAAGAATCTAAATTTCTGGAAGAGGTTTTGGCTATTAAAAGCCCTACCTTTAAGTAACTTGATCAACATGTCTTTAAAAAAGATGTTAGAGAAGGTTTGACAGCACTGAATTAATTTTCTCACTTATCTTAGAATAATGGAGGAAAAACCCATTTTGATTTGCATTTCTCTAATAATTAGATATGTTGAGCGTCTTTTCATGTGCTTGTTAGCCATCTGCATGTCTTACAACTGTCTTTTAATGTTGGGAATTTTAAGTAGCTTCTTACATGTTGGGGTCTTCATTTCTCTGATTTTTCATCCTTTAGGGTACGTATTTGCAAGGAAACATTAGTACGGTCATACTGGTTGTTAAGATATGGAAATCATTCCTTATTTGGTGGTAAATAGCCATTGTCTTGAGCTTCCTAAATGATGCCCATCATCTGTGGTCATCCTGACCTTTCCTCTGCTCACCTCCTCAGAGCTAGACAGCTGGAGGCAGAGAAGGGTGGTCCCCAGAACCCAGCTTGGGTGCTTCAGTCAACATCCCCTCTGACTAATTACTGCCTCGTACTATACTGGGTGTTAACAATTTTGAATCTTAACCCTGCAGATAGGAAGCAGATAGGAAGCTAACTTCAGGTGGAATTGGCTTTGGGCTGAACTAGTCAGTGATCAGTGCAGATAGACACAAATATTTTGAAGACCAAACTATAGTGAAAGTTATATGACTTACACATATTCTAAGAAGCAGTGTGAGAGTAACAACAAAGTTCATAGCAGTTTTCTGGAGAGAGGAATTAATCATGAGACATTTATTTGAAAGAGACTAGGCTGCCCAAAACAGACTCTTCTCAATTGTCAGGTCTGTCTTTATTCTCTCATACTGTATGACAGTGGGGAAAGTTCTGTCCTGAATATAGATTATAAAGAAGCATTGGCAGTTTATGTCTTAAAGAGATTCTTACTGATGAGTAGGTAGCTGGTGATTCAGAACGAGGCTTTGTCTTAGTCACAAAATAGTATGTCAAATTCACAGCAGCTTGGAAGTTTTCAAAGAGAGTTGCTATACTTCAGATAGAACGATTACCTAAGATGATGTTATATATCCACCTATGGGAGCCTGAATATAGTGTATAACACTCATATTTATACCTTTAATATATGACAGACAAATTTTTTTCATAAATTAATTAATTTATGGCTGCATTGGGTCTTCATTGTTGTGTGCAGGCTTTCTTTAGTTGCGGTGAGCGGGGGCTACTCTTCGTTGCGGTGCACGGGCTTCTCATTGTGGTGGCTTCTCTTGTTGAGGAGCACAGGCTCTAGGTGCACTGGCTGCAGTAGTTGTGGCATGCAGGCTCAGTAGTTGTGGCTTGCAGGCTCTAGAGCGCGGGCTTAGTTGCTCCGCAGCCTGTGGGATCTTCCTGGACCAGGGCTCAAACCCATGTTGAGCCTGAGTCTTGGGTCTTGAGTCTTGCAAATCCACCTCTGCATTGGCAGGTGGATTCTTAACCACTGCACCACCAGGGAAGTCCAACAGACAAATTTTGATTTAGACACAGATCTGAGGAAAGATGTTTTTATTAGCTTGCTAGTTATATGGGGAAACTTGAGGTTCAAGTCAGCGATTTAAATTACGTACCACATACAGCCCAACTACTGTTGTGGACATTTTCATATTCTCTCATTGATATTTCCAATAGCATTGTGTAGCTGGTATTGTTAATTTAATTTTAGAGATGAAGCTCAGAGAAGTTATGTGATTAGGCATTCAAAGGCCTTTACCCAGCAGATGTCTCGAAGCATCTTCTGTGTGTGTGTCTGTGCATCCATGTTGTAAAGATGAGTAAGTCACATCCTCTGCTCTTAGGAAACTTCTTTCTTAACTCCTATTACACCTTTGGTCTTTCTTTGATATTAAATGGATGTCTCAGCTCTATGAAAAGCAGAAATGTTTGCTAAAGTGATCTGCAGTGATGTATATTGAATGGGATTAGGAGGAGATGAGGAGTAGATTCAAGATGTGAAGGATAATGAAGTCAGGAGGCTGCCCCTCTCTAGGTCACAAGAAATCCCTTGGCTTCTTACGGGTTGAAAGTTTAGAGCAGAAAGATTTAGATCTCAAAATCTTTATTGAATGAATGCTCATTATTGTTAGGTTCCTTCACATGCAATTTCCTATCCAAACCTCAAAAGAACTCTATGAGAAAGATGTTAAGCTTGTTTTCCTGATGAGGTGCCTGAAGCTGTGTGATGTTGTGTAAATTACATGGATAGAATTGGAAGAGATAGGGGCCCAGTTTCAAAACTGCAGTCTATGACAGCATTTCTATGGAATGTTTCACTTTTACAGATATTAAAAACTAAGGGGCCAGTTTTGACTGGAAACCTGTTCTCCTTTCTAGTTTCCAATTAAGTTTAGTTTAGTACTGAGAGGCGAATATTGGATTTCTAAATATTAATAGTTCATTTCATTGAAGGCAGTAAGCAACTATGGTGCCAAGGTGTTTATCGTATCATATTTTAAAAGTGTCTTACAATATGAATACATTGTCAACATTTCTGATGCTGGAGAGAAGTATGTTAAGATAAAGCAATTGAAAAATAATTGAAGCAGTTATTAAGCATAGAGCCCTATGTGAGATAATATGCTAAGAAAAAATACTCTACAAATTAAAATTTTAATTTATAAATAAATTACAAATGTATAAGTTTAATAGTTAGAAAAGTAATTTTTTTCAACTGATTCTAGTCCAAGCTCCTAGTAAACATAGCTTATTGCATTGACTGCACATAAGCAGCTGATTTTTGTAAACCACTGACTCTGACAGGAACTTTCAAGCAGTTCTAATTCAGAGGTTGTCCCTGCAAGGTGATTCATTAGCTCTTTAATCATACAAATAAGGCCAAAGCCACACTCCCCTGATACACATAATGGATACGGCAAACATGTTCTGTATGCACCACTGTTGCTGACCTTTAAAAGAACTCTACTATCCTTGTGGGGTGAAGCTCCTTTTTTTTTTGTTTTTCTGTACTGCTGATGACCCTTTACCCCCAAGGTGATACCTCTGCTAAATACTGCTTTTATTCTAGTGGCTTAGTGTTGAGTTGCAGGCATTAGAAACAAACAGGTGAGTCTTGAAAATTATTTTAAAAAGATTAGAAAATGTGATGGAGCCTGCAGAATTTACATGGGCCTTGCCCACACTTCTACTTTCTCAGCTTTCATAGCTCTCATTGGCTAGAGAAACAGGAAATTCACACTGTCTCTCTTTTAAAAGAATTATAGACCCATGATGAGTAGGGTCCATGAGCCTACTGTATCCTCTTGCATGTAGCCATGGAGATACATCCAAGCCTGCACATGGCCACAAAGAACAGGTAAAGTGGGGCACCTTTCCCTATTCTAACTGGTCAAAGGGACATGCCTCTTTGTTACTAAAAACACTTGAAATTCAGGAAGTGATAATACTTCTACTGACTATTCTCTCAGTGGTTTTCCATACTAATAGAATCTGTCCATTTGCATCTCCTTTTCTGTTCTCTGTGAATTTTCTTTAACTACTGTCTCTTCCTTTGTTAGATAATAGAAATATTGAGAAGAGTTGGAAAAAAGTTATCAGAGTTTCAAGGTTAAGAGGAATAACAGAACAGTGGCAGTCCTGTCCGTCCTCCAAATAAGCATGTCTGCTGTATCAACACATCTCCTATATGACTGGGGTTAAGCATAGAGTTGTGGTCAGAAAACAATGTGACATGAGTATTGTAGAGGTGGCATTAACCTCATTAACAGCAAGCCATAGAAGGCAATGCAAGAGGCCTGAGCATAGAGGTTATGGGATTCTTCTTTCCACAAAGCATTCAGAGTTATAATCTGAACTCTGTACAAAATAAAATAGGAGGGGCTGCCTGTTTTCCACTTCTCTGAGGTCTGCTCCCAGAGTTTAACAGCTCTGTACACTGAGAGTTGTCTTTCTGGGACACAGGAGCACAGAACTTGTCATTTGTAGGTGTTGTCTGTCCGAAAGAAGTTATGCATTCTTTACTGTACAAGTAAAAGGCAAAGTCAGGAGCATTCTTTTGCAGAAGGCCAGCAAACGGTCCTGTTTTCAGGAAAAAAACCAAGGGAGTAAACATAGAAGTATGTTTCGCTTAGGATTATCTTTGATGGTTTAATGAGTCTTTATGAAATTTCAGGTGTATTCCCAATTCTCAGATTTGCCCACAACTGCATGTTTTAATTACTCTGGAGCGTAGAGGGAGATTTTGTTAATCCGTAGCTATAAGACGCTTGAATGATTTGAATACTTCAGCCCTTCGGTCAATAGCATGTGTATTCTATACGGAGGCCACATTAACTATGCAAAGGGCCACATGAGGACCGGTGAGAATGGTGTTCAAAACATGGTCTCAGCAGAAGGGATGTATTATTGTTAAGACAAAACACCTTCACAAACTCTCAACGAAACCCACAGCCTCCTATAACCTCAAACCAAATATTTATGGCTAAGTCTCTCAGGATGTAAGCATCGTTACTAACAAGTTTTGAGGCATATTTGTTATTAAGTTTATTTTGTTAAAAATTTAAGAAAGAAACTGACGTAAATTTACTGTAGAGGTGTCATTCACTGGGTCTTTTATCTGTGAAAGATCAAAGTTTACATCATGAATCCAATTAAAACCTTTATCTTGGGTCAAATGTCTTGAAATGTGTTTTGGTGACCCTTTATCTGTCCCCATCATTATTTTTGCTTGGATTTTAAAGGCTATTCATATTAGTAGGGGATGAACGTGAGAATGATTAGAAAGGGAGTTTAGAAATTAACATTAAGCTATTTGCGAAAATGATTGTATATACCCAGTTCACACTGTCTTCTAGCAGAGTTAGTTTGGGAATCCATGTTTCAAGTCCAGTGATGCTGCCGGAGCTAACATATTTCTGGAAGTCTCCTTTGGAAATGTCTGTAAATGTCAGTTTATAAGCCCCACAAGACTTCCTAATCTATTTATTTATATTAACTCCTTTTTGAAAAATTCTATTATTTACCAAATTTTATTTCAAATAATGTTTGGCTATTTAAAAAAGACAAACTTGGAAGAGAAAAAAGATATTAGGAAAAACTGAAGAAATCGAAATAAACTATGGATTTTGTTCCATAATAATGTGTTGGTTCATTAATTGTGACAAATGTATTATACTAGTGGAGGATATTGATAACAGGGGAAACTGGGTGTAGGGCATATGGAAATTCTCTGTAGTAACTTTGTCATAATTCTGTAAATGTAAAGCTATTCCAAAATAAAAAGATTTTCAAAAAAGGACAAATCTTATACTTGAGATATGTTGCCTTTTTCTGGTACCTCTCATTGACTGAGAAAAGAAAAGGAAATGAGGAATAAAAGAATAAAGAAACTAACCTTTTCTGAGTATCTATTATGTTCCAGAATCTTATGTATATGTTCTCATTTACTTCTCATAATAATCCAATGACAGTAGTTATTATTTCAATCTTATAAAAAAAGAAAAAGAATTCTCAGTAAGGTAAATGATTTGGCTGAGGACAAATAGCTAATATGTGTTAAACATGAGAATTCAAGCCCATTTTTATGTAGGTCTTAATTCTCTCCACCACATAATCATATTTCTGCCCTAAAAATTTATCATAGGCTTTGAAACTAATTTCCAAAGAGCAGTTTCTAAAACAGTGTCAAGTACAAATTACCCAATACTAACCACCATGAACAGGGTAACACTAGATACAAAATTTCTGGTATATGTACTCTTCAAAATTAGTTATGTTATAATTCAAGTTATTAATTTTCTGATAGAGTCCATAAGGGTGACAGATCTTTCCCCTTTGGGGAAAGTTTTCACTTCAGGGACAGTGGATCTCTTGGACCAAGCCCCATTCTGAACTTGTCATCATGCCAAAACATCCGTTTGGTAGAAAGGCCTAAAGTGTGGAAATGAGGTTGGCTCTAGGAAATGTAGGCCCAAATAAATGCTTCTGTGTTGATGGAAGACCCAGGGCTTTTGCCAATATTATGGCTTATTCAGGTTACCATGGAGAAATAGAGGGACCTGCTGATGAGGCCAAAGAATGACCTGCTAGCAGTGGGTTTTCACACCTGTGGGGCACTGCCCAGATCCTCCACTCTTCCAGCTGCTGGGAGTGTTGACTGCTGGCAGCTCACCGGTGGGTGCCTCCCCAGGAGCTGCCCTCTGATGGAGGGAGCTGCCTCACCCAAGTTTTGCACCTCCCTTTGGACTGCAGGCATCTAACGATGCATAGATGTTGGGGTTACAAAGGCCTGCTCCCCTTGCCTCAGTACGGGGCATCTTTCAAGGACCTCCCCAGCTTCAGAGCTCCCTTTGGGTTCAGCTGAGGTCTCTCTTGCAGCTGCCTTACACTTCCAACCTCACCCTTTGCTCATTTCTGCTTCCCTTACTCGCTTACAAGTATTGACCCAAGAGGGATCCTCAGGGAAACATCCATATGCAAATCTCAGAGACACTTTCCTGGGGAGAACAGTCTATGCCACTATCTCAATGTGCTACTGCCCTCTCCCCTTAGGGGAAGAATCTAGTACTTTAAAATGCTCTCTTAAAAGTGTAGACATCACTCTTTCCAGGAGGCCTCCTCTGACTAGGTTAGTGCCCTCTTAGGAAGCCCCTCAAGCTTAGTTAAGTACCTTCCCCAGTAGGACATTTATGTCACCAAACTGTAATTGAATTGTACGTAAATATGCCAAATTAGTCAAGCCCCTTTAAAGGATTTTTATTTATATTGGCTTTGCTCCAAAGATATTTTGTCATATAAACATAAGCATTGATGGGGTTATCCTGGAAACTTTATTTCTTGTTTTTCAATGCCAGTTGATTTAAAACAAATGGGCAAAGAACTGAAAGGATTGACATCCTGAAGAAAGAAATCCTGAAAACAGATTTGCCTATAGATAATTTTTTTTCCTATATTGTATGTGATTCTGAAACAGAGACGTACATACTACAGAATATTGATTCAGAATTCACATTTCCTTCCAACCAAGAAATGTCTACTTAAAGCTGGAGGAAATCTTACTGTGCTCCAAATTATTTTTACAGATGATGGAATTGTCACATATGAGTAAATGTTCATAATGGCATCTTCTCAGATTCCTCCAGCTTATGGTACCATTCCTTTTTCTGACTCTCCATTGTCTCTTTGTGCCACCTATTAAGAGTTAACCGTGGATGGCCATTGAGTACATTTGCAGACAGGCTCTTGGGGAGTCTCTGGCCATAGGCACCTTGAACAAAGGACCAACTCAAGGTAGATCCGAGAGACTCCCCAACCAGAAAACATCTCTATGGTTTCCCACATAGAAGCAAAGCCTAAGTAAAGATGCAGACTTCATAGGCCCGTAAGGCCTTACTTTATAAGCTTTCCAGCTGCTTCCTACCATGATCAGTGGGCTTGGAGTGAATCCCTTATATCTGTATTGTTTTTCTCTCATGATAGGTGTTTTATCTTGCCTCCTCCCTGTGAGAATACTCTTATTTCTCATTTATTTAATGTCCCAATTTTGCTTACTGCTTTACTTACTAATCTAGATTTTGTTGTGGTTTTTCTCACTATAATGACCCTACAACCCAAGTGGAAGGGGAGAACTTACTCTGGAATGATGGACTGCAGCTGCACAGTCAGTTGCTCTTGAAGATTTCACCTGGTTTGAGAGCTAGGTTGAAGTTGTGTGTCTGCTTTAATCCTGGAGATTCTTAAATCCCCACTCAATCCTTTATACTAGCAGTGCTCTCTTCATTACTGGAATAGTTTGAACTAATAAAGAGAAGCAAGTAGTTTGTGTCTTACCTAACAGAAAGCCAATTTCCTCACTGCTAATCATTCTCATGAAACTTTATATCCAGTCCCATAACCAGTGGTCTGTTGTATTGAATACCAATGACCCTCTTTTATTGAGGTTTAACTCCTCACATATGTCTCTTGTCTTCTTAGAATAAATGCTCACTGAGGGAAAGATTCTTGCCTTGAATCATTTTTAATCTTTCAAGAAGCTTAGGGTACTGCTTTGCACAGAAACTGCTGGGCTAAATATGCTTTATTATACTTAGCGTTGACTTTCACTTCCTTTTTATCCCTCCAGCCAATTCATGCCCATCCAGATTATAAACAAAATGGTTTTATATTATAATTTTCTTTGCTTTTATGTTTCTGATTTCTGATGAACTATGAGGGCTTTAAAAATGCTAAGGATTCACCTATATTCCTTTAGTCATTTTAAAGGTGGGAGAATGAGCTCCTGCATTCTTCAGAACAAGTGCAAGCACGTTCAGTTGGTCAGTAACAAAGAATTATAGCAAATAGGATATTAAAGATAGTAGAAGTTTTGAGTTAAAAAATACTCTATTATTTATTAGTAGGTGAACCTTTTCAGACTCTGCAATTATTTACTCAACACCCCAGTTTAACAGTGAACAACTTATTTCACTGGTCACTAGTTTTATTTAAGTCTTAACTAAATCTCACATGAGTTCTTTTGTGGTACAAATCCACATTCTGAGGTTGAATATTGTGGACTATTTAATTTTCTGAATGTAATTTTGCATATAATAGGCTTATCTTAGGATGAGCTCAAAACACATTGAAATATGAGGATTAATGAGGCATGAATCATAAATCATTTGGCTCTCCCCAGATTGCACTTCTGGTTGTGGAGTTAGGACCACATCCTAACTGTCTTGATTCTAGTACACTGTGCTCTCCACTGGCCTTCTTTTTGTCTGTGGTCTTTTAGGTCTGTGATTAACTGAACCCTTTAATTTGAGCTTTCTGACATTCTTTCTCATGCATGTTTTCCCTTTGGGTCTGTAAATGAGAACTACATCCACTGGCTTGGCAACCTCAGCTCTTGTGAGTATAATGACGGCTGCTAATATTAACATGGCACTTTATAAATATCTTTCACAAATTTTAGTTATTTGAGCCTCTCAAAACCTTATGGGTAGGTAAGGCAGGTATTATTATATTATTCTTAGTTTATAGACAGGGAGAGAAATATCTGAGAAAGATACAAATATTTTTAAATGAAGGATGGAATCAGTTTGGATTAAAACAAAAACTACTTCTGTAGTTTAAAAATATTTGCTAGAAACTTGAACCGTTGTGTCCAGAAATTTAAAGTCAGTAGTATTAAAATGCCTAAGCCTCAAGCTTATCTGTGGTAACGAGTGATGTGGTATTTCACCAACTGACTTTTGCAAGTTAGCATAGTTTATAAGCCAGAGAGAAGGTAAGAAAGATACTTTGCAGGAGAACTTGTGAGCTTTTGGCAATGTTAGCAATGTAGATTTTGATTCCAAGGCAAAGGGGCTCTTCCAGTCTCTAGTTTCCTGGACTATTCTGGTCCACTAGCTATGAATGACTCAAGGGCAAAAAGATCATGCCTTATTCAATTGTAAACCAAATTCCTTGAACAGTGCAGAGAACATAGTCAAATGTCCACTAAGCTATTCTAGTGGCTCTTATTCCAAAGTTCCTCTGAATTTATACATTTTCTTTTGAAGTACTGTGTTGAATGCATAACCTCAAATGCTATTGTGAATCTCCAGTCCTTCATTTGATAGTCTTTCCTAGTATAAAGCAATTTTTCTTGTCACGATGGCTCTATAAATGCTTGCTGTTTATTGCATCTGCTTCCATTATTCTCTCTCCTTACACATTTAATTCACTCTTATACTTTATTTTCCTTTTGTTAGATGCCATGGGTAAATCAGAAAGTACAGATAGAATATGAGTGGAACCTTTTGTCCCTCTGTTCTAGACAAATGCTCTTTAACCAGAGCATTGTAAACATTGAGTCGAGCTGAATAGATGGAACACTGAGTCATTCCCCAGGGCTTTGAGAAAACCTGGTGCTGTGGCAAGGGCTCAGCTTTGCCCTCCACACCTGTTACACTTGTGCTCACATTGGGGTGTAACAGGGTGCTGACTACATTGGCTCTTCCAGTGACCTAGAATAGTTGACAACTGTTTGACAATTCTTCTGTGAGAATTTCCAAGGGACAAGGGTATCTGAGGCTGGCTCTATCATCTTCCTGTTGGTGTTCCATTTTCATGCGCCCTCTTCTTTTCAAAGAAAAAAAAACTTTTTTCAAGAGTTTCACCCAGAATAGAATTCCTTTTTGGTACCTAAGTTTTGAGTATTTTTAAAAAAATCTCCTACTGCCACATCCTCCCAAAGTCTAAGAGGAACTGACTTGGCAGTAAGTGTAGCATTTGTTTGCTTCTCCCTTTACTAAGAAATTCCCAGAGGATCCTTTCCTCAGAAATACAAGCTTGAATTGTGCCCAGTCCTTGCTACTAATGCTCACTAAGAGAGATGGCAACACTAAAACAAGCAGCTATTAGCAATGGCATTTGGGCTGTGAGTGGTTTGTAGATGTTGAGAGTGAAATATTTCAAAATGGAACTGGGTGGAAAAGCCAAATTCTGATTGATAAAGGGCCTGTACATGTGCTTCATTTAACTTCAGACAGACTTTTGACTACTTGTGTCATATACAAATGTGTACAACAAAGCTTGAAATTGTATTTCCATTTTACTTAATTAGATTAGTGCAAGACCTGCATAATAATCAACAGTTAGTAGCTTCACTACTACTGGGGTTCAGAATCTCAAAATAATTGCTGCTTTTGAAGTTTGGTCTGTCCTCTGGGAATGAGGTCAATTGGTTGAGTTTTGGTATTGCTAAGGTTAGTTTTACTTGTATTTGTGTGGTCCAACTAAAAGACCTCAATTTTCTTAAACTAGAGTAGGTAGACATAAAATAGAATGCATTTTTAAAATTCTGAAGAAGTGATTAAGGATTTTTTTTTAAATTAAAGTCTTCCTGCTTTAACAAAAATAAGTTCAAGTACTATTTTTTTCCAAGTTTTAAAAGAAATGGGTAATGAAACCTCACTGCATGTTTTCTCTCCAACATGAATAATAGGAAGTTGAAATCCATTATAATTACAATTAGGGTGTTTTCTCTCCAGGTTTTAGATATCTACAGTGTGAGGCCTGCAAAGAGAACAGCTTTACATAATTACAAAAGACGAGGAAGATTGGTTTCAGAAAAGCCAATAGTGGAACAGACTATTACACATAAAATTCTGGGCAAGAAGACAATGACAATACCAAGAGAGAGAGCGCTCAAGAGAGCGATACTAATTACCATTCAGAAATCAAGAAAACCCCAATAGCATTTATCCAAGCAGAGAGCAGCTCTGCAGTTTTCTGTTAAGCAAAAGGAAGGCAGATGTGCCATCTCGTCCCTGTTGGGAAGATTTTCATATGCAGCTGGGTGATGTTTTAAAATAAGACTTTCATAAGTACTGCTTTGTAGAAGGAAGTTGAATTTCATGACAGCCAAGAGGAGTTTTGGGCCACTCTTGCAGCTCTCAGATGTGCAGTTCAAACTTTGACTTAAAAGGAACATGTAGGAGTGGAAAAAGTTCAAGCCTTAGAGTTAAGGACCTTATGCCTGCCTTGGCCATTAAGTCAGGCTATCTACCTTTTCATGCTCCAGTTTCTTCATTGGCTGAGCAGATTATAATAACACACTGTGACTGTGTGAAGTCGGTTGGTACACCTCTTAACTTTCCTGAATCTTGGTAGTTTTATCTGTAAAGTGAGATCATTTATGACTTTTGAGAATGTCTAGGTAAGGGGCCTTCATATTTCTTGTAAGCTAATTCTCAATTAACTCCATATTTCTCATATTCTATGGCCCTGCTATTTGCCTTTTATGTTTCATGGAGTGTTTATGAAGATGAAATAAGACCATGTACAGGTCAGTGCTTTAAAGGATATAAAGGGCTACCTAAAAATCAAAGTGGAACTCTTATTGTTAATACAGCATCGGATTTTGAAACAAGTTCCAGTTTTTTGTCAAAATGTTTATAAATCATATATCCCATCTGGGGTAGGATCATTGGGGGAAATTTCTTACCCTAAAATTAGTAAACATATCAGATAGAATTTGGACCCAGGTCAGTCTGATCAAGGTCTATGTGTCTGCTGATTACCTGTATTGGTAGGTAGACGACTGTTGTTAAAAGATAAACTGAGGCATATTAAAAATTTTAAGACTCTATTTGAGCAAGAATGGATTTGAATCAGGCAGATACAAAGGAGCTCTGAATAGCTTTACAAAATGAATGACTTTTATAGCCAGAAAGGAATGGGAATGAGGAAGTTACACTAGGCAAAAAAAAGTTTGGTTATTGCAAGGTTACTTTCCTTTAGGGAATGACAGGAGTCTATCAGGCAGACTACCTAACTGTTGATCAGGTGATTCCTGGTTGACTGGCTTAAGATTCTATTTATGAGAGCTGTAAATGTAATTCAGTCTTGGTTTGGTGATGTGGGTCTTGGCATAAAGAACTCTATTTTGGGCCTGTTGTCTTTTTTTTTTAAAACATTATCTGTAATGGTGAGAATGCCCACTACTCAAACTGGCTTAGAGGGAACGCTGATAAAGGGGTTTGAAACTTCTTCACCCATTTTCTTTGGGTTCTTTCCATCAAGGGTAAAAAGTCCAAAAAAACACTTACTTGCTTCTCTCAATAGGTCTCTGTTAACATCAAGAGAGAGGTGCTCTGAAATGTTTTGCTTTCACTGAGGGGTCTGATGAGTTACAGCTCTTATGATTAGGTTATTGATATTGGAAATATGCATCTTCCCTTACTGGTTATGTAAGATTTATGTAACTTGAGTTTTTTTATTTAACAGGGCTGGGAGTCTAAATGTATTGTTAAAAGTCTGTGAATGGCTGAGGTTTTCTTAAATTTTATAGCGTAAATTATTGGTAATGTAGCTCATAAAATCTCAGGAAGATAAGACTCTATGAAAATATAAACTTTATTATTAAAGACTTGAAGTGTTTTTACTGAGCTGTGAATTGTGGTGGTGGGGTGTGTGTGTGTGTGTGTGTGTGTGTGTGTGTGTGTGTGTGTGTGCTGTTCCCTGGCAGCTGACAAACACAGTGAGGTCATCAGCATGTGCTAAGATCCTGAGAGTGAGACTCATGTCTGTGCTCTGGATCAAGAAGCACCATGTATATAAGAGGGGGAATGTCTTGCTGTGCAACAGACTGGGTGTGGAATGGAAGGAAGTGGAGGGAGCCTGAGATGTAGCAAAGGTTTCCAGATTGGGTGACTGGGATGGTGGGGACAGGAAGAGAAGCAGGTAGGCTCTCAACAGTACAGATGTGTACCTCAAAAGAGGGATCTGTACTCGATATGCAGAATTGGGATTAAGCAGCTTTGAGAGGATGGGATCACCTGTGGGAAGAGATGGACCCGGGGAAAGGGTGTGCCATGAGATTCCCTTCTCTGAGCTGGTTTTAAACAGAGGCAGGTACAGAACGAAAAGGACAAAATGGTACTAGCAAATCCACTGGGGGGCAACATAACCTACTCGTACTCCAGGGCCTTAGCACATTTTGCACTCATTGTCTAAAAAATTCTTTCCCCATCTAACTCTGTGGGTCGTTGCCTCATCCTTTTCAGAACTTGGCTGAAATGTCACCTTCTCAGTGAAGCCTTCAATGACTGCTCCATTTAAAACTGCAATCTCTCCCATGCTCAGCATTCTCCATCCCCCTGCCTTACATCATTTTTTTTCCTAAAGCACATATCCCCGTATGCCTTACTCTTAAGTTTAACTGAATGGTTTGTTTAATGTTGGTCTCCATCCACTAAAATGACCAGCTTCAGGAGGTCAGGGACTCTTGTTTACTTTGCATCTCTGGAATCACTGAGATTGCCTGGCACATAGTAGGAGCTCCAAAAATACTAGTTGAAAGAACAAGTAGGCTCATAGGGACCTAAAGGCCCAGCTCTCATGTGATCATTAGCCTTGGAAATGCAGGAGGACCCAATTCTGGTGGGAGAGTGAAAAAAAGATTATCTACTAACTTGATAGCAGGAAACTTGAGGCCACATTTTGTGACTAGAAAATGTTTAAAGAAGACAAATAGCAAAGCAATTTGTCTTCCAGAGAGGATAATTCAGAATATTAATGGGGCTGCTGATAAATTCGTTGAGAAAATGAAGGATGCACTCGCAATGTTTGTGCAGCTGGAGATTGATGACAAGGCAGCTGGTTTGGAGGGACGTCAGTGTGTCTGAAAAATCAGGCAGGCTGTGATTTGGTTTAGGTGGGCATAATTATCTCTCATGTATACTCAAGGTGGTTATAAGTGGTAGGTCAGTCTTGGTTTCTTAAAGTGCTTTTTAAAAATGATCTCTATAATTCAGAGAAATTAGGATTAGAACAGAGAAATTACCTGAGTTGATAAAATGAAGAGAACGAATATGCTGGATTCACTAGAACTTGAAATTAAGTTGTTGTAGAGAAAATGCAATTTTCAGAATGACATAATTTTTAAAAAATGATTTAAGGATACATTAAAATATATGGAAAACTCAGTTTAATGTGAAATTTTTTATTGAAGAGTTGTAAAATGATGCAACCCAGTTGTGGGTCAGACCTTACAAGTTTCCCTCTTGGATTCTCAGAAGGTCTGGTTGGCTCATGGACTTCCTGGAAGTGTAACTTTGCACACTGGGAAGTCAAGTGGATGTCCAGGGCCCCATCTGAGGTGGCCAGTGCATGGTCCTAGGAAAAGACTTGTATGTGGTGTGAAGTCCAGGAGGCAACGCTTGATTTAATTCTGTTCAAATGATGAGCTGACCAACATAATCTGTATTTAAAAGCTTATTTTCTAAAGCACCAATGACTGCATACTGTTTGCATACATTCATTTACTTCTTTTTCTGGAAGGAGAGTTTGTATAATTGTACCTTCTCAACAGGAGTAGTACCTGTCTTATCTTTCCATGGGCTGATCATTTTCCATGTTGCTTTCATTTCTGGGTCTTGTCAGTAACACAATTTGGTCAGTGACGCTGACACAGGGCTGCTCCTTTCTTCCCTGGAGATGATCTTCCACTCTTCTCCCCTCCCTATTTTCTAAAAAAGAAATATCTGATTTGTCTAGCTTGGTTAAGGGAATATAAGACCTCTCATCCAGTGGTGGGAGGTAATTCTCCCCAAAGAAATCAAGAATATGAAATAGATAGTGGGGCAATGAAAAAGTAGCCAATATCCAAAAACTGATGGATTAAGAGAGCACTAAAATGTAAGTAAACTGCTATGCCCCTGTATGTGGCCATAGCAGTTTAATTTCTGTGCCTGACATTTAATTTTGGATACTTCTAGCCCCTTGATGTTTTCTTCCATAGTTTATCAGAGTGCTGGTAGACAATTAGTTGACTTTTTTTTTTTGGTGTCTCATGTGATGAGATTATTGGCTCTATAAATCTCCTGTCTGCTAACCTGTATCCTGTAGGTGAATGAAAATAGGATTTGGAGTAAAACTGTTTAGGTAGGAAGTTATTAAACATTATTCTAAAATTACCACTTCCAGTAGTTTTAATGTTGTAGCTTTATTGGCATATTTTCATCATGATACTTCCCAGTGGGAGATCTGTTTTCAGATTGATCCGTATTTAGGAAGAGATGTCCTACCATAAGGTTTTTTGTTGTTGTTGTTAGTTTTGTTGTAATAATGCTGTGTAACAAATAACTCCCCAAATCGCAGTGGCTAGAAACATTTATTTCTCACTCATTGGTCTGAAGATCCAGTGACTCTGATGGGCTCTGTTGTGCTTGGTTGGGCTTAGATGGGATAGACTGTAAGAGGATGGACAAAGGTAGTATGAGGCTGGCGAGCTCCCCAAACGCTCGAGTGCCAAGCATTTGCTGATTCCACCCTGTGCCTGGTTGGGCATTGCCACCTCCCCCTGGGCCAGCACCACCCACGTACCTCTTGGCAGAGGCCACAATTGATTGACTTGCTGTTGAGCTTCCACTCTTTGGCATGGCTGCATTTTGACGGCAGAGGGAGCAGTTATGCCCAGAGCCCGGTGTGTTGGCATCACCAGTCTGACCTGGGCACCAAGTGCTGCATGACATGACACGTGGCACAGGGAGAACTGCCCAGCATGGAAGATTCTCAGGTGCTGCTAGAGTCATCCTTGATGGCATCAGGCCTTCCAGCCACTCAGAGGATGAGGAGTCACTGGCAGGGCAGAAGCGGGCCTCGTCACAGGCTTTGGGCACCATCCCTAAATGGAGAATCTCCTCCAGGTTCATCAAGAGAAAGAAGTTTGATGGTGAGCTGGCGGAGAGCAGCCTGGCTAAGTCCTCTACCCGGGCGAAGGGGGCCAGTGGGGTGGAACCAGGGTGCTGTTTGGGGAGTGAACCCTCCTCCAGTGAGAAGAAGGTGTCTAAAGCCCCCAGCACCCCTGTGCCACCCAGCGCATCCCCAGCCCCTGGACTCACCAAGCATGTGAAGAAGAGCAAACAGCCACTCCAGATGACCAAGGATCTGGGTCGCTGGAAGCCTGCAGATGACCTCCTGCTCATCTATGCCATATTGCAGACCAATGACCTGACATCTGTCTACCTGGTTGTGAAGTTCAGCTGCCGCTTCACCCTGCGGGAAGTCCAGGAGCACTGGTACACCCTGCTCTACGATCCTGTCATCTCCAAGCTGGCCTGCCAGGCCATGAGACAGCTGCACCCAGAGGCCATTGCTGCCACCCAGAGCAAGGCCCTGTTTAGCAAGGCTGAAGAGCAGCTGCTGAGCAAAGTGGGATCGACCAGCCAGCCCACCTTGGAGACCTTCCAGGACCTGCTGCACAGACACCCCGATGCCTTCTACCTGGCCTGTACTGCCAAGGATCTGCAAGCCCAGTGGCAGCTCATGAAGCCATATTACCTGTTGGAGGACCAGACAGCCGCTGCCCAAGGGGGACCAAGTGCTGAACTTCTCCATCGCAGAGGACTTGATTGATGACAGTAAGCTCAGTGACATATGAGATGAAGTCCTAGAACATGAGCTGACAGTGGTTGACTGACGCCAGAAACAAGAGATTCGGCAGCTGGAACAGGAACTGCATAAGTGGCTGGTGCTAGTAGATAGCATCAAAGGCATGAACTCTCTGGACTTTGACAATCAGACCCTGGCAGTGCTGCGGGGCCGCATGGTGCGATGCACTTGAGAAAGATCACCCTAGGCAGAGCAGCTGAGGATAACCAGATTGACGCAGACCTGCCTCTGGAGGGTCCGGCCTGGAAGATCTCCCAGAAGCAAGGTGTCATCGAGCTGAAAAACAACGGTGATTTCTTCATTGCTATTGAGGCCCGGTGGCCCATCTACATCAATGGCCTGTGCTGTGTGGTTCCAAATGGCGCCTTAGCAACAGCTCCATGGTGGAGATTGCCAGCCTGTAATTCATCTTCCCCATCTACAGGGACCTCATTGCCCTTATTCAGGCTGAGGCTGCCAAGATCACGCCACAGTGAGAAGTGGTGGCAGGGTGCATGGGCTCTCTCTGGCCTCAGTTTCCCCTGCCATCCCAGACCCCTGGAGCTTGGAACTCAGGCTCCTGGAAAAACCAGAGGGGGCTGAGGGAGATTCAGCTCCTGGCCCCTTGATCTGAGCCTCTGTGGGAGGGTGGAGCTGGCCCTGGGTAAGCCCCTAGAGGCTGGGACCCTCAGGCTTCCTTAGTGCCAGAGCCCCTCCACTTCTCTGTCTGCAGAGGACCCTACCCTTTACCCCAGATTCCCACCTTTGCCTGGTGTCTCCAGCTGATTAGGTTCAGACTTTTCCTTTATTATTTTTCTTCTGTAAATACAAAGCACTGAGTTCCGAAGTAAAAAAAAACAAAACAAAAGGATACATTGAGAGTGATAATCCATACTCCAGAATATGGTTACATGTAAAACAAACATATAAAATACATATATATTATTCACATATAAAATAAGCAAGATCACATATATAATAAACTGATATTTTGTGGCTCTAATCTACCTTCCAACTTCGTAATGCAATGAACTAAGAAAGTCCCACCAGGTGGGAATTGTCTCACTTCTAGTCTTGTCCAGACCATCACTTTCATTGTCTTGGTTCTGTATGTGGACTGATTAGCACTTGATTCTTAATGACCTTCCATAGTAGTCAGTCTCTGCATTGGCAGGGTTGCCTCCTTATACATTAAGATTCTTATACTCAATGTAGATAATTCTCAATATATCTGTCTATAGTTTAAGGAAATAAAGAGTTTACATCAGCTCTATTCTTTTTCTCTCTTGCTATCCTTAAATGGCATTTTACTCAGACATATTTCTTGAATGCCTATGCAGGGTAGTGTGTGAGCTAGTGGATGAATTAGATATGGTTCTTGCACTTGTCACATTCACAACTCCTCCATAAATAAAGGCCCTGCTGGAACAGAAGGCACGTTGGTCTTCTTCAATATGCCACCTTCTAAATGCCTGAGAATCACTTGAGAAATGATCTCTCTGTGCATTGGAGTCTCTTCTCTGTTGGTAGGGGGCTTGGGATGGGGAAATACTCCTCCCTTCTTAGGATAGTTTGTGTGGGACATTAATGAGATTCCTTTGGTTTGTTTGAGATAGGTGGTTGTTTATAGTTTAAATATTTCTTATGTGCCTATGTAGAATAGAATTCCTGTTTCTTCTCTGAACTTAAAACACTGTTAATAAGTGAACTCCATAGAAAGGAAGATGACTTTTTGAAAAGCAGTTGATCCTTGAACAATGTAGGGGTTAAGAGTGCCCACCCTCCCCACAGTTGAAAAACCACAGATAATTTATAGTCACTTTCTCTATATAGTATTGTGGTTCTTCCGTATCTGTGGTTCTGCATCTGCTGATTCAACCAACCAACTATTGTGTAGTACTGAAGTATTTACTATTGAAAAAAAAACTGCATATAAGTGGAACTGCATATAAGTACAGTTCAAACCTGTGTTGCTCAAGAGTCAATGTACTATGTCCTAGGTTGTCTGTTATATCTTGGCTTTCTCCTCTGTGCTGGAGTACAAATTACCAGGTGGAAGAAGGGTAGAGTAGCTCATTGAAATTCTTTTAAAGGAAAATAAAGCCCATGTGCAACCACTAGACTATTAAAATGTGTTCTTATTAAGAAAGGAGGATTTGAATAAAAGTTCAACTTTTTTTTAAAAGCCAAATTTGAAAAATTGAAGGTAAAATGGAAGAGTATCTTCAAAAATGTTCTGGAAGTTTCTAGTTGTATTATTCCAAATTGGTGATGTTAATATTGTAAAATAATAATACCTGCATGGCTTATTATTCTCCAGGGATACTCTGATCATTGGAGTTGTGCTATTTATTTATTAGATAGTGTTGGAAGTGAATTGAGAGGTACTGAGAGAGAAAATTCAAGAGTTGCTAAATTTTCCCTGAGGTTTCCATGTTTGTGCATACAAAATGGCTTTAGTCACTTATTCATTTTTCTCCCTACCTTACTGCCAAATGCCTACTTTGTGTTTGTACAAATTTTTGTTTCTCAAGAAAAAATTTATTTCTGAACAATATCATATTGTATCTCCAAACTTAAAGAGTTTTCTCTTAATTTTCAGTATGCATAATTTCACTTCTTTTTTTTCACTGCCAATGTCTTAATTGAAATTTTAATACTCTTAGTTTTTCACTGTTCATCAGTTTATTGTCCTAAAAAACATGGATTCGATCCCTGGTGCTCTACAGAAACTACAATTGATTCTTCCATTGCCTCAAACAAAACGTGGCTTTTTCTTTCAACAGTATTGTATTAATTGTCTATTGTTGCAGAATAAATGATCACAAACTTAGTGGCTTAAAACAACACACAATTTATTATCCAACCATTTCTGTGGGCCAGGAATTTTGAGCACTGCCGAAACATGGTCTTTGCTTCAGAATGTCTCAGAAGGCTGCAGTGAAATCATTGGTCAGGGTTGGGATCTCATCTGAAGGTTCAACTGAGTTTGCATACTTATTGGCAGGATTCAGTTTCTTGAGGCTGTTGATCCAGAGGCCTCAGTTCTTTGCTGGGCTGTTGACCACTTTCTTTCTTTTTTTTTTTTTAATATCTTTATTAGAGTATAATTGCATTACAATGGTGTGTTAGTTTCTCCTTTATAACAAAGTGAATCAGTTATACATATACATATATCCCCATTCTCTTCCCTCTTTTGTCTCCCTCTCTCCCATCCTCCCTATCCCACCCCTCTGGGTGGTCACAAAGCACTGAGCTGATCTCCCTGTGCTATGTGGCTGCTTCCCACTAGCTATCTATTTTACATTTGGTAGAGTATATGTGTCCATGCCACTCTTTCATTTTGTCCCAGTTTACCCTTCCCCCTCTTGGTGTCCTCAAGTCCATTCTCTAGTAGGTCTGCATCTTTATTCCCATCTTGCCCCTAGGTTCTTCATGACCATTTTTTTTTTAGATTCCATATATATGTGTTAGCATATGGTATTTGTTCTTCTCTTTCTGACTTACTTTACTATGTATGACAGACTCTGGGTCCATCCACCTCACTACAGATAACGCAATTTCGTTTCTTTTTATGGCTGAGTAATATTCCATTGTATATATGTGCCACATCTTCTTTATCCATTCATCCAATGATGGACACTTAGGTTGCTTCTATGTCCTGGGTATTGTAAATAGTGCTTCAGTGAACACTGTGGTATATGACTCTTTGAATTATGGTTTTCTGAGGGTGTATGCCAAGTAGTGGGATTAGTAGGTCGTATGGTAGTTCTATTTTTAGTTTTTTAAGGAACATCCATCCTGTTCTCCATAGTGTCTGTATCAATTTATATTCCCACCAACAGTGCAAGAGGGTTCCCTTTTCTCCACACCTTCTCCAGCATTTACTGTTTGTAGATTTTTTGATGCCATTCTGACTGGTGTGAGATGATATCTCACTGCAGTTTTGATTTGCATTTCTCTAATGATTAATGATGTTGAGCATCCTTTCATGTGTTTGTTGACAATCAGTATACCTTCTTTGGAGAAATGTCTATTTAGGTCTTCTGCCGATCTTTAGGTTGTTTGTTTGTTTTTTGATATTGAGCTGCTTGTACATTTTGGAGATTAATCCTTTGTCAGTTGCTTCATTTACAAATATTTTCTCCCATTCTGAGGGTTGTCTTTTCATCTTGTTTATGGTTTCCTTTGCTGTGCAAAAGCATTTAAGTTTCATTAGGTTCCATTTGTTTATTTTGGTTTTTATTTCCATTTCTCTAGGAGGTGGGTCAAAAGGATCTTGCTGTGATTTATGTCATAGAGTGTTCTGCCTATGTTTTCCTCTAAGAGTTTCATAGTGTCTAGCCTTACATTTAGGTCTTAAATCCATTTTGAGTTCATTTTTGTGTATGGTGTTAGGAAGTGTTCTAATTTCGTTCTTTTACATGTAGCTGTCCAGTTTTCCCAGCACCACTTATTGAAGAGGGTGTCTTTTCTCCATTGCATATTTTTGCATCCTTTACCAAAGATAAGGTGACCATAGGTGCGTGCGTTTATCTCTGGGCTTTCTATCCTCTTCTATTGATCTGTATTTTTGTTTTTCTGGCAGTACCATACTGTCTTGATTACTGTAGCTTTGTAGTATAGTCTTAAGTCAGGGAGACTGATTCCTCCAGCTCCGTTTTTCTTTCTCAAGATTCCTTTGGCTATTCGGGGTCTTTTGTGTTTCCATACAATTTGTGAAATATTTTTTTCTAGTTGTGTGAAAAATGCCATTGGCAGTTTGATAGAGATTGCACTGAATCTGTAGATTGCTTTGGGTAGTATAGGCATTTTCACAATGTTGATTCTTCCAATGCAAGAACATGATATATCTCTCCATCTGTTGGTATCATCTTTAATTTCTTCCATCAGGGTCTTATAGTTTTCTGCATACAGGTCTTTTGTTTCCTTAGGTAGGTTTATTCCTAGGTATTTTATTCTTTTGGTTGCACTGGTAAATGGGTGTTTCTTTAATTTCACTTTCAGATTTTTCATCATTAGTGTATAGGAATGCAGGAGATTTCTGTGCATTAATTTTGTATCCTGGAACTTTACCAAATTCATTGATTAGCTCTAGTAGTTTTCTTGTAGCACCTTTAGGATTCTCTATGTATAGTATCATGTCATCTACAAATAGTGACAGCTTTACTACTTCTTTGCTGATTTGCATTCCTTTTATTTCTTTTTCTTTTCTGACTGCTGTGGCTAAGGTTTCCAAAACAGTGTCAAATAATAGTGGTGAGAGTGGGCAACCTTGTCTTGTTCCTGATCTTAGTGGAAATGGTTTTGGGTTTTCACCATTGACGACAATGTTGACTGTGGGTTTGTCATATATGGCCTTTATTATGTTGAGGTAAGTTCTCTCTACTTGTACTTTCTGGACAGTTTTCATCATAAATTGGTGTTGAATTTTGTGATAAGCTTTTTCTGCATCTATTGAGATTATTGTATGGTTTTTATTCTTCAGTTTGTTAGTATGGTGTATTACATTGATTTATTTCCGTATATTGAAGAATCCTTGCATTCCTGGGATAAACCCCACTTGATCATAATGTATGATCCTTTTAATGTGCTGTTGGATTCTTCTGTTTGCTAGTATTTTGTTGAGGATTTTTGCATCAATGTTCACCAGTGATATTGGCCTGTAGTTTTCTTTCTTTGTGCCATCTTTGTCTGGTTTTGGTATCAGGGTGATGGTGGCCTTGTAGAATGAGTTTGGGAGTGTTCCTCCCTCTGCTATATTTTGGAAGAGTTTGAGAAAGATAGGTGTTAGGTCTTCTCTAAATGTTTGACAGAATTCGCCTGTGAAGCCGTCTGGTCCTGGGCTTTTGTTTGTTGGAAGATTTTTAATCACAGTTTCAATTTCAGTGCTTGTGATTACTCTGATTATGTTTTCTACTTCTTCCTGGTTCAGTCTTAGAGGGTTGTGCTTTTCTAAGAATTTGTCCATTTCTTCCAGGTTGCCCATTTTATTGGCATATAGTTGCTTGTGGTAATCTCCCATGATCCTTTGTATGTCTGTAGTATCAGTTGTTGTTTCTCCTTTTTCATTTCTAATTCTGTTGATTTGAGTCTTCTCCCTTTTTTCTTGATAAATCTGGCTAATGGTTTATCAATTTTATTTTCTCAAATACCCAGATTTTAATTTTATTGATCTTTGCTACGGTTTCCTTCATTTCTTTTTCATTTATTTCTGATCTGATATTTATGATTTCTTTCCCTCTGCTAACTCTGGTTTTTTTTTTTTTTGTTCTTCTTTCTCTAATTGCTTTAGGTATAAGGTTAGGTTGTTTACTTGAGATATTTTTTGTTTCTGGAGGTAGGATTGTGTTGCTATAAACTTCCCTCTTAGAACTGCTTTTGCTGCATCCCATAGGTTTTGGTTCATTGTGTTTTCATTGTCATTTGGTTTTAGGTATTTTTTGATTTCCTCTTCGATTTCTTCAGTGATCTCTTGGTTATTAAGAAGTGTATTGTTTAGCCTCCATGTGTTTGTATGTTTTACAGATTTTTTCCTGTAAATGATATCTAGTCTTATAGCATTGTGGTCAGAAAAGATACTTGATATGATTTCAATTTTCTTAAATTTACCACGGCTTGATTTGTGACCCAAGATATGATCTATCTTGGAGAATGTTCCATGAGCACTTGAGAAGAATGTGTATTCTGTTGTTTTTGGATGGAAGGTCCTATAAATATTAAGTCAATCTTCTTTAATGTATCATTTAAATCTTGTGTTTCCTTATTTATTTTCATTTTGGATGGTATGTCCATAAGTGAAAGTGGGGTGTAAAAGTCCCCTAGTATGATTGTGTTACTGTCGATTTCCCTACTTTCAGTCTGTATGTGTCCCAAGGTCTGAAGTGGGTCTCTTGTAGACAGTATATATCTGGGTCTTGTTTTTTTATCCATTCAGCCAGTCTATGTCTTTTGGTTGGAGCATTTAATCCATTTACACTTAAGGTAATTATCAACATCTATGTTCCTATTACCATTTTCTTAATTGTTTTGGGTTTGTTATTGTAGGTCTTTTCCTTCTCTTGTGTTTCCAGCCTAGAGAAATTCCTTTAGCATTTGTTGTAAAGCTGGTTTGGCGGTGCTGAATTCTCTTAGCTTTTGCTTGTCTGTAAAGGTTTTAATTTCTGTATCAAATCTGAATGAGATCCTTGCTGGGTAGAGTAATCTTGGTTGTAGGTTTTTCCCTTTCATCACTTTAAATATGTCCTGCCACTCCCTTCTGGCTTGCAGAGTTTCTGCTGAAAGATCAGCTGTTAACCTTATGGGGATTCCTTTGTATGTTATTTGTTGTTTTTCCCTTGCTGCTGTTAATCTTTTTTCTTCGTATTTAATTTTTGATAGTTTGATTAATATGTGTCTTGGCATGTTTCTCCTCGAATTTATCCTGTATCGGACTCTCTGTGCTTCCTGGACTTGATTAACTATTTCCTTTCCCATATTAGGGAAGTTTTCAACTATAATCTCTTCAAATATTTTCTCAGTCCCTTTCTTTTTCTCTTATTCTCTGGGACCCCTATAATTCGAATGTTGGTACATTTAATGTCCCAGAGGTCTCTGAGACTGTCCTCAGTTTTTTTCATTGTTTTTGTTTATTCTGCTTTGCAGTAGTTATTTCCACTATTTTATCTTCCAGGTCACTTTTCTGTTCTTCTGCCTCAGTTATTCTGCTATTGTTTCCTTCTAGAGAATTTTTAATTTCATGTATTGTGTTGTTTATCATTGTTTGTTTGCTCTTAATTACTTCTAGGTCGTTGTTAAACGTTTCTTGTATTTTCTCCATTGTATTTCCAAGATTTTGGATCATCTTTTTATCATTATTCTTAATTCTTTTTCAGGTAGACTGCCTAATTCCTCTTCATTCGTTTGGTCTGCTGGGTTTTTACCTTACTCCTTCATCTGCTGTGTGTTTCTCTGTCTTCTCATTTTGCTTAGCTTACTGTGTTTGGGGTCTCCTTCTCACAGGCTGCAGGTTCATAGTTCCCGTTGTTTTTGGTGTCTGCCCCCAGTGGCTAAGTTTCGTCAGTGGGTTGTGTAGGCTTCCTGGTGAGGGGGACTAGTGCCTGTGTTCTGGAGGATGAGGCTGGATCTTGTCTTTCTGGTGGTCAGGTCCGCATCTGGTGGTGTGTTTTGGGGTGTCTGTGAACTTATTATGATTTTAGGCAGCCTCTCTGCTAATGGGTAGAGTTGTGTTCCTGTCTTTCTACTTGTTTGGCATAGGGTGTCCAGCACTATAGCTTGCTGGTCGTTGAGTGGCGGTGGGTCTTGGCTTTGAGATGGAGATCTCTGGGAGATTTTCGCCCTTTGATATTACGTGGAGCTGGGAGGTCCCTCGTGGACCAATGTCCTGAACTTTGCTCTCCCACTCCAGAGGCACAGCCTTGATTCCCGGCCGGAGAACCAAGACCCTGTCATCCACACAGCTCAGAATAAAAGGGAGAAAAATAGAAAGAAAGAAAAAATTATGAAATAAAATAATATTTTTAGAATAAAAAATAATTGGGCTTCCCTGGTGGCGCAGTGGTTGAGAGACTGCCTACCGATGCAGGGGACACGGGTTCGTGCCCTGGTCCGGGAAGATCCCACATGCCACAGAGCGGCTGGGCCCATGAGCCATGGCTGCTGAGCCTGCATGTCCGTAGCCTGTGCTCCGCAATGGGAGAGGCCACAACAGTGAGAGGCCCGTGTACCACAAAAAAAATAAATAAATAAAGAATAATTATGAAAAAAAAATCTAAAGTAATAAAAAAAAAGAGAGCAACCAAACCAAAAAGCAAATACACCAATGATAACAAATACTAAAAACTACACACACAGAAAAATACCAAAACAAATGGAGAGACAGACCCCTAGGACAAATGGTAAAAGCAAAGCTATGCAGACAAAAATCACAAACAGAAGCATACACATACACACTCACAAAAAGAGAAAAAGGGGAAAAAAAACATATTTATATATATTGTTTCTCCCAAAGTCCACCTCCTCAAATTAGGATGGTTCGTTGTCTATTCAGGTATTCCACAGATGCAGGGTACATCAAGTTGATTGTGGAGATTTAATCCGCTGCTCCTGAGGCTGCTGGGAGAGATTTCCCTTTCTCTTCTTTGTTCACACCCTCCTGGGGTTCGGCTTTGGATTTGGCCCTGTCTATGCATGTCGGTCGCCTGAGGGCTTCTGTTACCCGATCAGACAGGACGGGGTTAAAAGAGCAGCTGCTTCGGGGGCTCTGGCTCTCTCAGGCCAGGGGCAGGGAGGGGTATGGAATGTGGGGTGATCCTGCGGCGGCAGAGGCCACTGTGACGTTGTAACAGCCTCAGGCACGCTGTGTGTTCTCCCGGGGAAGTTGTCTCTGGATCCTGGGACCCTGGCAGTGGTGGGCTGCACAGGCTCCCGGGATGGGAGGTGTGGATAGTGACCTGTGCTTGCACACAGGCTTCTTGGTGGCTGCAGCAGTAGCCTTAGCATCCCATGCCCGTCTCTGGTGTCCGTGCTGATAGCTATGGCTCGCGCCCCTCTCTGGAGCTCATTTAGGTGGTGCTCTGAATCCCCTCTCCTCGCGCACCCCAAAAGAATGGTGTCTTGCCTCTTAGGCAGTTCCAGACTTTTTCCCGGACTCCCTCCCAGTTAGCTGTGGTGCACTAGCACCCTTCAGGCTGTGTTCATGCAGCAAACCCCAATCCTCTCCCTGGGATCTGACCTCCGAAGCCCAAGCCTCAGGTCCCAGCCCCCAACCGTCCCAGTGGGTGAGCAGAGAAGCCTCTCGGGCTGGTGAGTGCTGGTCGGCAGCAATCATCTGTGCAGGAATCTTTCCACTTTGCTCTCTGCACCCTTGTTGCTGTGCTCTCCTCCTCGGCTCTGAAGCTTCCCTGCTGCCACCTGCCATCTCCGCCTGCAAAGGGGCTTCATAGTGTGTGGAAACCTTTCCTCCTTCACAGCTCCTTCCCACTGGTGCAGATCCCGTCGCAATTCTTTTGTCTCTGTTTTTTTCTTTCTTGCCCAGCCCTGCCCTGCCCAGGTATGTGGGGAGTTTCTTGCCTTTTGGGAGGTCTGAGGTCTTCTGCCAGCGTTGAGTAGGTGTTCTGTAGGAGTTGTCCCACATGTAGATGTATTTCTGATGTATTTGTGGGGAGGAAATTGATGTCCACGTCTTACTCTTCCGCCATCCTTTTTTTTTTTTTCGTACGGGGGCCTCTCACTGTTGTGGCCTCTCCCGTTACGGAGCACAGGCTCCAGATGCGCAGGCTCAGTGGCCATGGCTCACGGGCCCAGCTGCTCCTTGGCATGTGGGATCTTCCTGGACCGGGGCACAAACCCGTCTCCCCTGCATCGTCAGGCAGACTCTCAACCACTGCGCCACCAGAGAAGCCCTCTTCCGCCTTCTTGAAGCTCCTCCCTGTTGACCACTTTGAGTTCCTTGCCGTATGAACCTGTCCATAGGGCAACTCACAGCATGGCATCTTGATTCATCAGAGCCAGCACGAGCAAGCTTCTGCTAGCTAGCAAACTAGAAGTTTCAGTCTAACCTCCTGTAATATAATTATGGAAGTGCCTCTCCAGCATCTTTGCTGTATTCTATTGATTGGAAGCCAGTTGCTAAGCCAGGAGACACTCAAGGGAATGAGATTACCCAAGGGCATAAAATAGCAGGAGGTGAAGATCACTGGGGCCCATCTTAGAGTCTGTCTGCCACAAGGGTTGTTTTATGGGGTATGTTTTATCTGACAGTGATGTCATTATTTTCAAAGTTGTTCTGGCCTAAACCTGAGAGTTCTTTTCGATTCTGTTTTTTCTCTCTGTCTTCCATTTTTTATCTGTTTCCGTACTTGTGCCATAGTGGAAGTAATAGTGAGAAAAGCAAGTTATAGTCCTAGCAATTCTACCAATCTCTGGGAAGTCACCTAAATTGTCCTGGCTACAGTTTCCTTCTGTAAAATGAGGTCTGATACTAAGTTACATTTCTCTTCAGTTATAACATTCTTTGATCTCACGTACACTGAGTTTTCCTATGTGAATCTGTTCCTTTCTTTTCTTTTCCCATTCCAATCCAACCAGACCATCATTTCATTTTCATTTTGCCATTTGCCAACTCAGAACCTTATAGAAATTTTCAGTTGCTTACAGGATAAAAGCCAAATACACCTTGGTCTGCTGTTAAAGGCTGTCTTCTTTCTGACCCAAATTCTATCTCCAACTTTACCTTGGATTCTGTTCCTTCATGGACTTTCTACCTATGGCTAGACTCAGCTATACACTCATTGCATCTTAATTTTCTTCTCTTCTTTTGTTCACACTATACTCCTTGCCTGATCATCCTTCATACTTTCCCTCTGCTTATGTATTTCCTACCTATTCTTTGGAGTCCAACTGAACTCTCATCTTTATAACATAGATATTAGTATATTGGTTTTGAATTTATAAAGACTAGGGCTCAAATTCTGGCATTCTATATATAAACTTTGTTACTTAAGCATGTTTAAACACCTTGAGTCTCATATTTAAAATAAGACTGTTAATACCTTGCTCATTGGTTATTGTAAAGTTTAGGTAAGATAACATATCAGGTGCTTAATACAGTCCCTAGTACATAACAAGGGACACAAAAATTATTATTGTCCCTGATTTTATCTAATCTGTATTAACTTTTCTTGGTGTAATCTATGGCATGTTGTTGGTTAGTCTTAACACATTTTTTTCTGCCTTTCCTGGTTAGTTAACTATTTTTTCTTTTGCGTAAGTTTTATTATACCCTAAATTGTACATTTCTTAAAGGCAGTGACCATGCTTTATACCCCTTATATTCTCTGATCATCTAGAACAGTGTTTTCCAGCACATTGATCACATTCTCCTCCTAAGTATGTCATCCGTGTTTATGCTGCTGCGACTATGTGCTTTTTTGTCAGCTCTTCTTTTCATTCTCACCCTATCAATTTTTTTCATTCTTTGTGGCCCAGCCCTGAGCATGTCAATTATTCGTTCACCAGATATTTATTGACAGCTTACAATACGCTAGCCACAGTGCTCTGCTCTGAGGGTGCGTTGATGAGCTAAAACCAATGTCTTATCTGACTCATGGAACATATAGTTTAGTTGGGAGAAAATGACATTTATCAAATATTCACAGACACAGATACACATGGCTCCATAAGAAAACTGACCTGTTATCAAATAATCATACAAAGTTACATGGCGTGAAGAGCTACTATAAAAGGGAAATTTGACAGGGATATTTGAAACCTGGAGAATGAGTAAAAGTCATCTGCATGAAGAGCTGATGGAGGAGCAACATGTGGGAGGCAACATGGTGACAGAGATCAAGGGCAGAGCTAGGTTCTAAAATTAGGGGAGTGAGCCTCAAGGTGGGTCAGGCCAGGAGTAGGCGAGGTGACACGAAAGAGCCACTTTTTGACCATCTACATTATGCATATCATGATGCAGGTTTATTATGCTGTCTCTCATCATAATCTTAATAGTTATGCTAAAATATTACCTTAAAATAGTTGAAAAGGTACCTATCTTAAGCAGTCACACAATCTGCTGCTTCTGACTCCAGTTTTTAGCAAGAGAAACTGAAAAACGAGTGTAGATACATGTCAGAGAGTAGGTGGGACCTTGAGAGTAAATGGGCTTGGAGGGGTAGCAGGGACCAGATCACACAGGGAATTATATACCAAGTTAAGGAGATTTGTCCAAAGGGAAATCATAGGATAGGTTTAAGCTGGGGAGTTATGGGATCAGGTTTGCATTTTGAAAGAAAATCTTTGGCTACTGTGTAGGGGCAGAGGACTTGCCTGAATCATGTTTTGTCACTTGATTTTGTGTGAACAGATTGTTGCTAGATAATTAATGTTTATTTTAATCTACCTCATATTATAGAATTATCCCCCATTCAACTATATGCTACAGTAATTAGGATTTGATTTTCTATTAGTAACAGAAGCTTAAACAAATAGCAGCTTAAACACACAGAAGTTCGTTTTTCTCTCACATAAAGGAACCTGGAAGTAGGCATTCCAGGGTGACTATGAAAGCTTAGGAGTCATCAAGCAGCAGTGATCTCCTTTCCTGCTGCTCAACCATCTCAGTGTATACTACCTCATGGCCCAAGAGGGCCATTTGAATTCTGGACATCACATTAATTTCCTTGTCAGAAAGAATTGATGAAGAACATATCTTCTCCCTTTAAGGACACTTACTGGAAATTATACACAATGTTTCCATGTTCTGGAACATAATTACATGCCAACACCCAGTTCCAGAGGATGCTGGGGTATATAGTAAATTTTCTGTGGTGCCATGTATCTAGCTAAAAGCGAACAATTCTATTCCTATAGAAGAAGGGGAACATGAATATTTGGGACAAATTTGGAGCCCATATTTTTTGGCCATACTCTCTTCCTTCTTAGAGAGGTAGCCCTGAATCCTATTAAGCTACTAATTCCAGTTCAAAGTCCAGGATCCCTGGGAGATAGGCAAACCTATCCATCAGGTCTGGATATGATGCCTCATGTTCTGGTGGCCCCAAAACTAAAAGACAAGTTGTCTTCCATAAACACATCCAATGTTCAATAGTGGAGAAGGAAAAGGCTAATTTCAATAAAAGCTTCCATTCAGAAATGGGGAGAATGGGAAACACCTATCAGTCACTGGTCCTTAGAAATTGCAAATTCCCTATGGGCTGGAGCAGTATGGGATAAGTTCCTTGATTAGCCACCTGGACCCCTAGTTCTTTGGGAGGAACTCCCTTATCCATTATCCTCTATGGTTCTGGCTTTGCTCCTGGGAAGTTTTTTCATTTCCATTTACCTCCAAGGACACCTCTGAGGACAACAATAGGTACTAAGCTTTTACTGAGCGTCTTGAAACTTTTTCACATCACTTATTGTTTTTGCTGTCTTGGAGGGGGTGGGGAGCTCAAGAATTGTATTTTGAAGGCTAGACTATTATAGACCTGTATTTTCCAAAGATGGTTGTAACAATACCTCTCATCACATCAATTCTTCTTACAGCCTTGCTATTTCCCCATCAAGAAGTAAAGTCTGAGTCCCCTTCTTCTTGAAACTTGGAACTTTTTGACTGCCTCAACCAATAGCATAGAGCAGAATGGCACCATGTGACTTCCAAAGCTAGGTCATAAAAGATGATACAGCTTTTACCTGACTCTCTAGTGGACTTGATCCTTGGAAACCAACCACCATGTTTTAAGGAAGGCCAGGCCACATGGAGCGGTCACATGCAGTATTTGGACTTAACTGGAGGTTATTAGGCAACAGCCAGCATCAACCACCACCAGACACATGAATGAAGAAACTGTTAAGATGACCCCAGCACCGGCCACTGTCTGGTCGCAACTACATGAGCGACTCTAAGTGTGAACCACCTGACTGAGCACAGTCATCTCCCAGAACTGTGAGGAGTTATGATAATAACAATAAAGGATTGTTGTAGTTCCACACCACTAAGGTAAAGGTGGTTTGTTAGGCAGCAAAAGGTAATTAATACGAGGCATATGCAGACTGGGCATGAAGATTTCTCCAATACAATTCTCTGAACACAATACAAAACAGAAAAAGCAGGCTTTCAAAGTATTCACTTTTGGTGAATTCCATGTATAAATGACCACAGTCAAAGTTCTTGAATAAACCTAGTTTTTAAGACTATGACATTTAAGACTTTTGATCTCCCCTACCCTACCCCTCATGTTAACGGTGACTAGCTGAAATAATGCATCAAGGGTGAAGGAAACACGCTTAACATCATCTTTGCCCATAGGTTCAGTCTTTATAGGGTGGGCATAAATGTAATCTGCTGGAGTCTTTAACTTCTCAGCTACCCCACCTCCCAGTCTCCCTCTGCTGCTTCAAAATGAGATACAGAAGCTGTAAACTTTTTCAACCTAGCAATGTTCTGAATCATTGAACTCTCAATAAACCTAGATTTCAGGGCATAGGTAGAGGGTGCCTCCCTTAGCAAAGTGATAAATTCCCTTCCATCTCTGTTTGCACGCTGGCTGGCTCTGGCCCAAGTTTAACTTTTTCTTGTAGATCTTTGCTAAAAGTGGAAAGAAGCAGCCAACAGTCGCCAACCAGGATTCTGAATCTTTTCTATCATTTCCCCTAGAGCTACAGCCTTGTTGGTCATGTGATCTGCCTTGCAAGGTGAACAAGTTTCAGTTTGACTAAGAATTATGACTGCCCAAAAGCTGTGCCATCATAAAACAGGGTCACTGAAGTTTTACTCTGGAGTAACTGTATCCTTATCACCAGGTGTCTACCACATCCATTAAATCAATGCCCCCTCACCTTTCTTTTTTTAAAGTTCTATCATTTTCAGCACCCACTTCTAGGTACCTAACCTTCTAAATCATTTTGGATTAGATCCAGCCATAAGTAACAGATAAATCAAAATAACAGTGCCTTACACAAAATAGAATTATTTCTCTGTGTAACGTAGAGGACCAGAGGTAGGAAATTCAGGATTTGTATGGTAGTTCCATGACTATCAAGATTCAGCTTCATCTATCTTGATGCTCTGACATTCTTACTCTGCTGCCTCATGATCCAGAAGAGCTGCTTGTGCTCTAGTCATCATGCCCACTTTCTCACCAGTAGTAAGGGAAAAGGGAGCAAAGAAGAGTATGCCCTTTTTCTTTAATGGTTATTATTATTGACAGAATTTGCACACACAGCTTCCACTTATATCCCATTTGCCAGCAGTTAGCCACCTGGCTATACTTAACTGGGAGGGAAGATGGGAAATGTATTTATTGTGGGTGGTTATGTACCCAGAGTAGCTTTTACTTACATCCTCTTTTAAATCACTTAGCTCTGTTTTATATTTCCTTTATCTAGTTTTCTCATGCATTTAAACTTTTAAATGAACTGTGCTATGCGAGGAAAACATTACTGGGACTTAATCAGAAAGGAAGCATTTTGAGATCATAAAGCTAAGAAAATCAAGCCTTTCCTGTGTCCTTGGGATCTGGACTCCCAGGACCTTACTCACCGCTGGTAACTAAATCCCCCATACCGACCCTCATTAACCATTCTCATAGAAAGCATTGGTCCTCCCAGAAGGATTTATTATTTAAGTTTTGTGGAGGCAATTAGAAGTTTATAGTAAGATTTAAATTTGATAAGAACTCCAGTGGCCTTTTCTATATTTCAGCTAAATAACCTGACCAAGGTTGTTTACCCCTCACAGTTTAACAAACTTCGTCAAATCTGACACTAGAAAAACAAATGCTGTTTGCTCCAACGAAAGCTCCTTTTTGCTTACCAACAATAAGTTGATATGAGATAATGACTTTTTCTCATTATATCTAAGAGAAAGACTAATGAGTTATTCAGGTGATCAAAACTCACCAAATTCATTCATTTTCAAAAATGTAAACTGAGGACTTATTATGTAATAGTGCTAGCTGTTGACATGCCTATTTAAAATGATTGTGTTTACTCTCTAACCTGGAGCTTCCTACTGGGTTTGCCATGCATGCTAATATACTGATCCCCTCATCCCTTAGAGTGATAAGCAAAGCAGTCCCTGTCTTGACTGTGATGGCTGAATAATGGCCCACAGAGATGAGTCCAAGTCCTAATCCAGGGAGCCTGTAAATATGTTACCTTACATGGCAAAAGAGATTTTGCAAATGTGTTGAAGTTAAGGCTCTTGAGATGGAAGATTATCCTGGATTGTCTGGGTGGGCTCTAAATGCAATTACAAGTGTCCTTTATAAGAGGAAGGGAGAGGGAGATTTGAGAGAAGAGGAGGAAAATAATGTGATGATGGAAGCAAGGATAGAAAAGACAACGTGATGCAGAGCCATGAGCCTAGGAGGGAACAGCCTCCAGAGGCGGGGAAAAGCAATGAAAAGTGTTCTCCCCTAGAGCCTCCAGTGGGAGCGTGTCCTTACCCACACCTTGGTTGCAGCCTAATGAAACCAACCGCTGACTTCTTGTCTCTAGGACTGTGAGAGACTATGTTTCTGTTGTTGTAAACCACCAAGTTTGTGGTCATTTGTTACAGCTACAGGAAACAAATACACTGCCTTTCAGAGAGTTGACAATCTAGTGGGTTAAAAGGCAATTAAAATGGAGGATGAAATGATACCTAATCATAACCTTATAAAAGCAATACGGGTTAGTGTTGGTAAGAGAGTGAGGGAGGGAAAAATGAGAAATAGATGGAAACCCTGAGTTTCTAAAAGTCATTCAGTCTCTATGAAGTGGAGAATGCTTTTATGGAGGTGAGGGATTGCGGTAAGAAATGAGGCTGAATGAACCATTAAGCAGGTGCTACATGATGAAGGCACAAGTCATGCTGAGGAGTTTGGACTTTGTTCTTTGGCTTGGGGAGCCATTCAAGAGTTCTGAGCAGAGTTGTAGTATTATCAGGTCTGCATTAAAACAAAACAAAACAAAAAACTTCTCAGGCTATAGGGTGGGTTATTGGAAAGTTCCTAATTCCATGTCACTCTTTTTGGGACCCATTCTTGGACCTTTGAGGTCCATAGCACACATTATACTTTAATACTATATAATTTCTTTCTTTATTATTTATTTATTTTCTTCATTATTATTTTAAAGATGTTGTTCTCCCCACCCCACCTTGGAAAGTAAGTTTTATGAGGGAAGAAATTTTGTCTGTATTATTCATTATTCCTAGTGCCTAAAACATTTTCTGGCACATAGTAGGTGTTTAATAACTGGTACTTGTGTGGATGAGTAAGTGAATGCTGTGTTGATGACAGTTTTATTTGGAGACATTTCTGTGTTTCTCATTCAGGTTTGGAAGCTCATTTGACATTCACAACTTGCAACTAAGAACCAATTAAGTCTACTGCCATGTTCCATTTTAGACAAAAGAAATATGTGACACTGAAAGGCTAGTGTGTAAGCAATGAGCATCAGTACATCTGTATACTGAAAAAATAAACTTACATGACATACCTATTTAAGATGATTGTGTTTACTCTCTAACCTGGAGCTTCCTACTGGGTTTGCCATGCATGCTAAGATACTGATCCCCTCATCCCTTAGGAAGGCTGGGTGACTGGAACTCCCAGGCAGCTCTCTCTAAAGGGAGCAGTCTTGTCTGGGGCATCTCAGAGCGGGAGCCCAAAGCAGAGGGTTTGCCAGCACATTCCCTGTGTGTACTGGGGACGATGAAGGACCTCAGGTACTCATCTTGCGTGGCTGCTGTACTAGGGCATGCCTGGTGCTTCAACATCTCCTCCGTCAACCTGCTGCAGAGCATTCTGCTGCCTATCATGCATAAGAAGTCCATGTACTACTGGGTGGTCTTGTGCTCTAGGTGTACTGGCCAAGGGCACAGTTTAAGGTGCTATTTGGGGTTAAGGAGGCTCAGTGGGGGCTCCTTGTGACTGCACTTCCAGACAGGAATCCAGAAACTCCTTCTTGTCAAATACTAGCTACTTCTGTCCATTCTCCATAGATGGGTCCTATTAGTGTGTCCAAACTAGCTGTAGGGATCTGTTTTACTAATATATGTGTTCTGCAAATCAGGGCTTCATCATTATTTTGAAATACTTGATATGAAAAGTTCAATTGGATTTAAAAATATCTTCACGTTATAAGAAATTGTACAGTTACATTTGTCAATGAAAGAGCTCTTAAATTCTTTAAATATAATTTCAGCTGTTGTAAAATTTCGAATGTTTGCATAAAAAGATTCACATTTAAAAAAATCATCTGGTAAAAATAAAATTTCTCTCTGTGGTGCCCATCAAAATTTTACAGAGATCATCATTAAAATGTCTTGAACAGGAATTGAATAAAACCATTCAAACTATAGAAATGCACATAACTTGTTAATTCAAGTTTTGTTTTTGTTTTTTAATGGTTAAAATGGCTTCATTAAAAATGTTTAAAGATTTTAACTGGAAGTTTTATAAGAATTCTATGTTTAATACCTTCCCTAAATTTTTGCCTTTTATTTTTCTTACCTTAATAATATGAGGAAAAGGTAATGACTTTTTAATCAGGACTCATATAGAGGTCTCTCAGTCTCCTTCAATTTACCTCAGTGTGCTGCACAAATATTATCGTTTTCTTGGTGTTCTTTGGCTTGAAAAAAGTTGGGGAGTTCTACCCTATGCTGTCTGTTCCTTCTTTTCTCGATCAGGTAGACCTCTCTGATCTTAACAAGGAGGAACTCAACTCAACCCATGAAAACGGCCAGGAGAGTTGGCTCTGCCATTTTCGGGTCACAGATGCTGTCAGGCAGGACAGACAAAGCCATTCTGACTTACGAACTTTTGGATTATTCATACTATTAACAGGCTGGCTAATGGGAGGCAGATACCATGCCCCATAGTCTCAGAATTCACTGATACAATCCATCCTTTTAAAAATTCTAATTTCTAATACAAATCTTTCCTTTTATCATCTTGCTAATTGTCCTCTATATTAACTTATTCTCCATTCTTCTTTTTTACTTGTGATTACAGGATGTTAGAACTGAACACTCACTTCTTTTTTATCATGTCTAATTCTCCTTGCTGATCAAGACACTTGTTCTTCTCGAGGGCTGAATCATGCTTATCTAATTCTCCTGATATAACACATCATAATTTTATAAAAAGAAACAGGCAAACTATTCCCAAATGTGCATTTTCTTATAACTATGCCTATTCTTTTAAAAAAGTCTCTAATCAGATACATTTTATACATTCATTATTTAACCCAATATATTTCCCTTCCCTTGATCAGTACATTTCCCTTTGGTTAGTGCTGCCTAAAGTCAGACTTTAGGCCTGGGGAGGGAGAAATTTGGTTCCTGATAATATTCAGAAGTCTAGTATATTACCCATCATTTCTGATCTAAAATTGTGTTCTGAACTTGCTAATCCCAATCAAAACAGAAACCAAGGCAGAAGATAGGTGAACAGTTAAGGCAACGTGTAGCTGCTAAATGTGTTTTCAAATCCAAAGATAATCTCAATTATTCTCCTTTGAGTCTTATTTTTTTCTAACTACTGTATTGCTCTCTATATAAGACCTCATTCTTCTTGATCAGACTGACATTCAGTTTCATAAAATAGCCTTCCTCTAATTACACCTAAAAGGTTGACAAAATTAGAATACATTCTCTCTTCTCATTACCCATCTAAAAGGGAAATTCACTTTGTGAAGATGTAATTTTACTTTTCCTTTTGAGTAACAAGTGAAGGTTCATTGAAATGTGAGGAGTGGCAGCATAATTTTCTCTTATGTTATCTATACAGCATTTGCAGCTAAATTATTTTCTGGATAAATTTTATTCACAAAGGAGACCATAGCTTGCTTTTCACATTTTTATGACCTAACATGCCATGAGTGTTCCCCAATACATTGTTAAAGGAATGCCTGCAAGGTCCGATTCCTTTAGTCAGAGTCTCACACTAAGAACAGTTCTCTGTGGAGGAGGCCCTTTGTCATGTTGTGCGGATGTTGGAAAACAGCTGATTGGTGACAGAGTTGGACACAGCAATTCTGATTCCTAGAGGTTTGGCTTTCTTCCAAGTACTATTAGGAGCAGAGCTGATTTATAGGAAGCAATTTGATTGGAGGCATATTCCATCAAATCTGAGTGTTCCTCTCACTGCAGTCTATGGACCACGCTATCAGAATCACCAGGCATGTGTTAAACGTGCAGATTTCCGAATCCATTCCAAACTGTGTAAATGAGACTGTTTGGAGGTGGGATTGGGAAATCTGAACTATTAAAAGCACTTCAGGGGATTCTTTCTTTTTTAACTAATTTTTAAAACTTTAAAATAATTTTAGATTGACAAGCAGTTGTAAGAAATAATACACAGAGACCCTTTGTATCCTTTCCCAGTTTCCCCAATGGTACCATCTTGCAAAACTTTAGTATATTATGATAACCAGGATATTGAGACTGATACAGTCAAGACACAAAAAAGTTGAGGATCCCTCAAATTGCCCCTTTTACAGCCACCCCTACTTCCCTTCCATCGCCACACCCTCCTTAACCTTTGGGATCCACTATTCTGTTTTCCCTTCCTGTAATTTACTCATTTCCAGAATGTTATATAAAAGGTATCTTATGTATCCTTTTGGGATTGGCTATTTAACTCGGGGTAATTCTTTGTAGATTCATCCAGCTTGTTGCGTGTAACAATGGTTTGTTCTTTTTTGTTACTGAAAAGTTTTCCATGGTTTGGAGGTTACTCGTCTGCTTAATTTTTGACCCATTGAAGGGCATTTCCAGTTTCTAGCTATTATGAGTAAAGCTGCTGTAAACATTTGTGTAAGGTTTTTGTGGAACATAAGTCTTTATTCCTCTGGAATGAATGTCCAGGCGTGGAACTGCTGGGTAGTATGGTGGTTGCAAGTTTAGTGGGTTTTTTTTGTTTTGTTTTTTTTTGCGGCACGCGGGTCTCTCACTGTTGTGGCCCCTCCCATTGCGGAGCACAGGCTCCGGACGCGCAGGCTCAGTGGCCATGGCTCACGGGCCCAGCCGCTCCGCGGCATGTGGGATCTTCCCGGACCGGGGCACGAACCCGTGTCCCCTGCATCGGCAGGTGGACTGTCAACCACTGCGCCACCAGGGAAGCCCAGCAAGTTTAGTGTTTTAAAAAAGAAAGTTGCCAAACTTTTCCAGAGTGGTTGTACCAGTTTTACCTTCCCACCAGCAATGTATGAGTGATCCAGTTTCTTTGCATCCTTGCCAGCATAAAGTATTGTCAGTGTATTTTATTTTAGCCATTCTGATACGTGCATGATGACGTTTCACCGTGGTTTAACTTTTATTCCTTAATAGCTAGATGTTGAACCTCGTTTCATTAGTTATTTGTCATCTGTATATTCTCTTTGGTCAAATATCTATTCATGTCTTTTGCCTATTTTCTAATTGGATTTTTAAAGACTTTTTTTAAAAAAGGAAGTTTACTGTTAACAGCAAAATTGAAGGGAAGGTACAGAGATTTCCCATGTACCTCCCATGCAAGCAGAGCCTCCCGCATTATTGACATCCCCCATCAGAGTGGCACATTTGTTATAATTGATGAACCTCCACTGATACATCATGATCATCCACAGTCCATAGTTTGCATTATGGTTCACTCTTGGTATGGTATTTTCTATGGGTTTGGACAAATGTACAGTGACATGAATCCATCATTATAATATCACACAGAGTATTTTTACCACCCTAAAAACTTCTGTACTTCACCTATTTATCGCTCCTCTCAACCCCCAACCTCTAGCAACCATTGATTTTTCACTGTCTATAGTTTTGCCTTTTCCAGAATGTTATATATTTGGAGTGATGCAGCATGTAACCTTTTCAGATTGGTTTCTTTCGTTCCGTAATACACATTAAGTTCCCTTGGTGTCTTTTCATGGCTTGATAGCTCATTTATTTTTAGCACTGAGTAGCATTCCATTGTCTGGGTGTACCTCAGTTTATTCATCTTGTTTGCTTCGATGGTGTTATTGAGGTCTTCTATATCCTTGCTAATTTTATTTCTAGTTGTTCTTTTATTGGTTCAGAGAGGATTGTTGAGCTATCTAACTATTATTGTGTATCTGTCTGTTTCTTCTTTTAGTTTTACTAGTTTCACTTCACATATTTTGTAGGTCTCTTGTTTGATGCATATACATTTAGGGTTGCTATGTTTTTTTGGAGTGTTGACACCTTTATCATTAAATCTTTCTCTCTACCTTGGTAATTTTCTTTGCTTTGAAGCCTACTTTATTTGATATTTATATAGCCACTTGTGCTTTCTTTTGATTAGTGTTTTCATGGCTTTTTCCATTTTTTACTTTCAAACTGCCTATATAATTATATTTAAAGTGAATTTCTGGAGAAATTCCCAGCAATTTACAGACATTCACAGCATATAGTTGGGTCATATTTTAAAATCCACTCTGTCAATTTATGTCTTTTAATTGGTATATTTAGGCTATTTACATTTAATATAATTATTGGTGTTAGGGTTCAAATCTGCTATTTTAATTTTTCTTTTATATTTGCTCTTTTTTTTGGTTTCTTTCTTTTATTTTTCATGCCTTTATGTGGTCACTTGAAGATTTTTTAGAATTCCATTTTGATTCATCTATAGTGTTTTTTTTTTTAAAGATGTCCTTGGTATATTAAATATTTATTTATTTGGCTGTGCTGGGCCTTAGTTGTGGCACGCAGGATCTCTTTGTTGCGGCACATGGGATCTTTTAGTTGAGGCTGGCAGGATCTAGTTCCCTGACCAGGGATCGGACCCATGCCCCCTGCATTGGGAGCACAGAGTGTTAACCACTGGACCATCAGGGAAGTCCCTATAGTGTTTTTTTTGAATTGAAGTATAGCTGATATACTATGTAAGTTACAGGTGTACAATAAGTATAAGCATTCACTATAGTATTATAGTGAAAGGTTATACTCCACTTATACTTATTATAGATATTGGCTATATTCCATGTGTTGTACAATATATCCTTGTAGCTTATTTTATACATAATAGTTTGTACCTCTTAATCTCCTACCCCTTTATTGCCCCTCCTCCTTTCCCTCTCTCCACTGGTAACCAGTAATTTTTTCTCTATATCTGAGTCTGTTTCTTTTTTTGTTGTTATATTTGCTAGTTTGTTGTATTTTTTAGATTATACATATAAGGGATATCATACAGTATTGTCTTTCTCTATCTGACTTATTTCACTTAGCATAATACCCTCCAAATCCATCCATGTTGTTGCAAATGGCAAAATTTCATTCTGTTTTTGGCTGAGTAGTTTTCCATTGTATATGTGTCATCATAATAATGATATTAGAACATTCTCTAACATGATATACAAAAATAAATTCAGAATGGATTAAAGACATACATGTAAGACCAGAAACCATAAAACTCCTAGAAAAAACATAGGCAGAACACTCTTTGACATAAATCATAGCAATATTTTTTTCAGGTCTGTCTCCTAAAGCAAAGGAAATAAAAGCAAAAATAAACAAATAGGACCTAATTAAACTGAAAAGCTTTTGCACAGCAAAGGAAACCATTGACAAAACAAAAGGCAACCTACAGAATGGGAGACAATATTTGTAAATGATATGACCAATAAGGGGTTAATAACCAAAATATATAAACATTTATAGTGTTTTTGAGTGTATCTCTTTATATAGCTCTTTTAGTGGTTGCTCTAGATATAACATTATACACACAAAACTTATCAGAATCTACTGGTGTCATCATTTTGCCAGTTTATGTGCAGTATAGAAACCTCACTTCCCTTTACATTTTTATCCTCCCTTGTTTATAATACGTAAAAATAATTATAGTATAGGTGAACTTATTATCATATAACACTTTATAATAAAATTACCTTAGATTATTCTTTTATATACATTTAGAACCACATTAGACAGTTACAATTTTTGTTTCAACCATCAACATAATTTAGAACTTTAGAAGAGAGGGAAAGTCTATTGTATTTACCCATATTTCTGCTTACCAAGTTCTTTATTTATTCCTGATTGTTTTAGTTCCCACCTGCTGTTGTAATAAATCACCACAAATATTTTGGAATAAACAACACAAATTTATTTTCTTTTAGTTCTAGAGGTCTGAAGTTTGAAATAAATTTCACTCGGTTAAAAGCTGAGGCATCAGTAAGGCTGCATTTTTTTCCTGAAGGTTCTTGAGGAGAATCTGTTTCCTTCACTTTTCCTGCTTTTGGTGGCCACCTGCATTTCTTGGCTTGTTTTGTCTTTCTACTCTGGCAAGGTGCAGCTCTAAAATTTTGTTGTTTTCCCCAACCCAAGTTAGGATCTGTGCTGCTGGCTAATAAATTCCCAGGTAGATATCCATGAATCTTGCTCTATTTTCACTTTCCCTGGAACTCAGTCCCTCCAGTTATGATCAATGACACTGCCATCACTTTCTCCTGAGACATAGTTTATCTCTATGTGTTCTAGTTCCTAAGACAAGATTTCTGGGTTTTGGTCTTTGGTTTTTAGTCCTGCTTCCTTGTTTTTCTCTAGTTACAACCACAGGCTAATATATGTGGATGCGTCTCCCTGACGATACCTATCTGTTGCCTGGACTCTTGGTTATGTCTAGCCCTGATGTCATATCTGTGCACTGTATCGACCTTCTGGGGCCCTTGCTTTTCCCTTGAAATACTGTAGCCTTTAATGTATCTTGAACATGACTCAGCTTCCTATGCCCTTTAAACATATCCTTACTGTCACTGCCCAGGTACCATTTTGCTCTCATAGTTGAATTTCATTTAACATAGAATTTTAAATTTCAATGAAAATGGAAGATAATCTTGCAAAGAAAACTAACCTAAGGATAGCTAATTCAGCTCCATCAATTTTTTTATACACCAAGTTCTCCCTTTTTAAACTTATAGTGACCTAACTATGACACATTCTTGTGGTATAGTGGCTCTGGTATCCCGTGCAATTCTGTGCCTGCGTTCAGCTCGTAAATTATTTCATGCTTTGGTTTTAGCGTTTAGAGTTTCACATTTGAGTTTAGGGTTTCAGATTATAATTTTTACTGCTGATAGTCATTGTGCCATTTACTCAGGAGGCCATAGAATATGAGGCAAAATAAAGCTCCAACTCCAGAGTCAGACTTCCTGGGATGAAGCTTTCTTCCATCAGTTACTAACAATGTGAACTTGGGCAGTGATTTCATCTCTCTAAGCACATTTATTATTATAAACTGAGAATAACAATAATAATGGCATTTGTATATTAGATTTTTAATGAAGACTAAATCAAATACTGTATATAAAGGTAAGTACCACAGTTCCTTCATGTAATAACTTCCCAATAGATGCTGTGTTTTTTAATTACTTATTTGTGGCAAAACTGCAAACTCAGAATTTTAGCTAAGCTTAACATATCAGTTAATTTTACCAATGATTAAGGTTTGATTAGTTTTACGTTTCGCAGATAACCAAAGAGGTCTATTTATTAACTGTCCACCACACACCTGAAGGATAGTCCTCCATCAACAATGAATCTACTTTTTGGTTACAAATTGCATATGAACCTTCACTTCCAAAACCAGGCATAGATGTGGTTCTCAGAGTGCATCGCCAGAGAAGGTGTCAGAAATGCAAGTTCTTGGGCCCCCCTCCTCACTACTGAATCAGAAGCTTGGGGAGTGAGGTTCAGTAATCTGTGCTTCCACAAGCCCTGCAGGGGATTCTGATATACAGTCAAGTTTGAGAACCACTGTTAGATGAGGATTTGAACTGCTTCATGCAGTTCCTGTCTCACTGCTCTTGCTGTGGTGTTCACTGTTCTTCCTGCTGACATGCTCATCATATAACATTAGCTGATTAGGAAACTAAAAGGCCCAGCATAGAATTAAATGCTTACATTAGATTTAGGTGGAAAACCATTTTTATCTAAAGGCAGGGGATAGCTAATGGCTGAAGCAAGCAGTCACGTCTCCTGTGAATAATCACTGGAAATGCCTATTTCATTTGATTATCTGCTTCTCTGTTCAATAGCAACAACCAAGGCCTGAGAATCTTTATTTTCCTTCTGGGGAGATAATCCCTGAGAAACTGGGATTTGTTAGTGTCTATGACTGCCTTGTGCATTGTTATTTTAAGGGGCCTTTTAATTTAATCTTAGTATAATCTTTTTTTTTGGTTAGTGTTTCAGTGCTTATATCAACACATGAATAAGCTTAGAGTGACTGCTTAAAAGCATTTCGGTAGAGCCTAGGCAGTTGTAAATATAATGTCATTTATTATGAACAGATAATTTCTGGATAAACAGTAATTCAGTTGCTAAAGGCTATCATTGTTGTGTTTTCACATTCTCTAAGCACGCAAAGTGAAGCATAAATATTACATAGAATTGAGAATTGTGATATTGGATCTTATGTAAATTGAGTATATGAATTCTCAAGAAATAGCATGTTCTTTCCATTTACTTTTATGGGAATCCTAATATATTGGAAAACCCGAGGAGAGAATTAGTCTTAGAACAGACAGGCCTGCACAACACCAGGTCTGCCACCTCCTTGACGAGGAGTTTGGGTAACCTTTTTAATATCCCAAAACTCTGATTCCTCTTATTTAAAATGAAGACAAGAAGGCCAATTTCAGAGGGTATTAAGGATTAAATGAAATAATACAGGTAAAGGTCTGGCATAGGGTAAAATCTCAAGAAATATTGTCATTATTTCTGAGGCATTTTATACATTAGGTAGTTTTGATTTGCATTTAGTAATCTTTGTAATTGATAAGACAGTTTATATACCTCTTCATTTTTGGATCCATGTTTGAGTTTTCAGTTTTCCTATGAGTTATGTAGGATAGATCTCTTTATTAGTTTTTTTCTTTAATGGAAGTGTTTAATGACACTGATTGCCAGCTTTGACACAGATTCATAAAACTTTAGAATCAGATCTAGGAGTGATTGATCTTGGAGGCCATCTAGTTCAAGCTCCACCTTTAATAAATAAAGAATCTGAGGCCCTGACAGAGGAAATGACATACCCAAGGCCCCAGAGCTAGTCGTAGGCACAATGCTATCTGTTCCCTATTAGCTGGTAACCTGTTATGTGGCAGGGAGAAACAGATCTTCTCAAATGTCCAAAGAACCTTAGCTTGTCCCATGAGGCCCTACCTGATGTGGCCTCCTCTTATTTCCAGCTTCATCTTCACTATTTCCTGCCTCACACATCATGATTCTGCAATATATATAATACTGAGGGTTTTCTTTATTCCAGTTCTAATGACATTATCTTCTTTTCCTGAAAGACTCTTTCCACCCTTCCCTATTTCCAACTCATTATTTCTAACTGTGAATCACAGAATAGGAGTCTTTGAAGCTCCCACAGTCCCGTCCCCATATCCCACCCCCTCATACAGCAAGACCTCCCAGGCTGTGAGGTACCACACTGTGTTATAATGATATACTGATATGTCTGGTTAGTTTATTACAAAACTCTCAAGTGCTGGTAACATGTCATTTTTTTCTCTATTTTCAGTAACTACTGTAGCATCTGGCAAATTTTTAAAATTTATTTTTATTATTTTTTTCACATCTTTATTGGAGTATAGTTGCTTTACAATGGTGTGTTAGTTTCTCCTGTATAACAAACTGAATCAACTATATGTATACATAAATACCCATATCCCCTCCCTCTTGTGTCTCCCTCCCACCCTCCCTATCCCACCCCTCTAGGTGGTCACAAAGCACTGAGTTGATCTCCCTGTGCTATGCAGCTACTTCCCACTAGCTATCTATTTTACATTTGGTAGTGTGTATATGTCAATGCTGCTCTCTCACTTTGACCCAGCTAACCCTTCCGACTTCTGGTGTCCTGAAGTCCATTCTCTATGTCTGCATCTTTATTCCTGTCCTGTCCCTCGGTTCATCAGAACTATTTTTTTTAGATTCCATATATATGTGTTAGCATTCGGTATTTGTTTTTATTTTTCTGACTTACTTCACTCTGTATGACAGACTCTAGGTCCATCCACCTCACTACAGATAGCTCAATTTCGTTTCTTTTTATGGCTGAGTAATATTCCATTGTATATATGTGCCACATCTTCTTTATCCATTCATCTGTCGCTGGACACTTAGGTTGCTTCCATGTCCTATCTGTTGAAAATAGTGCTGCAATGAACATTGTGGTATATGCCTCCTTTTGAATTATGGTTTTCTCAGGGTATATGCCCAGTAGTGGGACTTCTGGGTCATATGGTAGTTCTATTTCTGGTCTCTTAAGGAACCTCCATACTGTTCTCCATAGTGGCTGTATCAGTTTACATTCCCACCAAACAGTGCAAGAGGGTTACCTTTTCTCCACACCCTCTCCAGCATGTATTGTTTGTAGACTCTTTGATGATGGCCATTCTGACTGGTGTGAGGTGATACCTCATTGTAGTTTTGATTTGCATTTCTCTAATGATTAGTGATGTTGAGCATCCTTTAATGTGTTTGTTGGCAACATGTGTATCTTCTTTGGAGAAATGTTGATTTAGGTCTTCTGCCCACTTTTGGATTGGGTTATTTGCTTTTTTTATATTGAGCTGCATGAGCTGCTTGTATATTTTGGAGATTAATCCTTTGTCAGTTGCTTCGTTTGCAAATATTTTCTCCCATTCTGAGGGTTGTCTTTTTGTCTTGTTTATGGTTTCCTTTGCCGTTCAAAAGCTTTTAAGTTTCATTAGGTCCCATGTGTTTATTTTTGTTTTTATTTCCATTTCTCTAGGAGGTGGGTCAAAAAGGATCTTGCTGTGATTTATGTCACAGAGTGTTCTGCCTATGTTTTCCTCTAAGAGTTTGATGGTGTCTGGCCTTACATTTACGTGTTTAATCCATTTTCAGTTTATTTTCGGATGCGGTGTTAGGGAGTGTTCTAATTTCATTCTTTTACATGTAGCTGTCCAGTTTTCCCAGCACCACTTATTGAACAGGCTATCTTTTCTCCATTGTATATTCTTGCCTCCTTTATCAAAGATAAGGTGACCATATGTGCATGGGTTGATCTCTGGGCTTTCTATCCTGTTCCATTGAGCTATGATTCTGTTTTCATGCCAGTACCATACTGTCTTGATTGTTGTAGCTTTGTAGTATAGTCTGAAGTCAGAGAGCGTGATTCCTCCAGCTCTGTTTTTCTTTCTCAAGATTGCTTTGGCTATTTGGGGTCTTTTGTGTTTTTATACAAATTGTGAAATTTTTTGTCCAAGTTCTGTGAAAAATGCCATTGGTAGTTTGATAGGGATTGCATTGAATCTGTAGAATTCTTTGGGTAGTATAGTCATTTTCACAATGTTGATTCTTCCAATGCAAGAACATGGTATATCTCTCCATCTGTTTGTATCGTCTTTAATTTCTTTCATCAGGGTCTTATAGTCTTCTGCATATAGGTCTTTTGTCTCCTTAGGTAGGTTTATCCCTAGGTGTTTTATTATTTTTGTTGCAATGGTAAATGGGAGTGTTTCCTAAATTTCTCTTTCAGAGTTTTCATCATTAATGTATAGGAATGCAAGTGACCGTTTTACTTCTTCTTTTCTGATTTTGATTCCTTTTATTTCTTTTTCTTCTCTGATTGCTGTGGCTAAAACTTCCAAAACTATGTTGAAAAATACTGGTGACAGTGGGCAACTTTATTTTGTTCCTGATCTTAGTGGAAATGTTTTCAGTTTTTCGCCATTGAGAATGATGTTGGCTATGGGTTTGTCATATATGGCCTTTATTATGTTGAGGTAAGTTCCTTCTATGCGTAGTTTCTGGAGGGTTTTCTTCATAAATGAGTGTTGAATTTTGTCAAAAGCTTTTTCTCTGTCTATTGAGATGGTCATATGGTTTCTGTCCTTCAATTTGTTAATATGGTGTATCACATTGATTGATTTGCATATATTGAAGAATCCTTGCATTCCTGGGATAAACCCCACTTGATCATGGTGTATGATCCTTTTAATGTGCTTTTGGATTCTGTTTGCTAGTATTTTGTTGAGGATTTTTGCATCTATGTTCATCAGTGATATTGGCCTATAGTTTTCTTTTTTTGTGGCATCTTTGTCTGGTTTTGCTATCAGGGTGAGTGTGGCCTCATAGAATGAATTTGGGAATGTTACTCTCTCTGCAGTATTTTGGAAGAGTTTGAGAAGGATAGGTGTTAGCTCTTCCTTAAATGTATGATAGAATTTGCCTGTGAAACCATCTGGTCCTGGGCTTTTGTTGGTTGGAAGATTTTAAATCACAGTCTCAATTTCAGTGCTTGTGATTGGTCTGTTTATATTTTCTATTTCTTCCTGGGTCAGTCTTGGCAGGTTGTCCTTTTCTAAGAATTTTTCCATTTTTTCCAAGTTTTCCATTTTATAGGCATAGAGTTGCTTGTAGTAATCTCCCATGGTGCTTTCTATATCTGCATTCAGTTGTTACTTGTCCTTTTTCATTTCTATTTCTGTTGATTTCAGTCTTCTCCCTTTTTTTTCTTGATGAGTCTGACTAATCGGTTATCAGTTTTGTGTATCTTCTCAAAGAACCAGCTTTTAGTTTTATTGATCTTTTCTTTTGTTTCCTTCATTTCTTTTTCATGCCTTTCTTTTATTGTTTGTTTTTTTTAACATCTTTATTGGAGTAAAATTGCTTTACAGTGGTGTGTTAGTTACTTCTTATAACAAAGTGACTCAGTATATTTCATTTATTTCTGATCTGATCTTTATGATTTCTTTCCTTCTTCTAATTCTAGTTTCTTTGTTCTTTCTGTAATGGCTTTAGGTGTAAGCTTAGGTTGCTTATTTGAGATTTTTGTTGTTTCTTGAGGTAGGATTGTATTGCTGTAAAATTCCCTCTTAGAACTGCTTTTGCTTTTGGTTCATCGTGTTTTCATTGTCATTTGTTTCTAGGTATTTTTTGAGTTCCTCTTTGATTTCTTCAGTAATCTCTTCGTTATTTAGTAGCATATTGTTTAGCCTCCATGTGTTTGTAGTTTTGTATATTTTTTTCCTGTAATTGATATCTAGTCTCATAGTGTTGTGGTCTGAAAAGATACTTGATATGATTTCAGTTCTCTTAAATTTACCGAGGCTTGCTTTATGACCCAAGATGTGATCTATCCTGGAGAATGTTCCTTGAACACTTGAGAAGGAAGTGTATTCTGTTGTTTTTGGATGGAGCATCCTATAAATATCAATTAAGTCCATCATGTCTAATGTATCATCTAAAGCTTGAGTTTCCTTATTTATTTTCATTTTGGAAGATCTGTCCATTGGTGAAAGTGGGGTGTTAAAGTCCCCTACTATGATTGTGTTACTGTTGATTTCCCCTTTTATGGCTGTTAGCATTTGCCTTATGTATTGAGGTGCTCCTATGGTGGGTGCATGAATATTTACAATTGTTATATCTTCTTCTTGGATTGATACCTTGATCATTATGTAGTGTCCTTCTTTGTCTCTTGTAATATTCTTTATTTAAAGTCTATTTTGTCTGATATGAGAATTGCTACTCCAGCGTTCTTTTGATTTCCATTTAGTTTAGGTAAAGCTTAGGGTACGGGTTAAGGTTAGGGAATGGGTATGGTTTAGGGTACAGGTTAGGGTATGACAACAGGTTAGGATAAGTGTAAGTGTTAGGGTACGGGTTAGTGTTAGTGTATAGGTTAGGATTAGGGTATGGGTTAGGGTAAGGCTTAGGGTAAGGGTTGGGGTAGGGTTATGGTTAGGGAATGGGTACGTTTTAGGGTATAGGTTAGGGTATGCGTAAGGGTAAGGCTTAGGGTATGGGTTGGGGTTACGGCTAGGGTTAGGGTTACGGTTAGGGAACGGGTATGGTTTAAGGTACAGGTTAGGGTACGACAACAGGTTAGAGTTAGGATATGTGTTAGAGTACGGGTTAGTTTTAGTGTATGGGTTAGGATTAGGGTACAGGTTATGGTAACGCTTAGGGTAAGGGTTAGGGATAGGGAAAGGGTACGGTTTAGGGTACAGGTTAGGGTACGAAAATGGGTTATGGTTAGGGTACGTGTTAGGTTACAGGTTTGTGTTCGTGTATGGGTTAGGATTAGGGTAAGGCTTAGGGTAAGGGTTAGGGTTAGGGAAAGGGTATGGTTTAGGGTACAGGTAAGGGTACAACAACGTGTTACGGTTAGGGTTCGTGTTATGCTATGTGTTAGTGTACGTGTTAGGATTAGGTTACGGGATAGGGTAAGGCTTAGGGTAAGGGATAGGGTTAGGGTTAGGGAACGGGTACAGTTTAGGGTACAGGTTAGGGCACGACAACAGGTTAGTGTTAGGATATGTGTTAGGGTACGGGTTATTTTTAGTGTATGGGTTACGATTAGGGTACCGGTTACGGTAAGGCTTAGGCCAAGGGTTAGGGTTAGGGCTATGGTTAGGGAACGGGTACGATTTAGAGTATAGGTTAGGGCATGACAACGTGTTACAGTTAGGGTACGTGTTAGGGTATGGGTTAGTGTTAGTGTATGGGTTAGTATTAGGGTACGGGTTAGGGTATGGCTTAAGGTAAGGGTTAGGTTTAGGGTTAAGGTTCGGTTTAGGGTCAGGGTTAGGGATCGGGTATGGTTTTGGGTACAGGTTAGGGTATGACAATGGTTAGGGTATGTATTAGGGTATGGGTTAGTGATAGTGTGCATGTTAGGATTAGGGTATGGTTTAGGGTAAGGCTTAGGGTAAGGGTTAGGGTTAGGGTTTGGGTTAGGGAAGCGGTACGGTTTAGGGTATAGGTTATGGTACGACAACGGGTTAGGTTTAGGGTAAGTGTTAAGGTACGGGTTGGTGTTAGTGTACAGATTAGGATTAGGGTACGGCTTCGGGTAAGGGTTAGGGTTAGGGTTAGGGAACGGGTATGGTTTAGGGTACAGGTTAGTGTACGACAATGGGTTAGGATTGGCGTACGTGTTAGGGTACGGGTTAGGGTAAGGCTTAGTGTAAGGGTTAGAATTAGGGTTAGGGAATGAGTACTGTTTAGGGTACAGTTTAGGGTATGACAACGGGTTAGTGTTAGGGTACGTGTTAGGGTATGGGTTAGTGTTAGTGTACGGGTTAGGATTAGGGTACGGGTTATGGTAGGGCTTAGGGTAGGGGTTAGTGTTAGGGAATGGGTATGGTTTAGGGTACAGGTTAGTGTACGACATCAGGTTAGGTTTAGCGTATGTGTTAGGGTACAGATTAGTGTTAGTGTACTGGTTATGATTAGGGTACGGGTTAGGGTAAGGCTTAGGGTAAGGGTTAGGTTTAGGGAATGAGTACGTTTTAGTGTACAGGTTACTGTACGACAAGGTGTTAGGGTTAGGGTATGTGTTAGTGTACAGGTTAGTGTTAGTGTATGGGTTAGTATTAGAGTACGGGTTAGGGTAATGCTTAAGGTAAAGGTTAGGTTTACAGTTAAGGTTAGGGTTAGGGTTAGGAAATGGGTACGGTTTCGGGTACAGGTTAGGGTATGACAACGGGTTAGGGTTAGGCTACGGGTTAGGGTACCAGTTAGTGTATGGTAACCCATAGTCTATGGGTTACGATTAGGGTATGGGTTAGGGTAAAGTTTTGGGTAAGGGTTAGGTTTAGGGTTAGGGTTAGGGAATGGGTACGGTTTAGCATACAGGTCAGTGTATGACAATGTGTTAGGGGTAGGGTACGTGTTAGGGTATGGGTTAGGGTAAAGTTTTGGGTAAGGGTTAGGTTTAGGGTTAGGGTTAGGGAATGGGTACGGTTTAGCATACAGGTCAGTGTACGACAATGTGTTAGGGGTAGGGTAGGTGTTAGGGTATGGGTTAGTGTTAGTGTATGGGTTAGTATTAGGGTAAGGGTTAGGGTAAAGCTTGGGGTAAGTGTTAGGTTTAGGGTTAGGGTTAGGGAACGGGTACGGTGTAAGGTAGAGGTTAGGGTACGACAATGTGTTATTGTTAGGGTTAGGGTTAGGGAATGTGAACGGTTTAGGGTACAGTTGAGGGTATGACAATGGGTTAGGGTTAGGGTACGTGTTAGGGTACGGTTAGTGTTAGGGTACGGGTTAGTGTTAGTGTACGGGTTAGGATTAGGTTACGGCTTAGAGTAAGGCTTAGGGTAAGGGTTAGGGTTAGGGTAAGGGTTAGGGAATGGGTACGTTTTAGGGTACAGGTCAGTGTATGACAACGGGTTAGTGTTAGGGTACGGGTTAGTGTTAGTGTACAGGTTCGGGTTAGGGTACAGATTAGGGTAAGGGTTAGGTTTAGGGTTAGGGTTAGGGTTAGGGAATGGGTACGTTTTAGGGTACAGGTCAGTGTATGACAACGGGTTAGTGTTAGGGTACGGGTTAGTGTTAGTGTACAGGTTCGGGTTAGGGTACAGATTAGGGTAAGGGTTAGGTTTAGGGTTAGGGTTAGGGTTAGGGAACGGGTACAGTTTAGGGTACATGTTATGGTACGGCAACAGGTTAGATTTCTGATATGTTTTAGGGTACTGTTTAGTTTTATTGTACGGGTTAGGATTAGGGTACGGGTTACGGTAAGGCTTAGGGTTAGGGTTAGGCTTAGGTCTTTTGTCTTTAACAGGTTAGATTTCTGATATGTTTTAGGGTACTGTTTAGTTTTATTGTACGGGTTAGGATTAGGATACGGGTTACGGTAAGGCTTAGGGTTAGGGTTAGGGTTAGGCTTAGGTCTTTTGTCTTCCTAGGTAGGTTTATTCCTAGGTATTTTATTATTTTTGTTGCAATGATAAATGGGAGTGTTTCCTTAATTTCTCTTTCTGATCTTTCATTGTTAGTGTATAGGAATGCAAGATATTTCTGTGCATTAATTTTGTATCTTGCAACTTTATCAAATTCATTGATTAGTTTTAGTAGTTTTCTGGTGGCATTTTTAGGATTCTCTGTATAGTATCTTGTCATCTGCAAACAGTGACAGTTTTACTTCTTTTCCAATTTGTATTTCTTTTATTATTTTTCTTCTCTGATTGTCGTCACTAGGACTTCCATAACTATGTTGAATAATAGTGGTGAGAGTGGACAACCTTGTGTTGTTCCTGATCTTAGAGGAAATGCTTTCAGTTTTTCACCTTTGCGAATGATGTTTGCTATGGGTTTGTCGTATATGGCCTACATTCTGTTGAGGTAGGTTCCCTCTGAGCCCACTTTCTGGAGAGTTTTTATCATAAATTGGTGTTGAATTTTTTGTCAAAAGCTTTTTCTGAATCTATTGAGATGATCATATGGTTTTTATTTTTCAGTTTGTTAATATGGTGTATCACATTGATTGGTTTGCATATATTGAAGAATCCTTGCATCCCTCGAATAAATCCCACTTGATCATGGTGTATGATCCTTTTCATGTGTTCTTGGATTCGGTTTGCTAGTGGTTTGTTGAGAATTTTTACATCTATATTCATCAGTGATATTGGTCTGTAATTTTCTTTTTTTGTAGTATTTTCTCTGGTTTTGGTATCAGGGTGATGGTAGCCTCATAGAATGAGTTTGGGAGTGTTCCTTCCTCTGAAGGTTTTTGGAAGAGTTTGAGAAGGATGGGTGTTAGCTCTTCTCTAAATGTTTGATAGTTTTCCCCTGTGCAGACATCTGATCCTGGACTTTTGTTTGTTGCAAGATTTTTAATCACAGTTTCCATTTTACTACTTGTGATTGGTCTGTTCATATTTTGTATTTCTTCCTAGTTCAGTCTTGGAAGGTTATACATTTCTCAGAATTTGTCCATTTCTTCCAGGTTGTCCATTTTGTTGGCATAGAGTTGCTTGTAGTAGTCTCTTAGAATGCTTTGTTTTTCTGCGGTGTCTGTTGTAACCTCTCCTTTTTCGTTTTAAATTTTATTGATTTGAGTGTTCTCCCTCTTTTTCTTGATGAGTCTGACTAATGGCTTATCAATTTTGTTTATTTTCTCAAAGAACCAGCTTTTAGATTTATTGATCTTTGCTATTGTTTTCTTTGTTTGTATTTCATATATTTCTGCTCTGATCTTTATGATTTCTTTCCTTCTGCTAACTTTGGGTTTTGTTTGTTCTTCTTTCTCTAGTTCCTTTAGGTGTAAGGCTAGATTGTTTATTCTTGTTTCTTGAGGTAGGCTTGTATAGCTCTAAACTTCCCTTTAGAACTGCTTCTGCTGCATCCCATAGGTTTTGAATCGTCGTGTTTTCACTGTTATTTTTCTCTAGGTATTTTTTGATTTCCTCTTTGATTTCTTCAGTGATCTCTTGGTTATTTAGTAACATATTGTTTAGCCTCCATGTGTTTGTTTTTTTTAGCTTTTTTCCCCTATAATTCATTCCTAATCTCATAGCGTTGTGCTCAGAAAAAGTGCTTGATATGATTTCTGTTTTCTTAAATTTACTGAGGCTTGAATTGTGACCCAGGATGTGATCTCTCCTGGAGAATGTTCCATACGCACTTGAGAAGAAAGTGTAATCTGCTGCTTTTGGATTGAATGTCCTATAAATATCAATTAAATCTGGTCTATTGTGTCATTTAAAGCTTCTGTTACCTTATTAATTTTTTGTTTGGATGATGTGTCCATTGGTGTAAGTGAGGTGTTAAAGTCCCCCACTATTACTGTGTTACTGTCAATTTCCTCTTTGATAGTTGTTAGCAGTTGCCTTATGTATTGAGGTGCTCTTATGTTGGGTGCATGTATATTTATAATTGTTATATATTCTTCTTGGATTGATACCTGGATCATTATGTAGTGTCCTTCCTTGTCTCTTGTAACATTCTTTATTTTAAAGTCTATTTTATCTGGTATGAGTATTGCTACCCCAGCTTTCTTTTAATTTCCATTTGCATGGAATATATTTTTCCATACCCTCACTTTCCGTCTGTATGTGTCCCTAGGTCTGAAGTGGGTGTCTTGTACACAGCATATATATGGGTCTTGTTTTTGTATCCATTCAGCAAGCCCGTGTCTTTTGGTTGGAGCATTTAACCCATTCATGTTTAAGGTAATTATCAATATGCATGTTCCTGTGACCATTTTCTTAATTGTTTTGGGTTTGTTTTTGTAGATCCTTTTCTTCTGTTGTGTTTCCCACTTAGAGAAGTTTCTTTAGCATTTGTTGTAGAGATGGTTTGGTGGTGCTGAATTCTCTTAGCTTTTGCTTGTCTGTAAGGGTTTTGACTTCTCCATGGTATCTGAATGAGATTCTTGCTGGGTAGAGTAATCTTTGTTGTAGGTTCTTCCCTTTCATCACTTTAAGTATATCATGCCACTCCCTTCTGGCTTGGAGAGTGTCTGTTGAGAAATCAGCTGTTAACCTTATGGGAGTTCCCTTGTATGTTATTTGTCATTTTTCCCATGCTTTCAATAATTTGTCTTTAATTTTTTCCAATTTGATTACTATGTGTCTCGACATGTTTCTCATTGGCTTTATCCTGTATGGGACTCTCTGTGCTTCCTGGACTTGGGTGGCTATTTCCTTTCCTGTTAAGGAAGTTTTCAACTATAATCTCTTGATATACTTTCTCTGGTTCTTTCTCTCTCTCTTCTCCTTCTGGGACCCCATAATGAGAATGTCGTTGCGTTTAATGTTTTCCCAGATGTCTCTTAGTCTGTCTTCATTTCTTATCATTGTTTTTTCTTTATTCTGTTCTGCAGCAGTGAATTCCAGCATTCTGTCTTCCTGGTCACTTATCCGTTCTTCTGCCTCAGTTTTTCTGCTATTGATTCCTTCTAGTGTAGTTTTCATTTCAGTTATTGTATTGTTCATCTCTGTTTGTTTGTTCCTTAATTCTTCTAGGTCTTTGTTCATAATTTCTTGCATCTTCTTGATCTTTGCCTCCATTCTTTTTCCAGGGTCCTGGATTATCTTCACTATCATTATTCTGAATTCTTTTTCTGGAAGGTTGCCTATCTCCACTTCATTCAGTTGTTTTTCTGGGGTTTTATCTTGTTCCTTCATCTGATACATAGCTCTCTGCCTTTTCATCTTGTCTCTCTCCCTGTGAATGTGGTTTTTGGTCCACAGGCTGCTGGATTGTAGTTTCTTTTGCTTTTGCTGTCTTCCCTCTGGTGGATGAGGCTATCTAAGAGGCTGGTGGAAGTTTTCTTATGGGAGGTACTGGTGGTAAGTAGAGCTGACTGCTGCTCTGCTGGGCAGAGCTCAGTAAAACTTTAATCTGCTTGACTGTTGATGGGTGGGGCTGGGTCCCCTCCCTGTTAGTTGTTTGGCCTGAGGCAACCCAACACTGGAGCCTACCTGGGCTCTTTGGTGGAGCTAATTGCAGACTCTGGTAAGGCTCACGCCAAGGAGTGCTTCTCAGAACTTCTGCTGCCACTGTCCTTGTCCCCTTGGTGAGCCACAGCCACACCCCGCCTCTGCAGGAGACCCTCCAACACTAGCAGGTAGGTCTGTTCAGTCTCCCCTGGGGTCACTGCTCCTTCCCCTGGGTCCCAGTGTGCAGACTACTTTGTGTGTGCCCTCCAAGAGTGGAGTCTCTGTTTCTCTCAGTCCTGTCAAAGTCCTGCAGTCAAATCCCACTAGGCTTCAAAGTCTGATTCTCTAGGATTTCCTGATCCTGTTGCTGGACCCCCAGGTTGGGAAGCGTGACATGGGGCTCAGAACCTTCACTCCAGTGGGTGGACTTCTGTGGTATAAGTGTTCTCCAGTCTGTGAGTCACCTACCCATCAGTTATTGGATTTGATTTTACTGTGATTGCGCCCCTCCTACCATCTAATTGTGGCTTCTCCTTTGTCTTTGGATGTGGGGTATCTTTTTTAGTGAGTTCCAGTGTCTTCCTATTGATGATTGTCCAGCAGCTAGTTGTGATTCTGGTGTTCTTACAAGATGGAGTGAGAGCACGTCCTTCTACTCTGCTATCTTGGTTCCTCTCCTCTTTCATGTGCTTTTAAAAGTATTTTATGCTCATTGAGAAAAGTTTAGAGGGGTTGGAAAATACCAATAAATAAAAAACATAACTGGCTCCTTTGAGGCTGTCACCCAATTATTAACATTTTGCCACAGTTTTTTCATGCTTTCATATATATCAAACTTTAGATGAATATATTCATTGATTATGCACCAGGCGCTGTTCTCAGTGTTGGGAAGATGTTGGGGGTAAGACAGTCAAAGTTACTGGTGTCATAGGCCTTAACCTTGAGTTAAGGAATAATCAATCAATAGGTAATCAAATAAATATTATAATTGCATGTGGGGATTAGTCTTGTTAGCAAAATAAAACATAAAATGGGATAATAAGATAGACAGCTCTGGGCAGTAGACAGGGAGTGGGGTGCAAGGATAGGTTAAAAGAGTGAAAATTGGCTTCTTTTGGGAGGTGACATTTGATCTAAGGCCTGCACAGGAAACAGAAGAGTCGTCCTCAAGTGGGAATAAGGCAGCTTTATGTGCTTTAGGACCAGAAGAAAGGCCTGTTTGGCTGGATTATTGTGAATAAAATGGAGGAGGAGATAAAGCTGAAAATATAGGCAGACATGAGATTTTTCAGGGTCTTGAGGACCTGGAACGAATTTGGATTTGAATTGTGATGGTAAGCTCTTGAGAGATGATGTCATTTGATTTCTGTTTAAAGAGGTTCATTTTGGTTGCTCTGTAGGAATGGAGCATTAACACCAAGAAATAGTGTATTAGTCAGGACAGGTTAACTGCTGTAACAAGTAGCTCCCATTTCTCAGTGGCTTAGCATAGTGTAAGGTCGCTGCTTCCTCACGTCATTGGTCAGTACAGCTCATGGGGGAAGGCTTTATTCCACACTGTGTTTTTGGGTCTCAGGCTCCTTTTATCATGTGATGCTACCATCTTAATTCAACACATGGCCTCCAAGGTTGTTGCAAGAGGAGGAGGAGAGTGAATGGGATTTCAGCAGGGCTCCTGGAAGTGGACTGCAAATGGCCACTTACTACTGGCCAGAATTCAGTCACAGTGTTCAAATTTACCTTCAAGGATAGTGGGAAATGGCATTTTCCTTTCTGTGTCTTTCCTTGTCTCTGCAACACAGGAAACAAGCTAGGAGGCCATTGCAACAGTCCAGGCAAGAAGCTATAATGGTTTGGGCTGTTGGTTCATTAAACAAATATTTACTGAGCACCTTATATGGACTAAACCTTGTTCTGGGTGTGGAAACATAGTGGAGAATAAGACAAAATTTCTGCCCTCATAGAGCTTATGCTCTCGTTGTAGAGAGAAAACTACAACAACAGCAACAATGGCAAACCAAATACACACACACAGACACACACACACTCACACACTAAATTAGAAAGATATTGTAATGAATAAAGTAAGATAGAGTGATAGTAAGGTAAAATATATTGTGGCTATATATACATTTGTATATATATTTCCATGTATATATATACTTTTACAAAAGTTAAATCTCACTTTATGGGTATAGTATTTTTACAGATTTCTCTAGTGTGTGTATTAATCAGTATATGCTCATTTCTACTAGAAAAATACCCAGAAACCTGTTTCCATTTAAACCGTAGATGTCAAAACTTACCTTTTGGAAAAGATAACACTTTCATGAGTTTCCCTGCCTATCCACCTTCTGCTATTTTTTAGACTCTTGTCCTGGGTGCTGAGCCTCTGAGGCATTCAAATCACTCTCTAGGAAATGCCTTGGTAACTTTTCTCATGAGACCCATCTTCAGCCTCATGACATAGATAGCTCCCCAAATATGCCCCTTTTCCCCAAATGCCCACTCCTCCTCAGTCTCAGGTTTCCTTTCATTGACATTTTAATACATATGGCCTTATTTCTAAATATCTTTTTGGCTATGAGATGCTCAGTTTTATATGTAGCAATGATAATTGAAATAAAACGGGGTATTGAGGTCTGGAGAAGAACAAGGAAGTAAGTGTCAGCAGATGTAAGGTTTTTGTAATGAAGTCTTCGAAGAGATAAAGATGCTGAAAGGAGGGAACAGAGAGACGAGCCTCAAACCTGTGATCCTGCAGCTGCTAGAAGGGAAGGCTCCAGCTGTGTTCTGAGGTGTTTCCACTGAGAACTAGTGACAGTCAGGGTCAACTACTTTGACATAGTTTTTTTTTTTTTTAACCAAATCCAAAAAGCATTGAACTTTGGACAGACAAATAGGAGGAGAAAGAAAGGGATATTATATTCAATGAAATTAAATTAATTGCCAACATGTAATTAAAATGTGACAAAAGCAGATCCTGATAACTTTGGGAAGTTCAAAGAACAACAAATGGAAGTTTATTGTGCATTCCGCATCATTTCTATTTTAAAAGGTATACAAACTTATTCAGTTGGAATGTGGTATTATTTTATTTTAGAGAATAGAAAAATGCATATGAAGGTTTTCACAATTTCCATTGTGTCTTGCTCCTCACTTCTGTATCCCTAAAACATTTTCATTGTTTCACTGCCAGTTTTCTACCACAGATATTCTCAGGACACTAACTCTTAGGTTTGGGAATAAGTAATTATCTATATAGTTTATTAATGTAGTCACAAAATTAAAAGTGGATCATATTCTAAAAGTTCAGGTAATAGCGAGATGTATGTTTGGAAATAAGAAGCATAGCTGTGTGTGAATTAAGATAGCAAATCAAATCCCTGGTCAGCCTTAAACTACCCATTCAATATCCACTGAGCAGGTAGTATACCTTTTAAAATTTGGAATCAGAAGGAAGAAGAAGAAGAGAAAAATGAGTTCGTGATCCCCCCACAGGCCCCTAGGAAAATTTTGAAACAGGCGTTCTTTCATATACCCTCCCACCTTCCTTCTGTACTCCTCTCCCATTTCCTAATATTGCTCATCCCAGATGCCCTGATCTTAATATACTGATGTTGCTTTATGTTCCTCACTGGGGCATTCTGTTGAGGGATGCTTCACTGTCCCACTAAAAGTAATAAATGGTGGTCCAGAGTTAGCTCCCTCATTTTCTACTCCCCTTCCTCCTCCTTTCAGCAAACTTACTTTACATTTGCAAGACAGTTGGAGTGGATGATAAAGGCTCAACTCTTTCAGAAGCATTTGTAAATATTTTTTAAAAAGGTGTTTGATAACTCAATGCATATCCATTTAGTGGAGGTTTAGATCAATAAATTAAATAGGAGAATACACATGAAACACGGAGCATAGTGCCACGAACTTTCTACATGCTAATTCTCATCCAATTCCTAGTATTAAGTTAAACAAACTGAAAAAAATTTTTAAATTGCCTTGTGGAGAAGATACTGTGATTCATCACGGTGGTGTCGTATGTGTATTTTAGACCTTGTGAGGAGCACAGAGTCAGGGTGGGGAAAATTGTTGTGTGTAGGAGAAGGTGGGCCTCAGATAATCTGAATATAGTAGTTTTAGACTTCTTTGCAAGGTGGCACTCATAATCTTTCTTTGTTTCTATTTCGTTGAAGAAAAAGAGTCCTCTATTACATGACTATCTTTATGTTTCTGACAAATTGTTTTTTTGTATTTTGAAACATTATGCTAGAATGTCACTTGGGGTTTCTAGAGCCCTGGTATTCTTCCACATTTTTCTTGTTTATTGAACTTTACTACAAGCTTTAAACTTCTTCCTACCCTCATTGCAACCCGTAGAGTTTAAATTCCATACTCTTTGGTGGTCTTTGATAGGTTTAAATGTAGATGGAAGAACTCATTCTTACGAGTTACATCTAAGTTGGAAATGTCTTGTATATTTTACTTTTATGGTTTTGTTTGTTTTCTCATGCACATTTAAAAACCTCTGAATACCCAGGAAGAGTGTAATATGTAAATTTAGACCCAATTTAAGAAAAAAAAAAGTGAATTGAGGGTAAGAAATAATGCACGTATTTTCACACTATGTACAATATATGAAGGGCTGTTTTTTTTTTTTTTCTTTTGGTCATGATTCTACCTTTTGATTTCTTTAGAGGATATGCCAATGTCTCTAGATAAGTTGCCTTTTCTTATGTACAAGTTTCTTTTATAGATCTTAAGGTGTTTTAAATGTATTAATAATAAGTAGCATAATTCTATATTTATGTGTTTACCACATACACGTCAGAGTGCATATTCTTTGTATTTTCTGTTTTATAGGAAACAATTTTAATTTTTCCGTTTCACTTATCCTTTCTTAGTTGCCCATTGAAAGTTTGGCTATTCTATTAAGCTTCATTCAATTTTTTATTATAAATCTCACTTTTCTTTAAAACCCTTCTTCCAAAGTCTATCCTTTCTCATGTTATTGCTCCTTCTACAGACACTCATCAATATTTGAAAGCTGCTATATTATGAATTTTGGCCACCTGAGCTCTCCAACTTAGATATCTCATCTGGTCCATTTCTAGTTATAATTGCATCTGACCCTTCTGACTTCAACAGTCTGGATAAGGAGAAATCTTGTATTAGTTTCATAAAAACTGCTTTACTTTGTTTTTTTCTCATTGTTAAAGAGATACCTCCAAACCACTTTATTCAGCAGATTAATAATACCTTTTTTTTATCCATTGGTGGTAGTGGTGATATTTTATATGCTACATTAATTTCTGAACAGCAAACTTATTTTTTCTGAAAAGTTTAAAAATAGTTATTAGTATAGGTTCATTATAATAAAAGTTGTAAACAGACGAAAACAAAACTAACAAAAGGGAAAGTACCATTTCCTTTTCAAATGAATAGTTATTAAAATTGGAGTGTAAATATCCAAAATTTTATGAGCATATATATTTTTCTTTAACATATTAAATCTTATTGTAAAGAGCAGTCTTTTTATATTCAGAAGTGTGTCCCTATTTGAATTTGAAGCACAGAATGTTCCCTAAATTTCTAAGATGGAAATGAAATCAAAGGAGTCAGTTAGGAACTTGATTAGGGACTAAGTATATGGTATTAATATGAGTTTAGAATTTATGACAACTCCATTATGCTTCTGTCATAAAAGAAAGCTCACCATTTAGTGGGGTCTTAGGACTTGGTATAATCTGTAGTGAAATAATACATATATAGAAAAGGTGGGATAAATGGAGGAGATGAACTATGTGTCCATATGTCTGGCTATGCAGGCATGAGCTGAATGCTTTGAAGGTGGCATGTAGGAAAGCCTTTATTGGTAGTAGTATCACTGAAGAAGGTACTGGGACAATGTATTGAGTTAACACATTTATTCTGTCTGACTTTATTTAGAGGGCATCCTCGCTAAACTCTATTCAGTTTAAACAGTCCTATGCATTCTTCTTATTATTATTGGAATTCCTTACTATTGGAGTTCTAAAGAACACTTTGTCCACACACAACATTCTTTATGGCAGTCTAAATAATTTTTTATCATTTGCTTAGATTCTACCGATTAAGGAAATTGTACGACTTCATAAAAGATGAAGATTCCATCTTTTCCCATTAAAGATATATTTTACAGAGAAAAGAGGAAATGAACATGATTAAGCATATTTCATACCTCTAAATCCTTTTTCTGTAATAACATAAATTACTATACTGTAAGTCCCCTACACATGAACCTTCAAGTTGTGAAGTTTCAAAGATGCAAACGTGCGTTCATGTGTCCAATCATGTAAGTTATTTCACGTGTCTGGTGTGCATTGTCATGTGCGTGCATCCTCTACAAGTGGAGCAGGAAATGGCAAGGGGATTTTCTTTATTTGAGGAGGCACTGTTTGAGGCACAAGACCTGAATGTACAACGGTACCGAAGGTTGCAGCAGCTGTTCAGAATGCAATCCAGTGCTACTGTGTCACCTATAATGAGAAAAAAAGCTACTACCCAGACATCACTGGATCATTTTTTCAAGAGGGTAGTTAGAATTGAATCCAGCTAAGAGCCAGGACCTGTGCTGTCAACGTCAGTTGTGAGTGAAATTGCAGCTTGCCCTCCGTCTCCTATTGCTGATGATCCTTCAGCTCTACCATCTCCCACCTTCTCTCCCTCCTCCAGTCAGTAACTCTTCTTGCCTGTTCACTTGACGCCAACCCCTGTATGCTACCTGTTGTACTGTGCTACTGTACTTTTCAAGGTACTGTACTGTAAGATTAAAAATGTTTCCTTTATTTTTTTGTTTGTTTTTTACGTATTATATGTGTGGAATGCATTAGAAACCTATTACAGTACATTAATATATAGTCGATTGTGTTAGTTGGGTACCTAAGCTAACTTTGTTAGACTTATGAACAACTTGCACTTACAAACATGCTCTCAGAATGGAACTCGTTCATATGTAGGGGACTTACTGTATATGTTTTTGTTTTCATGGTTGTTAAATCTGATACTTATTATAGTTATATCATCTGAGTAAATTCATGATGACGTCACTTATTAATTCTTAAGTGCTTTGTGAGAAAAACTCCCCTATTAGCAGATAAGAATGGGGCTAACATGGAGAAAATCCAGCTTTTAAAATTCCAATTCTATATGATTCTACACAGTTGTGGTTAAATATCTCATGACAACTTTACAGATAAAACTCTAGAATGGTGACTGACTGAAAGGAACTTAATTTCCACTTGGCATTTGTCTTCTAATTGTTTAACAGTTCATCAGCAATGTTCTTTGCAAATAGCACAGTTTTTAGAAGACAGTACATAGCTCAATACAGATAAGCTACTGAAATTTTTAGCTAAAATGCTTCTGAAATATTTGGAAACTGAGAAAATATTGTAAGAGAACCAGCATAAAATTATAAAGTATCAGTAAATAACAAAGGCAACAAATTAATGGTGAAATCAGAAAATCATTTAGATAAAAGTGAATTTACTAAAATATGAAATTAACCATTTTCTGTATTAATGTTTGAAAGTCAGGAAAGTTTGCCTGCTTTGTTTTAATATTTGCGAGGAAAAACTGGACTTTGCCATTAACATAGTTGTACCATTTTAAAGATTAATGGAGTTTCAGTTTTCAAGAGGTTGCCAATTATTGAGATCTGTAAGGACTTCAGATGGCCATGGCTTTCTTGTCTGTTTTTTAAAGGTTATTGAATGTAAAGTCACCTCTAGGCTTCTGTACTGAGTACTTTATTACTTCTGTCTGACAACTTTCTGTAGTTGTCAACTCAGGGCAGATTTTATATCCCCAAACCTTGGCCTTGAATAAAGTAAGTCTGGATCCTCAGGTTAGACCACTGGTTCTTGTAATCTTGAAAGATGTCTGGAAGAAGAGTATTCCTTAAGGTCAGGCTTGGGCCAGGAAAATTCCTTATGCTCCCACAGTCTTTAAACTTGTAGACAAGATAGGTAATTTGTGAATATATCATTAATAGAATGTGTCATTTACTGAGCACCTTATGTGCCCATTTAGTTCTACAAATAACACCATGAAGTAAATACTTTATAGATGAGCAGATGCTCAGAGTGGTTAAGTGTATTCTTCATGGTTTCACAGCTAGAAAGCAGCAGAATTGGGATCAAATCCAGACTGAACTGAGTCCAAGGCCTGTGTATATTTCCATGTGACCTCCATTTGTGAAGTAAGGGGATATGCAAATTAGAATAGGAAATGCCTTTGAGGGAGGTAATGATGCATATTATCACAACAAAACAGTTTTCCTCTTTGGAGACTAGATTGACTGTGAATGTGTGTGTGTGCCATCAAAGATGCTGTTAAGTCAAAGATGGGTTTGTATTTACCTGTGAAGAAGATCCTTAGAAACCAACACATCTGCCACGTGGGCTTTGGTTCATGAGTTGTTGCCCATTCCATTCTGAGGCAGGAACAGATACCATAATGTGACAGTCTGACACCTAGATTGTGTTTCATTCTCAAAAATATGGCCTAATTTGTCTAATTTGCCTAATACTTCCTAACTTATTTCTGTAAAGTGATTTTAGACTTGACAGATAATGCAGGCAATGCTTTGAAAATGTCATGGTGAATGCTTTTCTTCAGACTTTTCATTCACCAAAAAGCTTATTATTCTAATCATGCAATTGCACAACAGAAAATTTTCTAGAGAATTGGATAGAACTGTTTAGACATAGAGAAACTTTTTTTTTAAAACGTGAGACAGAGACCAAGACAGTTCCAAAACAGAAATTGACTCATGGGTTCACCTTTGGTAATTGCACAGTTAGCAGCGAGCTCTGCCACACAGGTGGAGAGCACAGTTCATCTTGTTGATGCTAGTTCTGCCTTGAAACTTGTGCTTCTGCTTGGAGTTGAGACTTACGGGTCAGATAGTCATTCAGTTCAATAAATTCAGTTTGTTTCTCACTCTGCAGGTCTTACCTAATTTCATTCTCCAATGGGAGGGGTTTCTAGTATGGGCACTTTTGTAACTTGACTGAAGTGTCTGGCAGGAGAAATTTCCAGCCCTAGACTGAGGAAGAAGGTCAAGAGGAAAATGGTCAGTTATGTTCAGAAGAGATTAGTGACTATACACTTGCTTTCATGGGGAACAGATTCCATCACTGAGTGTGTAGCAAGATAAGTGGGTGAGCAGAGACTCTGTCCTCTCTTATGTATATCTGGAATAAGAATTTAGGCATTACATGTCTTCTGTAAAGAATGATTTTCAAGTGACACACTCAAATTCTCCATAAATATTGATTAACTTAGAACCTACCTGCCTAGAATGCTTTCAGTTTTAATTTTATTCCAAATAATAAAAGTTTCAAACCCAAAGAATAAATCACTTTTGTGAATGCACTAGAATTTTTAGGGGCACAGGTATTTTCCTGTATATTATACCTGACTAGTGTCTCCCACTCATAAAAAGTAAATTTGTTGTCGTGGGTAAGAAATATGGGCCATTTTCTAAATTTCCTCTTTTAAAATAGTTTAAAGGGAATCATTATTCAATCAGCTCCTAGATAGTTTCAGTTTCTGATATCCAGAAAGCTCTATGTGTTTCCCAAGCAGAGAGTACACATGTGTGTGTGGGCTGACTCTTGCTTCTCCTTGCACTGTGGTAGAGATGAGTAGGAGCTGCCAGTCTCCATCAGGGAAGGAGCACAGCTGACTTCACCTTGTCTCTTTCCTGTTCTTCACTCTAGTCCCAACAACTCACCTGTGTGCTCACAAGTTATAGAATGGGGAAAATGTTTATATTAGAAGATACGCATATTAGTTTAGTTATGATGCAGAAATGATCTAAATGCTCAGGGGTTGGACTCAGTAGTTCACTCCTCTTTTGCATTTCATGTTCCTGCAGGGCTCTTAGAGGGCCCAAGCCCTATGATATCACTTGGTGACCTAGGCTTCAGCACTTCGGGCTGGACCATCTAGAATCTTCAGCCTGTCTAGTTTGTTAGTCTCCATGGTGGGGAAGGAGAGGACTATAGAAATTCATGTGGGTTTTCATTGCCTTGGACTAGAAGCAGCACATGTCAATGTCACTATCACTTCACTGGCAAGAAATAGTTGCATGACTTCATCTAATTGCAAGAAGATCAGGAAATGTTGGGGATAATGGGAAATAATGGAATATTTGTTAAGTATGTCTGCCGTAAAATTCTCTTTCTAAGCCTCGATAACGAGAATATCTTTAAAGACATGGATGAGAGAATGCAGATGGTTGGAGATAGGTAGGAACTGGAGCATTAGTATTTTGTAAGTTTAATGTCAAGACAGGTATTGCTCTTATGTTATTATGATATTTGGAAGTTTTGTTAGAGGATTAATTGTGAACTTATAGGTTTAAGTCCCTAGAAGTGGAGTTGTTATAAATGTTATGGCAAAAATGTTCCATCTTTTATAATATAAATTCCTGCATTTTTCCTAGGGTTAAGGGCCTGTAGATACTTTATTTTGATTTACTTATTTTGATTTCCATTGAAATGGGTCTTAAGGTCTCAACATTGCTTATGTTCATCTTATCTTTTTAAATTTAAATCACCCCACTTCAAGTATCAATGTATAATTTTATCTACACAGACACTTTTTAATTCTTCAGATTATGTAATAATTAACATTGGTCATTTACCTTTGAAAAATTTCTATTCACCATTATGTCACAAGTTTAAGAAAACTTTAAGCTTTAAGAAAACTAAAGCCCAGAGGTATCAGGTACCTTGTCCACTGTTTAATTATTTCCTGCTCTATAATAACACTCTTCTAATAGTTAATGGATTGGCAGGCACAGACATAAGTAAGGAATAGTTGTGACAGTTGAGGATTTCACTTTATGGCAGTGGCTCCCAAACTTTGCTGTTTATAGCAATCCCTCAGGTTTCTTGTTAGAAATGTAGTTTCACAGGTTTCCCACAGGGATTTGGATTTAGTGGGTCTGGGAGGATCTACATTCCAACAAGCGTGTTCCACATGACTATGGTACAAATGACCTACAGACATTTGGCTAACTGCTGGCTCACACCATAGATCACCTACACCCATCCTATTCTCTCTCCCTCCCTCCTCTCTCCTCTGTTCTATTCTACTGAGGGGAAAACTGGGAGGGATTTATCACATAGAAATATTTATATCTGTATCAGGGTTCTTAGTTGCAAACAATAAACATTAACTCTGGTTGTTTGAGGCAGAAAAGGAATTTATTAAAGGGAGTTAGATAGCTCAGGGTACCTCTGGGATGGCTGGAGAACTAAGCATAGAGATCAGCTACTAGGAACAATGCCTGAAGTCTACATGAGAGCAGTTCCAGAGGATAAAACATTGTCACATATCTGAGCATAAATGCTGCAGCTTATCCAAATGATGCCCCCAACTCTGAGCACTAGATGCTACCACCAGAAGCTCTACTCCAGCTGTCCCAGCCATGTCCAAAAACTGCTTTGAGCTGCTGCCACTCTCACTGTGAAGGATTATATGTGGGGCCTGCTTTAGGGAGCTGATTCAAAGACCAGCTCATCTCATCAGATTAGCAGAGCTTGGTCACAGTCTGCACCTGGCTCTAAGGCAGGCTGGGAAAGAAATACCTGGCATCTGTAGTGGGAGGTGTCCTCTGTTTTCCATCAAGAATCATGAGGTGACGGTGCTTAAAGGTACCATGTTGTCCAAAACAACAATGAAAAAGCAACACTGCATTTATCACATTTGAATTTGGGAACATATGCAACTTTATCTTGCATTGCTAACTGTTAGCTTATGGTGCTGAATTAATGAATGGTCCTCTGTTTGAAAATCAGTTTTATTGCATGTAAATTTTAGCATATAATTTATAAACTACTGTTTTCAAAGAAATGTTTAGTTTCATATCCTTCTGACTTAGCAATATTTCATTTAAAAACTAATACCCATGTTGGCTGAAAAAAATTTTCTCTTCCATCTCAGAGAAAATTTAGTAAAGAAAAGCAACCTTTTCTGAAAGTCTTGTGGGAGGAATTAATGTGAAACATGAGGAAAAATTCTCTTCCTCCGGAGGAAAAATATTACCGAGCCATGAAAGTTTCTATTGTGAGAGAAAAACTTGGATGATTCAGGGTTTGGGTAATCTTTTTTTTCTCAATAAAAATCCTTCTTAAATAAGAGCATATGGCAGAGGAGATTGGTTCAAGATGGTGGAGTAGAAGGACATGCTCTCACTCCCTCTTTCAAGAACACCAGAATCACAAATAACTGCTGAACAATCGTTGACAGGAAGACACTGGAAGTCATCAAAAAAGATACCCCACATGCAAAGACAAAGGAGAAACCACAATGAGTAGGAGAGGCACTATCACAATAAAATCAAATCCCATAATTGCTGGGTGGGTGACTCACAAACTGGAGAACACTTATACCACAGAAGTCCACCCACTGGAGTGAAGGTTCTGAGCCACACGTCAGCCTTCCTAACCTGGGGGTCCAGCAATGGGAGGAGGAATTCCTAGAGAATCAGACTTTGAAGGCTAGTGGGATTTGACTGCAGGACTTC